>NC_092149.1:24499577-24819577 GCF_045791955.1 Oncorhynchus clarkii lewisi | reverse complement strand
CCACGGCGTCTCCAGACTCGTCTGTCACATGTGCTCAATGTGAACCTGCTTTCATCTGTGAAGAGCACAGGGTGCCAGTGGCAAATTTACCAATCTTGGTGTTCTCTGGCAAATGCCAAACGTCCTGCACGGTGTTGGGCTGTAAGCACAACCCCCACCTGTGGACGTCGGGCATACCACCCTCATGAAGTCTGTTTCTGACCGTTTGAGCAGACACATACACATTTGTGGCCTGCTGGAGGTCATTTTGCAGGGCTCTGGCAGTGCTCCTCCTGCTCCTCCTTGCTCAAAGGCGGAGGTAGCGGTCCTGCTGCTGGGTTGTTGCCCTCCTACGGCCTCTTCCACGTGTCCTGATGTACTGGCCTGTCTCCTGGTAGCGCCTCCATGCTCTGGACACTACGCTGACAGACACAGCAAACCTTCTTGCCACAGCTCGCATTGATGTGCCGTCCTGGATGAGCTGCACTACCTGAGCCACTTGTGTGGGTTGTAGACTCTGTCTCATGCTACCACTAGAGTGAAAGCACCGCCAGCATTCAAAAGTGACCAAAAAAATCAGCCAGGAAGTGGTCTGTGGTCACCACCTGCAGAACCACTCCTTTATTGGGGGTGTCTTGCTAATTGCCTATAATTTCCACCTGTTGTCTATTCCATTTCCACAACAGCATGTGACATTTATTGTCAATCAGTGTTGCTTCCTAAGTGGACAGTTTGATTTCACAGAAGTGTGATTGACTTGGAGTTACATTGTGTTGTTTAAGTGTTCCCTTTATTTTTTTGAGCAGTGTATATGCATATTATTAGTAGATTTGGATAGAAAACACTCTGAAGTTTCTAAAACTGTTTGAATGATGTCTGAGTATAACAGAACTCACATGGCAGGCAAAAACCTGAGAAAACAATCCAACCAGGAAGTGGGAAATCTGAGGTTTGTAGTTTTTCAAGTCATTGCCTATCGAATATACAGTGTCTATGGGGTCATATTGCACTTCCTAAGGCTTCCACTAGATGTCAACAGTCTTTAGAACCTTGTTTGATGCTTCTACTGTGAAGGAGGGGGGAATAAGAGCTGAATGAGTCAGAGGTCTGCCAGAGTGACATGGGCTGATCACGCATGCTCACGTGAGAGTTAGTTTTGTTCCATTGCATTTCTACAGACAAAGGAATTCTCTGGTTGAAACATTGAAGATTTATGATAAAAACATCCTAAAGATTAATTCTATACTTCGTTTGACATGTTTCTACGAACTGCAATATGACTTTTCATCTGAACTTTCGCCTGGACTTGCCCGCGCTCCGCGTTTGGATTGTGTACTAAACGCGCAAACAAAAAGGAGGTATTTGGACATAGATTATGGACTTTATCGAACAAATCAAACATTTGTGGAACTGGGATTCCTGGGAGTGCATTCTGATGAAGATCATCAAAGGTAAGTGAATATTTATAATGCTATTTCTGACTTCTGTTGACTCCACAACATGACGGATATCAGTATGGCTTGTTTTGTTGTCTGAGCGCTGTACTCAGATTATTGCATGGTGTGCTTTTTCGGTAAAGCTTTTTTAAAATCTGACACAGCGGTTGCATTAAGGAGAACTTTATCTAAAGTTACATGCATAACACTTGTATCTTTTATCAATGTTTATTATGAGTATTTCTGTAAATTGATGTGGCTCTCTGCAAAATCACAGGATGTTTTGGAAGCAAAACATTACTGAACGTAAAGCACCAATGTAAACTGAGATTTTTCGATAAAAATATTAACTTTATCGAACATACATGTATTGTGAAGATCACAATACAGTACATGTATTGATGATGGATCATCAAAGGTTAGTGATTCATTTAATCTCTATTTCTGCTTTTTGTGACTCCTCTCTTTGGCTGCAAAAATGGCTGTGTTTTTCTGTGACTAGGTGCAGACCTAACATAATCGTTTGGTGTGCTTTTGTCGTAAAGCCTATTTGAAATCAGACACTGTGGTGGGATTGACAACAAGTTTATCTTTACAATGGTGTAAAATACTTGTATGTTTGAGGAATTTTAATTATGAGATTTCTGTTGTTTTGAATTTGGCGCACTGCACTTTCACTGCCTGTTGTCATATCGATCCCGTTAGCGGGATCTAAGCCATAAGACGTTTTTAAAGGCATAAGGTTAGGGGTATGGCTAAGTTTTGGGTTAAGATTAGTTTTACAATCAGATATTTTAGAGCAAAATTGTCATTTGCAGATTGGCCTGATTGTGGCAACCTAGAGAAATTAATGTTGTTTTCTCCCAGAAAAGGCAGTCCCGTCGTCATGGTGAAAGCGAAATAGAATAGACAAGATTTCGCACTACTTTGCCGTTTTGCGCTGGGATAGGTGACAACAAACATAATAGAGGCAACTTGAATGGCAAGTTGTCTTTCAGAGAGATTACTTAAAAGCAAGTCTGTCTCCAGATATGTAAAGGTTGTTTATTGGTTGTCAGGGTCACAATGGTCCGTGTTGATGTGATGTTACATTCAAATCTGACACAAAGGAATTTCCTTATCATGATTTGTTCATTATTATAAAAACTTAACGCAGTTATCTTGTTTTATAAATACTTAAAAAAAAAAAAAGAGGTGCTCCACAAGCCTTTGGGTTTTTAACCCCTCCTGCACCTGCTCTTTTCATTTGCCTTTTAAACTTTTATCATATTGTTTTGTAGTTTGTGTGCAAATAAATAGAACCATTATTTTATACAGTACAGATATGTAACCATCTAAACACAAGGATAAAGATAACCAGCATGCATTGCAATTCATCCAAACTCATGTCTGTCGCATTACAATGTTTTTCTATTGTCTGTCATTTTACTGTATATTGCTTCATGCTTCAATATATCAATTACAGTAGGCATAAAAAACCTTTTCAACGTTTTTTTGAGCTCAGGCGGCACCGCTACACTGCACCAAAATACATGCCGCTAACTGCACTTATGGCAGGACTTTGAGAGAAGATGATGTAAATCATTAGTGGTCCTAACTTTCACTATACCTGACTATGTACAGTATTTGACACGTGTCAGAGGAACAAATTGTAGCTTTGTCTCAGCACACAGCATTATCTTGACTATAATATACAGTTTACAATGATTCATGCTTTTTCCCTTATAGGTATGTTGAATAGCTACACACTTTCTCCCTACTGAGCAAACAACAGTATGAGATAAATCTGCACCACTCACGTCAAGTCAGTCCTTGGGCTTTTGATTAAGCGTTCTGTATATCAGTCCGTGTTTATGTTTATAAATCCTTCCCAAGGACTACAGGGAAAAGGTCTCTTCTAGGAGCCTTGAAGACACCTTGTTCTTTGAAGGTTGAGAGTAGGCATGCATGTGAACATTCAACAAACCACTGTGCTTGGACTCTAACCTCACCTAAATTAATTATTAATAACTAAGTCCGGCATCCATACTCCGCCACAGAGCAATTGAACCATTGAAATACAATTGTTCCAAACACTACAGAGAGGGCGATTAAATGAAAAGAACTTCTTGATCAAAACCAGTGTAGTGTGGTATACCAATATGAATGGGTCAGGTAGACACTGCACCTGTGTGTTTGAAATTGGGGCAACAACTTGCACATCTCCGCTCAAGACAAATCTTAGTGTGGCTTTGTCTCCAGCCCAGGACCCATTGAGTCAGCCAACACACACACACACACGCACACACAAAGAACCTTTTCGGGCAAAGAGAGAGTCTCCCAAAGAGAGAAGGAAACTCCGTTACTGAGCTGGGCGGTAAGTGCAGCTTCCTCAGTGATAAACAGTGACTGGGTTACAAATGGACCTTTCACAGAACCACTCAGTCCGCTCTCTCCACTTTATTGGCCAGTTATGAAAGGAATCAACCCAAGATATTTTTTTTAACTGAACACAAAATCCAATGGAAACACATACAAGATTTTGTTGAACGACTGTGAGAAGGTCACTTCTAGTGACTTTTTAAAAGGACATTGTAATCCAAAATGCATGAAAATGTAATTATGTTCTCTTCCTTTGAAACTCATCTGTAAATCGAGGACAGTTTAATTTTATCTCTTGAGCTCAGTGATATCAACAGCCAATTCTATATTAACCCCCAAAATAATTTAGCTAGCGGAACGTTACTGTATCTTAGCTAACAATTATAATAGGGTTGGCTATACTTTCAGGATTACAAGCTAGCTAGCTAGTTACCTTGGAGGTTTCTTGGATGATCTGATGAGAATCTGAGGACGATTTATAACTTCGAACTTTCCACAGGGCACAAATGTCAATTCAGTGTCTATTCCATGTTGGTTCAACTTAATTTCATATCTGTAAGGTCCCTCAATCGAGTAATGAATTTCAAGCACAGACACAAATCACAAAGACAAGGTAGGTTTTTCAATGCCTAGCAAAGAAGGACACAGTTAGAGGTAGAGGTGTAAAACATTTTTTTTTTTTTATGTAACATCCCTTTGAGCAAAGAAATTAACTTTTTGTCCTGAATACAAAGCGTAATGCTTGGGGCAAATCCAACACGTCACCGTGTTCATATTTTCAAGCATGGTGGTGGCTGCATCATGTTATGGGTATGCTTGTCATTGGCAAGGAGTAGCCCAAATCTACACTGGAGTTGCATACCACGGCAACATTATATGTAACCGAGTGACCCCGGTTACAGTTTTGACTTAAATCAGCTTGGAAATCTATAGCAAGACTTGAAAATGGCTGTCTAACAATCATCAACAGGCAATTTGAATAATGTTTTAAAGAATAATGGGCAAATAAAAAAAAAATCAAATCAAATTTTATTTGTCACATACACATGGTTAGCAGATGTTAATGCGAGTGTAGCGAAATGCTTGTGCTTCTGGTTCCGACAATGCAGTAATAACCAACAAGTAATCTAACTAACAATTCCAAAACTACTGTCTTGTACACAGTGTGAGGGGATAAAGAATATGTACATAAGGATATATGAATGAGTGATGGTACAGAGCAGCATAGGCAGATACAGTAGATTGTATCGAGTACAGTATATACATATGAGATGAGTATGTAAACAAAGTGGCATAGTTAAAGTGGCTAGTGATACATGTATTACATAAGGATACAGTCGATGATATAGAGTACAGTATATACGTATGCCTATGAGATGAATAATGTAGGGTAAGTAACATTATGTAAGGTAGCATTGTTTAAAGTGGCTAGTGATATATTTACATAATTTCCCATCAATTCCCATTATTAAAGTGGCTGGAGTTGAGTCAGTGTGTTGGCAGCAGCCACTCAATGTTAGTGGTGGCTGTTTAACAGTCTGATAGCCTTGAGATAGAAGCTGTTTTTCAGTCTCTCGGTCCCAGCTTTGATGCACCTGTACTGACCTCGCCTTCTGGATGATAGCGGGGTGAACAGGCAGTGGCTCGGGTGGTTGATGTCCTTGATGATGTTTATGGCCTTCCTGTGACATCGGGTGGTGTAGGTGTCCTGGAGGGCAGGTAGTTTGCCCCCGGTGATGCGTTGTGCAGACCTCACTACCCTCTGGAGAGCCTTACGGTTGAGGGCGGAGCAGTTGCCGTACCAGGCGGTGATACAGCCCGCCAGGATGCTCTCGATTGTGCATCTGTAGAAGTTTGTGAGTGCTTTTGGTGACAAGCCAAATTTCTTCAGCCTCCTGAGGTTGAAGAGGCGCTGCTTCTTCACAATGCTGTCTGTTTGTTGTACAGTCCAGATGTGCAAAGCTCTTAGAGACTTACCCAAAAAGACATACAGCTGTAATTATTGTAGGATTACATTGCCGTAGGGATTGTCACTATGTAACCATAGTGTAACTATGATATGGTCACCAACATCCCCCAACAGTACAGCACAGCGGACTACAGTAGGGAGTAGCCAGTGACTAACAAACCAGCTAGGTGTTGAGAGGAGTGGCCTACTACTGCTATAAACCTAACCTAGCTGTTTAGACCCAGTGGGAGTGTGTAAGCATCACAACAAGCCCCACAGCACAGGAACAGCAGTAGCTGTAGGGTATCTAGCTAACCAGTGAATAGATACTACTTCTATAACCTGGCAATTTGTTACCCTGGTGTTGTGTTAGACTGATTACGAGATTAGTCTCCGTGTGCATGGGACTGTTCACATTCCAAGGCCCAAATAAGGCTCTGCTCCCCTCTAGGCAACTATCCAGATAGAATAAGTCAACCCCTCTGTGCTCTTTCTGCCACAGGCTCAAGTTCATATCAATATGCTCTCTGTTGTATTGGACAACAATAAAGGAAGCAGTGAGTCAGTGGGAGATACAACTCACTGGCTAACTCTGCAAGGAAAGACTGATAAGAGCTTGTACTGTATGAGGTTCATAAGTTATCTTGCCAAAATAATTCTGGAAATATAAATATTCCTTCCTTCCCTGGGTCTTATTACAATAGTGGAATATGTTAGTAGAGTTTGGGACTGTAGTGTATTAGAAGCAGGAGACCGTTTAGACCTGATGAAGAGAGACGCGCACAATGACGACCTGTCATTTTAGAAGTTGAAGGTAGGGGAAACACTAGCTCCATCCCAAATGGCACCCTAATCTTTACATGGTGCATCACTTTTGAGCAGAGCTCTATAGGCCCTGGACAATCTAAAGTAGTGCACTATAAAGTGGATAGTGTGCCATTTGGAACACCTGTCATGGCCCGTTCTATGCAACACAATGGGATTAGCCCCAAACAATGGGTACACTATTCTCTAAAAAGTAGGAATTGTGAATTTAGGCATACTATGGAGTAATAAAACAAAAGTGACCCATTTCACTCCAACAGACATTTATTTTACTGACCATAATTAGCATATGAAATACCTGCATATTATTAGTAACTACATACTATACTACATATGAACTAGGATCCTATTGGAACATACTGCTATTTGTGTACTGTGTGTAAGATAAAGGAAAATCTTAATAATCTATTTCCTGGCATTAGTGCTTTTCTTAGCATACAATAATATGAAAGTTCTGATCAAAATATATACATTGAACATTTGATTTATACATGTATTAATAATAATATGAAGGGACAGAGGAGAATAAACAAGTAAATATCAGGAAATAAATTACTTCTTTGGGTAATTATGTAGTCCACCCCATTGTGCCTATTGTCTGCTAAAGCAGCTTGATCTGGTTTTAGAAATCTTTGGCCATCTCATTTGGGATCTTTTAATTCCACAACAGACTAGCTATTGATTAAGGACTGAGGGAAAAAAAACTGCCTTCATTTGGAAGGTGTCCAAGTGCTGAGAGAAAGAGAGACTGTCAGCACACATCAATGAGAGACTGGATTGCTACTAGCGTTCCCATAGACTTCCAGTAATTGAGACGACTATCTACATGTATTTAAAAACTCGTCAGAATCGCGGCAGAAATATATATAAAGTCTCCTGAGTGGCACAGAGGTCTAAGGCACTGCATCACAGTGCTTGAGGAGTCACTACAGACCTGGGTTCGATCCCAGGCTGTGTCGCAGCTGGCTGCAACCGGGAGACCGATGAGGCGGCGCACAACTGGCCCAGCATCGTCCGGGTTAGAGGAGGGTTTGGCCTGCCGGGATGTCCTTGTCCCACCGTGCTCTAGCGAATCCTGTGGCGGCACATTGGTGTGGCTAGCTTCTGGGTTAAGTGAGCAGTGTGTCAAGATGCAGTGCAGCTAGGCAGGGTCGTGTTTCGGAGGCCGCATGGCTCTCGACCTTCGCCTCTACCGAGTCTATAAGGGAATTAATGGGACAAGACTAACTACCAATTGGATACCACGAAAAAGGGGTAAAAAGTACAAAACATTTTTTAACTAATACACACACACAAAGGGTTTTTGTTTATTTGTACTATTTTCAACATTGTAGAATAATAATGAAGCCATCAAAACCAAGTGAAGCTGGTTGAGATAATGCCAAGAGTGTGCAAAGCTTCCATCAAGGCAAAGGGTGGCTACTTTGAAGAATCTCAAATATATTTTAATTTGTTTGACACTTTTTTGGTTACTACATGATTCCATATGTGTTATTCATAGTTTTGATGTCTTCACTGTAATTCTACAATGTAGAAAATAGTAGAGATAAAGAAAACCCTGGAATGAGTAGGTGTGTCCAAACTTTTGACTGGTACTGTATATTAAATTACATCATATTTTTTGCAGCGGTTGCAACAATTTAGAGTCACCTCTGCTAAAATAATATAGGGAAAACACTACCATAAGAAGCTCTTTAACCCTTCCACACGTTAGAACCAATGCTATTCTTGTCAGTTGTCACTTGAGTTTCCCCCTTATTGAGCAGAGGACAGACAGTGAATACCCTCAGCTACTCCACAGAGCAACAATGGCAGCATGCTCTCTGGGAGCCATGGTGTTCTCATAGCAACCTATATTTACACCACTAGGAGAGAGAGACTTGCTCTCTATTTGGTGGCAGCTGGGTATTTATGACATATGCTGCAAAAAGTGAATGACCCACATGCATCTAGGGGACATTTGAGCTCCACAAAGGCATTTGTTTGCAGTTGCTAAGAGCATGCAGCTTCCTAATTCAGCATATGCCCCCACTCTCAAATTACAAACTTCGAAGGGTAGACTAAAGCCCACCCTATTTTATTGCTGAGATGGTAAGGACTTCATTGGCTTTCTGATGATAACAACCTGGCCAGTGAATTCTCTGAAGTGTCCATTTAAAACTCTATTTGGTTTCTACTACAATGCAATACACAGTTCGCTGAGAACAGTAACACGGAAAACACCAACAGGTAGCCTAAAGTCAAATCTGTATAATAATGTACCAATAAGTAGATTATGGTTTTCTTGGTTTTAAAATGAAAACATAAGCCAATGAATATTTTCATATAAACTCTCACTGTCAACTGCGTTTATTTTCAGCAAACTTAACATGTGTAAATATTTGTATGAACATAAGGTTCAACAAATGAGACATAAACTGAACAAGTTCCACAGACATGTGACTAACAGAAATGTAATAATGTGTCCCTGAACAAAGGGGGGGTCAAAATCAAAAAGGAACAGTCAGTATCTGGTGTGGCCACCAGCTGCATTAAGTACTGCAGTGCATCTCCTCCTCATGGACTGCACCAGATTTGCCAGTTCTTGCTGTGAGATGTATCCCCACTCTCCCACCAAGGCACCTGCAAGTTCCAGGACATTTCTGTGGGGAAAGGCCCTAGCCCTCACCCTCTGATCCAACAGGTCCCAGACGTGCTCAATGGGATTGAGATCGGGGCTCTTCGCTGGCCATGGCAGAACACTGATATTCCTGTCTTGCAGGAAATCACGCACAGAATGAGCAGTATGGCTAGTGGCATTGTCATGCTGGAGGGTCATGTCAGGATGAGCCTGCAGGAAGGGTACCACATGAGGGAGGAGGATGTCTTCCCTGTAACGCACAGCGTTGAGATTGCCTGCAATGACAACAAGCTCAGTCCGATGATGCTGTGATACACCGCCCCAGACCATGACGGACCCTCCATCTCCAAATCGATCCCGCTCCAGAGTACAGGCCTCGGTATAACGCTCATTCCATCGACGATAAAAGTGAATCCGACAATCACCCCCGGTGAGACAAAACCGTGACTCGTCAGTGAAGAGCACTTTTTGCCAGTCCTGTCTGGTCCAGCGACGGTGGGTTTGTGCCCATAGGCGACGTTGTTGCCGGTGATGTCTGGTGAGGACCTGCCTTACAACAGGCCTAAAAGCCCTCAGTCCAGCCTCTCTCAGCCTATTGCGGACAGTCTGAGCACTGATGGAGGGATGTGCGTTCCTGGTCTAACTCGGGAAGTTGTAGCGCCGTCTTAGGCGTCTCCCAGTACGGACATTGCAATTTACTGGCCACATCTGCAGTCCTCATGCCTCCTTGCAGCATGCCTAAGGCATGTTCACACAGATGAGCAGGGACCATGGGCATCTTTCTTTTGGTATTTTTCAGAGCCAGTAGAAAGGCCTCTTTAGTGTCCTAAGTTTTCATAACTGTGACCTTAATTGCCTACCATCTGTAAGCTGTTAGTGTCTTAACCGTTCCACAGGTGCATGTTCATTAATTATTTATAGTTCATTGAGCATGGGAAAGTGTTTAAACCCTTTACAATGAAGATCTGTGAAGTTATTTGGATTTTTACAAATTATCTTTGAAAGACAGGGTCCTGAAATAGGGACATTTCTTTTTTTGCTGAGTTTATTTGCCTTGCGGTTTTCATTATGTTCAGGTCATGGTTTGTGGTGTCTCCAAAGTATTTTGGGGTGTATTATTCTTGTTGCGTATAGATTTAAAACGTGTCCCCTTTAGGACAATGATAGCTGGTGAGTCACTATGGAGGGTAATGTGGGTGTTTCGGTTATAGAATATGTAGAGGGTGTAACAGGGTATATTCCGTTGCAGTCCAGAGTACTCCAACATCAGACACTTCTTGCCCCGCCCCCCCACAGCCTCTTCCCAAATGCCATGCTCTATCATTACACACCCACACACCATGCTCAGAATACTCCAGCTCTGCTAGCCTTGGACTGTTCCAAAGCTGCTGGTTCTGGGAGGGACAGGACTATACTGACTGTAACCACATCTCTGGGGGAACAAGTGAACTCAGCTCCTCTTGCTCTAACACAGGTGCCTTCTGGGATCAATTACTCATTGGCAGTAAGAGAGAGATACATGAATAAGAAAAGAGCATCTCTGGGCTGCCGTTCTCTCTGACATCTACCTAAGGGAGAGGCAGAGGCACCACTTGTCGTACTGTAACAAAATCAGACACCACCCCTCTTCCCTTCACAGCAGTCAGAGGCATGTAAGCTAGGTGCCTAGGCCTGGTCATCTGCTCCTGACTGGTTGGTGATTAGGGCTGCCTGGTCTATGTATGACTGGTGGTGAGACATCGCATAAGTAATTACAGCCACAGGAAAAAACAGCCAACATATTCACTTCAACTAAACACTCTTAGAAAACAGGGTTCTTTGGCTGTTTTTTGGTTCCAGGTAGGATCCTTTGGGTCCCAAAAGGGTTCAAACCCGGAACCAAAAAGGGTTCTTCAAAGGGTTCTCCTATGGGGACAGCCGAAGAGCCCTTTTAGGTGCTATATAGCACCGTTTGTGAGTATGCATGCTGCCTACCTAGCGAACAAATAATGACAAAGCATCCTCACTTCAAAGTACCTCAGGAATGTCTTAATGCAACTATTAAATAGAGCAAACACCACAGAGCACCAGCAGTGTTCTGAAGTCATTTCAGAAGTAGGCTATTGACACAACAAATACATACAACTATAGTTTACTGATAAGACACATTGCTGAGTGGACCAAACAAAGCCTCTGAAGCCAGATGGTGCAGTGCTGAGTTAATAGGGTCATTTCTTTAGCATCCCATATTACTGCAGATACATCTGTGTCCCAAAGGCCACCCTATTTCTATATAGTGCACAACTTTTGACCAGGGCTTTGATCAAAAGTAGGGCACTATGTAGAGAATAGGTTGCCATTTGGGAAGCAGACTAAGTCTCTGCTCTAATCCACTGACCGCTTCAGACCATGGTCTTAGACTAACAACTCTCACTTAGCCATGACCCATGTCATGAGAAGACCTGTCCCCTTTAATAGAGACTGTGTTCCACGTGTATCTGGACAGGATTCAGTCTCTCTCAATCCCAGACAGAACCTAATCTTTGAGTATTGCACATGCCAGTGCAAACAAGAGAAGCCTATACTGTACACCCTATACACCAGATCTGCATCCCTACAGTATATAGTGCACTACTTTTTTTTATTTTTTTTGAATTTTACCCCTTTTTCTCCCCAATTTCGTAGTATCCAATTGTTGTAGTAGCTACTATCTTGTCTCATCGCTACAACTCCCGTACGGGCTCGGGAGAGACGAAGGTTGAAAGTCATGCGTCCTCCGATACACAACCAACCAAGCCGCTGCTTCTTTAACACAGCGCATCCAACCCGGAAGCCAGCCGCACCAATGCGCCGGAGGAAACACCGTGCACCTGGCCACCTTGGCTAGCGTACACTGCGCCCAGCCCGCCACAGGAGTCGCTGGTGCGCGATGAGACAAGGACACCCCTACCGACCAAGCCCTCCCTAACCCGGGCGACGCTAGGCCAATTGTGCGTCGCCCCACGGACCTCCCGGTCGCGGCCGGTTACGACAGAGCCTGGGCGCGAACCCAGGACTCTGATGGCACAGCTGGCGCTGCAGTACAGCGCCCTTAACCACTGCGCCACCCGGGAGGCATAGTGCACTACTTTGACCAGAGCCCTATGGGCCATGGTCAAAAGTAGTGCACTATATAGGGAATAGTGTGCCATTTGAGATGCAGACAGGATTATACTGTATAACCTGGCCCTCTAGACCAGCTGCTGTGTGTGTGAAACCATCCCTGGTAGAGGGTAATATCCCACAAGACAGGGAGTAGAGCACTGAGCAGCGGGGACTGGGGAGGGAGGGAACAGAACAGCAGGAAATAACAATTAGTTTGTTCCATACTCCCTAAGCAGCTACCTCAATTAACAAAGCTCTGCTGCAGGGAAGGACTCAGAGAAACAATATTATACCACTCCTCTTTTAGCCATAGACACTTCCAGTAACAGAATGAGACTAACATATGATTATGGTATTTGTTAAGTAAGGGGAGGCTACTGCAGTAAAGGTGTGAAAAGGGAAATAGCTGTAAACAGTGGCAAACTAGTGTCCGTACTAGCATCACCGTATGATAACCTAAAGCATCACTAGAACCAACAGCTGCTCTTCCTCTTCCTCAGACTCTGCCATCCACAGTGTGATGGTGCAGGTGAAATAACAATCACAACCATCCAAACCAGCCAATATAAGAACATGGCCATTAATGAACTCAAGATTACTACCACACCTAACCTAATATTTGGGGCTTGTCTCAACTGTACTGTAGAGTCGTGGCCAAAAGTTTTGAGAATGACACAAATATTAATTTTCACAAAGTCTGCTGCCTCAGTTTGTATGATGGCAAATTGCATATACTCCAGAATGTAATGAAGAATGATCAGATGAATTGCAATTAATTGCAAAGTCCCTCTTTGCCATGCAAATGAACTGAATCCCCAAAATACGTTTCCACTGCATTTCAGCCCTGCCACAAAAGGACCAGCTGACATCATGTCAGTGATTCTCTCATTAACACAGGTATTGAGTATTGAAGAGGACAAGGCTGGAGATCACTCGGTCATGCTGATTGAGTTCGAATAACCGACTGGAAGTTTCAAAAGGAGGGTGGTGCTTGGAATCATTGTTCTTCCTCTGTCAACCATGGTTACCTGCAAGGAAACACATGCCGTCATCATTGCAATGCACAAAAAGGGCTTCACAGGCAAGGATATTGCTGCCAGTAAGATTGCACCTAAATCAACCATTTATCGGATCATCAAGAACTTCAAGGAGAGCGGTTCAATTGTTGTGAAGAAGGCTTCAGGGAGGCCAAGAATGTCCAGCAAGTGCCAGGACCGTCTCCTAAAGTTGATTCAGCTGCGGGATCGGGGCACCACCAGTACAGACCTTGCTCAGGAATGGCAGCAGGCAGGTGTGAGTGCATCTGCACACACAGTGAGGCGAAGACTTTGAGGATGGCCTGGTGTCAAGAAGGGCAGCAAAGAAGCCACTTCTCTCCAGGAAAAACACCAGGGACAGACTGATATTCTGCAAAAAGTACAGGGATTGGACTGCTGAGGACTGGGGTAAAGTCATTTTCTCTGATGAATCCCCTTTCCGATTGTTTGGGGCATCCGGAAAAAAGCCTGTCTGGAGAAGACAAGTTGAGCGCTACCATCAGTCCTGTGTCATGCCAACAGTAAAGCATCCGGAGACCATTCATGTGTGGGGTTGCTTCTCAGCCAAGGGAGTGGGCTCACTCACAATTTTGCCTAAGAACACAGCCATGAATAAAGAACGAGTGCAACTTCTCCCAACCATCCAGGAACAGTTTGGTGATGAACAATGCCTTTTCCAGCATGATGGAGCACGTTGCCATAAGGCAAAAGTGATAACTAAGTGTCCCAGGGAACAAAACATTGATATTTTAGGCCCATGGCCAGGAAACTCCCCAGACCTTAATCTCAATGAAAACTTGTGGTCAATCCTCAAGTGATAACTAAGTGTCCCAGGGAACAAAACATTGATATTTTAGGCCCATGGCCAGGAACAAACAAAAACCCACAAACTCCAAGAATTGATTATGCAAGAATGGGCTGCCATCAGTCAGGATGTGGCCCGGAAGTTAGTTGACAGCATGCCAGGGCGGATTGCAGAGGTCTTGAAAAAGAAGGGTCAACACTGCAAATATAGACTCTATGCATCAACTTCATGTAATTGTCAATAAAAGCCTTTGACACATATGAAATGCTTGGAATTATACTTCAGTATGCCATAGTAACATCTGACAAAAATATCTAAAGACACTGAAGCAGCAAACTTTGTGGAAATTAATGCTGACCACGACACAGATCAGTCTTCACCACAAACCCACCTACCACACAATCCTCAGACTACACAGTCTGACAGTGGCCTAAAATAGGTCCTGTAGCTTAGTGCTCAACTTGTGTTGAAACAGCCCCTCATGTCCACCATTCACTAGAGCACACTGCAACTAGTCAGCAGACTGCTGTAGAGTAATGACTCACTTAAAAAAATTTTGCCCTCTTGACTACAATAACCTACATAACATTTAAAAGCAATCAATGCCCTAAATTGGTATGCGTGTGTGTGTACATGATTATGATGTAACCTACCAATAAGTTGAAACATATTCTCTTCAAAACTGCGTAAACAAGTCGTAACTGCGTAAACAATAGTAAAACTAGATCGGGCAGGTCCCAACACAGCATGTGCACTGAAGAGTCCATGGAAGTAATTCATCTGCTGCGTGTGGTGGCAGTCAGAACTATTTATAAAGACTAGTGCCAGGCAGTCAGAGAACTATTTATGAAGACTAGTGCCAGGCAGTCAGGTCATTTTAAACCCGATGGCCAGTAAAACAGGAATAGTTATTTCCAGCCATATACCACTGCCAACAATACATCACTTCCCTATCATCTTCCAAAAAGCTTAAAATTATCTTCTCTTGAAAAACAAATAGAAATGCCTGCTCTCAATCCATCTCAATAGAAACGTCAAGGTTATAGTTTCAGGGATACACCTAAAGTATAAATGAGCCAGTATGCTACAGCAGGAAAATAATCCCGCAGCAACAGGAAATGTGAATTATTATGTGGATTATAATGAATTAACATTTTTGTAGGGGGTGACACACATTTCGTAAGGGAAAATCAAGTCTGACATTTCAAAGAGGAAATTACAAACTTGAGAAGACTTTTAAAACCTCAAGGAAACAAAAATGTTTTAAATGTCCTCCTGCAAATGGGTGATCAAATTAAGATCCTACATCTGTACACACAAATGTAAGTAAGGGAAATGAGGGTGGGGCAGGGGACTGCTTAGTGAGCAAAATGTTAAATGGACCACAAGCTTTAAGACTTGAACCTGACCAAAAATACAACCCACTGCACTGGGTGTGTCTCTGAAGCTGGTCTGAGGCCCGTCTGGTCTGGGGAGACAAGCAGGAGTGTAGCTGGTGCTTAGGGACAACACTCTCTACTGCTAATGGGGAGTGTATTTTAGGTAACATTACCAGGGAACAGACAGAGAAGCATGGACAACAAAGTGATAAGACAATAAATGGTTGACAGTCAAAGGGTGAAATCAAAGTGAAGATGCACAGTGGCTTATTATTTTAGATGATCTTTGGTCCATATAATTGACTGTAAACTCAAAACAGGCACTGCGAGTAGTCACTCTGCCACAACAAAAAGCCACTAAAGCATTTGAGCAAAAGGACATGTTAAAATACAGACTAATATACTTCATGCGGTAAAATATGAACATCTATTTCAAATTTCAAATGTTTACAAGCAATAATAGATAGTTAATTGGGTATTACAGCTGCATGCAACTGAGGAATTCTGCATTTTCCAGGCTATATTGGACCAAACTCTTTTGTGAGGCAGGCAAATGAAACTGGGAGCCCTAAACTAAACCCCACGTCAATCTGGAGACTATTTGGGCTGAGACCCATTACTACACGCTTATAGATGGTCCCTTAGCTCAGACAACAACACCAGGCCCAGGCATTTACAGTAGTAAACACACACACAGTGCTAATTAAGACTGTTGGCTTAGGTCTATACACTTTAGCCTTTTAGACCTGGGACTGGAACTGCTCATAGCCTCCTTAAACACATACAATATTCCAATTCACCCTAAAGAGAAACAAATAAACTTAAGCCAACTCCAGAGCAGTTATACTGCAACTGTATGTCACAATATACAGTGAGTATCCACATGGTTGAAACTCACCGAAATAGTAAGCGGGACTATTTCGCAATTGTGTCATCTTCAACATGACAATATGCAAAATAAATATACATAAAATTAAACACATACTGTTGTGATCAGGGTTGAACTCCCGATAACGTCCTATAGCACAGTAAGGCAGAGCAGGGCTAGGAAGAGCAAGGCTCTCTGGACTAGCTAAGCTAAAAAGGCTGGCGTCTCAGGATGTCTGAAAGTTGTCCCAAATGGCACTCTAATCCCTATGTAGTGTACTACTTTTGACCAGGGTCCATACACAGCTTCAGACATGAATTACAGACTGCCAGTTATCTGCCTGTCTGGCCTTTACAGGGCTTCATTTGGTAAAGTCCTTCATCACTTTGAAACCACATCGTGCTTTAGTAGCCTCCACTAAAATTGCCTGCTCAGATTTCAAAATCTAGTCACCCAGGTACCAAAAATTAGCATTTCATCTCCTCAGAAGTGGACTGTGTCCCAAATGGCACCCTAGTCCCTTGACAGGGACCATAGGTCAAAATAGGGCTGGGCGATAAATCAATAGCAATAATTATTGGAGGTAATTACTTCCCTCATTAACGATATAAAACATTTAGATTTATTTTCGGTAATGTCGATATAGAATAATTAGGTACAGCAGTCCACTTCACCTCTGTGACGCAGCAGGAATGTGCAGAGAAGTGACAATATGCACGTGGAGAGGTATATGCCCACAAAAAAAACACATAGCATCTCGAGTGATGGAGTAGCCACAATTAACCACAAAAAATTAGTGATGTAGGTGAAAACAGTGTCCGTGATAGCCATAGAGAAGGAGCAGCTTACAACGAAGAAACTATTGATAAAAAGGGTTAAACTGTTTCAGTAATTTGGAAGTGGTTTGGCATTTTGAAGTCCGACAGAAGAGCAGAACAATGTTCGGTGCAAATTGTGCCGTAGACAGGTGGCTACGAAGTCCGGTAATACGACAAACCTTTGTCAACATCTGAAGCAAAGTCACTCTTTGGAACATGCAGGAAGTTTGAGTTTGCGCAACGGTATTGATAAACTCCCCCTGAAGCACCAGCCAATCTAGGGATGTTTGCCCGAAGCAGTCAACACTGACAGTGTTTATGCCATTACAATCAAACATCGAAAAGACAAAGACATCACAAATGCTATTATGCATTGCATTGCTAAGGACATGCTACCAATTAGCACAGTCGAAAAGGAAGGTTTCAAGAGGCTTATCAATGGTAGAGTTGAAGTCAGAAGTTTACATACACTTTTAAATTTCTTGTTAACAAACTGTAGTTTTTGCAAGTTTTAAGACATCTACTTTGTGCATGACAAGTAATTTTTCCAACAATTGTTTACAGACAGATTATTTAATGGAATCATAATTCAAGTGGGTCAGAAGTTCACATACACTAAGTTGACTGTGCCTTTAAACAGCTCGCAAAATTCCAGAAAATTATGTCATGGCTTTAGAAGCTTCTGATAGGTTAATTGACATCATTTGAGTCAATTGGAGGTGTACCTGTGGATATATTTCAAGGCCTACCTTCAAATTCAGTGCCTCTTTGCTTGACATCATGGGAAAATCAAAAGAAATTAGCCAAGACCTCAGAAAAAGAATTGTAGACCTCCACAAGTCTGGTTCATCCTTGGGAGCAATTTACAAACGCCTGAAGGTACCACGTTCATCTGTACAAACAATAGTACGCAAGTATAAACATCATGGGACCACGCAGCCGTCATACCGCTCAGGCAGGAGATGCATTCTGTCTCCTAGAGATGAACGTACTTTGGTGCGAAAAGTTCAAATCATTCCCAGAACAGCAGCAAAGGACCTTGTGAAGATGCTGGAGGAAACAGGTACAAATGTATCTATATCCACAGTAAAACGAGTCCTATATTGACATAACCTGAATGGCCGCTCAGCAAGGAAGAAGCCACTGCTCCAAAACCGCCATAAAAAAAAGCCAGACAAAGACAAGTTCTTTTTGGAGAAATGTCCTCTGGTCTGATGAAACAAAAATGACCATAATGGCCATAAAGACCATTGTTATGTTTGGAGGAAAAAGGGGGAGGCTTCCAAGCCAAAGAACACGGGGAAGCACGGGGAAAGGCAGCATCATGTTGTGGGGGTGCTTTGCTGCACTTCACAAAATAAATGGCATCATGAGGAAAGAAAATTATGTGGATATATTGAAGCAACATCTCAAGACATCAGTCTTGGTGGCAAATGGGTCTTCCAAATGGACAATAACCCCAAGCATACTTCCAAAGTTGTAAATGGTTTAAGGACAACAAAGTCAAGGTACTGGATTGGCCATCACAAAGCCCTGACCTCAAACCTATAGAACATTTGTGAGCAGAACTGAAAAAGTGTGTGCGAGCAAGGAGACTTACAAACCTGACTCTGTCAGGAGGAATGGTCCAAAATTCACCCAACGTATTGTGGGAAGCTTGTGGAAGGCTACCCAAAACGTTTGACCCAATTTAAAGGCAATGCTACCAAATACTAATTGAGTGTATGTAAACTTCTGACCCACTGGGAATGTGATGAAAGAAATAAAAGCTGAAATAAATCATTCTCTCTACTATTATTCTGACATTTCACATTCTTAAAATAAAGTGGTGATCCTAACTGACCTAAGACAGGGAATTTTTTACTAGGATTAAATATCAGGAATTGTGAAAAACTGAGTTTAAATGTATTTGGCTCAGGTGTATGTAAACTTCCAACTTCAACTGTACCTGCTCCCTGGCCGCAAACATGGAACAATTTTCCTTCAAGTATAATTGTATGTGTAGCTCACATAATTAAAAAAAGTAATCTTTATTATACTAGGCAAGTCAGTTAAAAACAACTTCTTACTTACAATGACGGCCTATCGGGGAACAGTGGGTTAACTGCCTTGTTCTTGGGTAGAACAACAGATGTTAGCCTTGTCAGCACAGGGATTCGATCTAGCAACCTTTCGGTTACTGGCACAATGCTCTAACCATGGTGTGTTCAGACAATCTTGAGTTTGAAGCAGATATGCACCTTTTAAACATTATTTGATTAATATTGTGATAATTATCGTTATCGAATGAAAAAATATATAGATATCATGATAATTTATTTGCCATATCGCCCAGCCATAAGTCAAAAGTAGTGCACTATACTGTATAGGGAATAGGGTGCCATTTGGTACATTCTTCCATCCCTGTGAGTGTTTTACGGGCTCCGTTTCCCTTTAAACCTTCCATCTTGTTCTTGCCATGTAAAATAAAGCTGTTAATGCCTATGTGATGACATTAGCTGACAAAAGTAGAACACCCTAACAAATGGCAGTTGTCATAGTAATCTAAAAAGAACCCTTTTACCAACAGCTAAAGGTGCTACCTTTGACATGTTCCATTGGGAAAAATGATTATCAATACAATAAGTGAGTCGTTCCCCAAAATGAGTGCCTTTTGAGTCCCTTTCATATTTTATTTAAATATGAAAGGGACGCAAAATAAGTAATTGTGCACAAATATTGAACTTGAAAAACCTGTTATATTAAATCAGGGCGGCAGGGTAGCCTAGTGGTTAGAGTGTTGGACTAGTAACCGGAAGGTTGCAAGTTCAAACCCCTGAGCTGACAAAGTAAATCTGTCGTTCTGCCCTTGAACAGGCAGTTAACCCACTGTTCCTATGCCGTCATTGAAAATAAGAATTTGTTCTTAGCTGACTTGCCTAGTTAAATAAAGGTTAAATGAAGTGTCCTTTAAAATAGAAATGCAATAAAACAGATTTTTTTTATTTTTATATATGACTAAAAACTTTCAGCATTTTGACATGTCCCTCTGTGTATCCTCTGTCTTCCAGGAAGATTTTAACCCACTTAACCTGGAGAAATGTTGGGGTTTTCACCAGGATTGTAAAGCCCTAGTTTTGTTGCTTTGATAGTCATTTCTGAATACTATTATTAATTTAAAGTTATGTTTTTATTTTAAAAAGGTCAACCCTGCTCAACTCTTGCTTTAATTTTTTTTAAGAAACATTGATCTAATAGTCAAAATATTAGTCTAAAAGCAGGTGGGCTGGTTGTACCCTTTTTTACAGTTTTGTGGTGTTTTGTGGTGTAAAACTGAGCGGATCGAGCATAACACATCAACCCTGTTACCCAAACTAGAAATGTTTTAACAATTACATTTTTTTGTGAAGCTTGCATTCGATTGTCCCTCCCTGTTGCACACAAGCTTCCATTCCTCATTTAATATGAAGTCCTCAATCCTGTTAGAGTCAACCCTGTTAATAGGCACTTACTATAGTAATTAGGGTTGCACGATATAAATCAGTGAATATTTCGGAATCAGCCGATATTACCTAAAAATGCCAACATCGGTATCGGCCAATGTCTAGTTTAATGCCCTGATGTGCAAAACCGATGTCAAGGCTGACGTGCATACCTATATAAATGTAGGTACATGACGTAATGACGCCACGTAACATTTTGCGCTATACGTGCAACACAACATTCCTAAACTAGCCCACGATGTCTGTTGTGTGGATCGAGCAGTCATTTGAAAGAGTAACAGAATTTCAGCGAGACGAGGCGAAATCCATTAAAGCCAAGATAATGGAATTCATTGCCCTTGACAATCAACCGTTCTCTGTCGTGGGTGATGTTGGCTTTCGCCAACTGGTCGAGCACCGGTACACACTACCATGTGCACTATTTTTCAGATGTTGCCCTACTGGAATTACACAGTAATAGTGTCACGGCTATTAGCTTCACAATATACATACTATGGAACGCCGTTTGGGTATTTGCGTGTCAAGAAAGATACAGTAGCATTGTCAAAGCTGTACAAAAGTCTGCAAACAAGCAAATATCAGCCACGAACGATGTGAATACAATACTGCGTTGGTAACAAAGCATAATTTGTTCGACCGCAACTTCTAGCTAGCTAGCTACTTAACCCTGTTGCCAAAAGCTAAAGTTATAAGCAGCCAGCTAGCTTCATTTGGCTAGTGAGGCTCAACCGGACTGTGTTGTGAAGCTAGCCACAATAAGGATTAGGCACAATAGTGAAATTTGCAGATGGCCTTCAAAATAAAACTGTGTCATTGACAGTGATGCAAATGAATAGAAATAGTAGAATTATGCCATACTTTTATGTTGAAGGCTAACCGCAAAGTCCATTGTTGTAGCTAGCTTCACATAGATGGGTCAGACCACCATTAATCAAATAAGAACTGTCTTATAAATTAGGTTTATTTTAGATGATGACACCTAGCTATATAGTTAGCTAGCTCACTATGGCTACTGAAACAGATTGTTTGCATCCATGAGCTAGCTAGCTTTTATGACCAGCACTGCAGGTGCATGAGACAACTTTACCAGCATCATAGCATACGTATAGTTGTGACATATGAAATACGAGTGATAGTGTAATCAATGTGTAATAACTACGTAAAAAACGTATGAACCCGTTAAATTATTATGTGACGTGCAGTCATATTCAGGTCCTGATTGGTCAACAAGCTTATCTGACACGTCAAATAGTGTTATTTAACACGTAAAAGTGTTAAATAGTATATTCTTTGACACGCAAGACCCAAACGGCGTCCCATAGCAAAGACCCAAACGGCGTTCCATAGAAATCCTGGTTGGGAATGAAACGACTGAACAAATGAACAATGAAACAGCAGAGCAAGTAAGTGAAAGAAATAGGTTTTGATTATGTTTTACTGGTAATGGGGACATACGTAAATGCCAACAAAATAACATTTTGGTCAGTGTGGTGTGCGTGTGTGTAATCTTTATTTAACTAGGCAAGTCAGTAAAGAACAAATTCTCATTTACAATGACGGCCTACCCCGGATGACGCTGGGCCAATTGTGTGCTGCCCTATGGGACTCTTAATCACGGCTGGATTTGATACAGCCTGGATTCGAACCAGCGACTGTAGTGATGCCTCTTGCACTGAGATGTAGTGCCCTGGACCGCTGCATCCATGTGTGTGTGCCAATTATTTAACTGTACTAGAATGCTTAAAAAGGCCGCAATTTTTTTTTATATCGGGTTTTTTGGCAAGGAAAATATTAGATATCGGTATCAGCCAAAAATGTCATGTGGGAGCATCACTGATAGTAATTTCTTTATTTTAAACTAGCCCTCTTTTTTAAAATTTACGCCTAAAATTATATACCCAAATCTAACTGCCTGTAGCTCAGGCCCTGAAGCAAGGATATGCATATTCTGGGTACGATTTGAAAGGAAACACTGAAGTTTGTGGGAATGTGAATTGAATGTAGGAGAATATAACACAATAGATCTGGTAGAAGAAAATACAACCATTTTTTTTCTACCGCCATCTTTGAAATGCAACAGTTCTAGCCATCACTCTGCTTGTAATTCCGATGGTGTCCACAAGACAGCAGCAGTGTATGTGCAAAGTTTCAGACGGATAACTTGAAGTATGAGCAAACTACTTGACATTTAGTGTGAAGTCACACAGGTACATTCGGGCAAATCGTGAAGGAGACATTTACATTCTTCTGCAAGAATATCGTCAAATCTGTATACTTGGACTTTGAATTAGCTTTTCCAGTATTAGTAGCCATATTACAAGTTCAACATTTGCAAAACACCCAGTTTTCATAACTCTCCATATTCTTATAACTTTTTGTCCAAAAGGAAAAGGCTTGCTGTTGCACAAGGTTAGCGGCTACATTTTGCGACAGATACAGGGTTTCCCTGCTCATTGGCCATCTAGCTAGCTTCGTTTGACCCCGATTGACTGTAACTTTGTCAAATAAGCACCAATCAAGTGAAGACCGCCGACGTCATTGGGTGCTATGAAGGTGCCGCTCTCTGACCAAATTTAGTGTCCTATAGGATATACTACACCCCTAATGATATAGTGAAGTCTGGTTACGTTCTAGGATCTCTGAGGAATAAATACGAATGTGATTTGACTGGTTGAAACAACATTTACGGTTAGATTTTCACAGATTCCTTTCTTTGCAAATTGAATGAGTGGAAACACAAAATCGATTGTGCATGCTATATGGACCTTTTTAGGATATGAAAAAGGATTTTATCTAACAAAACACTTCATGTTATCTCTGGGACCCTTTGGATGATAAATCAGAGCAAGATTTCAGAATGTAAGCACACATTTCACCTTCAGGAGGTGAATTTATCAAACCCATCGCGGTGAAAAAAGTGTTTTGTTGTTAGGAGCTCTCCTCAAACAATAGCATGGCATTTTTTTTCGCAGTAATAGCTACTGTAAATTGGAAAGCGTAGTTATATTAACAATAATTTAAGCTTTCAGCTGATATAAGACATATGTACCGACATCTGCGCTCGTGACACACGGCACTGCATGATTTACAACTATCCCGTTGACGGGACGCCTATCCCTAAGTTGCGAAAACGTTCAACTTTATTAAAAAAACATGTGCTCTTCACGACAGAAAATAAATGTTGTGAAAAAAATATTAAGTTACACTACTCAAAAGGCACCTAATCGATGGAACAACCCAACTACTGCTTTTCTTGGCCAGGGATCACTTGAAAAAGAGATTTGAAAAATGTTCAGTCAATGGGAACAACCAAGGAAATGGCACCATTGGTCTCCAGAGGGACAGGCAGAGCAGAGGGGAATGTTTAGCAACTGCTGTCTTTAAATAACCACTATTCATCATGTGCTCTCTGCAACATGTCATAGGAGGTGATTATATAAAAGCCTTCAGCGGGGTGGAGGAGATGCAGGACCATGGGTGCAAAATACAAAGGATTTTGTTTACTTGCAGGTAATAAGGGTTGTGGACATCAGCCTCCCACAACAACACCAGTAAATAGATTCTACCACATTATGACGTCTGAAGGATAGAACGTGTTTCTGCACAAAAATATATAGAATAATAAGTATAAAACAATCCCAGTACTGAAGTGTCCGATTTACATCTGTAAGAAGATTTGCATTACACTGTATGATGTAATTGTGTAGATTAGGATAGATTGAAAGTGCAACACAGCAGTTTTAGAGATTAAGTTTTGTGTTGCCTTCACCGAATGGGAAGGAGCTGCAGCATATGGAGTCAACAACAACAACAAAGGTAACAAAAGAACTACACAGAGACAGTACAAATTCAGTAACAGCCACTGCACAAACGCCACTGCTTCTGTTATGAACTGGCCCACAGTTGTTTTCCAATCAGTGGTCATACATGTATTTTCTATAGAATTCAACTGGAATTCTCTGCCAGTCAATACATACAGTACTGTATGCTATGGCTTTTGATGTGTCTGCTGACAACTACCTCAACTAAAGAGAGAAGAGAAAAATAGTTTTATGCTTACAACAATTCATGAAGTGTATATTTTTGTTTAAAGAATATAGCCTCATATATACATATACACACGTTCAAAAGTTTGGGGTCACTTAGAAATGTCCTTGTTTTTGAAAGAAAAGCACATTTTTGTCCATTAAAATAACATCAAATTGATCAGAAATACAGTGTGGACATTGTTAATATTGTAAATGACTATTGTAGCTGAAAATGACAGATTTCTTATGGAATATCTACATAGGTGTAGAGAGTCCCATTATTAGCAACCATCACTCCTGTGTTTCAATGGCACGTTGTGTTAGCTAATCCAAGTGTATCATTTTAAAAAGGCTAGAAAACCCTTTTGCAATTATGTTACCACAGCTGAAAACTGTTGTTCTGATTAAAGAAGCAATAACACTGGCCTTCTTTAGACTAGTTGTGGAAGAGGGGAACCCAAGAGCAGACTCAGATGAGGAGACTGGATGACGTAACCAAGGTATTTATTGAAACACGGGGGGGGTGGAGTGCAGGTCAGGGGAAGCTCCGGCAGGTTGCTGGAAAACAGGTGCGGAGGCTGAGGCTGGATCGAGATGGTTTGAGACAGGGTAAGCAGGTCCGGAGGGAATCCAAGAAGTAGTAGAGTGGGGAATCAAGAACAGAGTAGCAGAATGACAAGACGTGGGACTGGAGACAGGGACCAGAGTCAGCGCTGGCAGAATGAGCAGAGATTACAATCTGGCAGCGTGGAAGTGGCAGGGCTGAGTATTTGTAGAGGTCTTGATTATGGAACAGGTTGCAGCTGGTGGGGATCTGCTCTGACTCCAGCACACCTGTCTCCACACACACACACACACACACACACACACACACACACACACACACACACACACACACACACACACACACACACACACACACACACACACACACACACACACACACACACACACACACAGAGGGAGAGAGTACTGGAGGAGTGGCGGCAGGTCAAGGAGACACAGGATAAGCAGTAGAGGGCGTTGCAGGAGCAGATGTGACAGTTGAGTATCTGGAGCATCAGCATTTGTGGGTTTGATTACAGGCACAAAATGGCCAGAAACAAAGAACTTTCTTCTGAAACTGTTCTGAGAAATAAAGGCTATTCCATATGAGAAATTGACAAGAAACTGAAGATCTTGTACAACACAGTGTACTAATCCCTTCACAGAACAGCTCAAACTGTCTCTAACCAGAATAGAAAGAGGAGTGGGAGGCCCCGGTGCACAGATGAGCAAGATGACAAGTACATTAGAGTGTCTAGTGCAAAACACCAGTCTCAACGTCAACAGTGAAGAGGCGACTCCGGGATGCTGGCATTCTAGGCAGAATGGCAACGAAAAAGCCATATCTCAGACTGTCCAATAAAAATAAAAGATTAAGATGGGCAAAAGAACAGACAGTTTGAGGTTCTCGGATCACAAAGAAAAACATTCGTGAGACGCAGAAAAAATGAAAAGGAGTGCTTGACACAATCTGTCAAGCATGGTGGAGGCAATGTGATGGTCTGGGGGTGCTTTGGTGATAGTAAAGTGGGAGATTTGTACAGGGTAAAAGGGATCTTGAAGAAGGAAGACTATCACTCCATTTTGCAACGCCATGCCATACCCTGTGGACGGCGCTTAATTGGAGCCAATTTCCTCCTACAACAGAACAATGAGCCAAAGCACAGCTCCAATCTATGCAATAACTATTTAGGGAAGAAGCAGTCAGCTGGTATTCTGTCTATAATGGAGTGGACAGCACAGTCACAGGATCTCAACCCTATTGAGCTGTGGGAGCAGCTTGACTGTATGGTACGTAAGAAGTGCCCATCAAGCAATTCCAACTTGTGAGAGGTGCTTCATGAAGCATGGGTGAAATCTCTTCAGATTACCTCAACAAATTGACAACTGGAATGCCAAAGGTCTGCAAGGCTACGATTGCTGCAAATGGAGGATTCTTTGACAGAAGGGAAGTTTGAAGGACAATTATTATTTCAATTAAAAATCATTATTTATAACCTTGTCAACATCTTGACTATATTTCCTATTCATTTTGCAACTCATTTAATGGAAAACAAGGACATTTCTAAGTGCCCCCAAACTTTTGAACGTTAGTGTGTGTAAGTATGTATGTATGTATGTATGTACACACACTGAACAAGAATATAAATGCAACATGCAAAGTGTTGGTCCCATATTTCATTGCATGTTGCATTTATATTTTTGTTCAGTATATATTTGACAGAGCTACAGTAAGAATTTAAAACGGGGGCGGCAGGTAGCCTAGTGGTTAGAGCCCTGGACTAGTAACCGAAAGGTTGCAACTGCAAGATCAAATCCCTGAGCTGACAAGGTATAAATCTGTTGTTCTTCCCCTGAACAAGGCAGTTAACCCACTGTTCCTAGGCTGTCATTGAAAATAATGACTTAAATGACTTGCCTAGTTAAATATAGGTGAAAAAAGACTGACCGTCCGATCACAAATGAGCTTCATGCAACTCAAAGGCCTGCTAGGTGGAAAATAGGCTTTCTCCATGTTTCTCTTGTGTCAAGTGACCTTATGACCAAGTTGGTCTCCATCACCATTCCTCAATATTATGATAATTTGATTGTTTAAACAGTTATTCAAACACAATACTTATTCACATACATATTTGGAATGGGAAAGACAAACAACAGATATTAGAAACCTCAAATTCCTCACTTACCCTATTGGAGGTTTTGTGGCTGTGTTGACTTCTCCAAAGTCCATCTTCTGCATGTGGCACTGACTGTTTTTGCTAATATCCAACTTCAATGGTAAATGCTTGGCTATCCTCAATATTTTCCTTTTGTCCTGTCATCAAGGACACCAAAGCTCTACTGATATCTAAGCCCATTGATATCCAAATAACCGATAAAACAAAAAAAAAGTAATTTTATAATTCTTAAACAAAATGTGGGTGCTATTTTTCTAATGAAACAATAGTTGAGAATTGTTTGATTACTTCTAGGCGACAATACAGTAAACAAAATGTCAGTGGGCTAGGCTATTTAAAAATAAGAATTACACATTAGTTTCACATCAATTGCAAAGTAGGATTTACAGGTCCATACAAAAGTGACTGCTGAAATTTGACAGACTAAAGTCCTGCAACATAGTAACAGTTGTCTACACAACAAAAAGTCGCAGCGCAGAGACACAAAGTAACCACATAATCTTTCAGGATGTGATAGGTAGAATAGTGTACTTACGTCGACTCAAACATTGTTTCAATTCATTTTCATATTCTCATAGCAGGTAATTGGAAAGCGATTTTGGAATAATCCGTGTATATGCCTGTTGTCCCTGTTCTAGTCCAAGCCCGCCTTCGTCAGCACTCTAACGTCAATCATGCTCATTGGGAATTCACTGCCAGCTCCAGAAGGCGAGCGAGCGGTAGGACTGGGACGCACACAACGCGACAGTTTTCATTTAAAATTTATTTTTATTTTTATTGAGAGCCACATTTAACTTAAAACACATTCACGTTTTGGCCGCTGTTTATACATCAATTTAATAAAACTATGCTACTATAAAGGTGTAAATTGGAAATAATTTAATGTAGTACTGTGGAAAGAATGAGTCCATGTCGTAGGCAGGCTGTAAAGTGGCACTATCTGGGCATGGTGAGCATATGAATTAAAAGGTTATTTCTATTGAGTTAAGCGAACGCATCGATAATGAAGAACTCATAGTTGCCAATACCATAAAACTCTGTTTCATCATACTGAAAATCCAACTATTTGAATTTAAACCCTGGATCCCAGCATCCCTTGCAATAATTTATTCACTTAAACCCCGCCCTTTCTTTGCGCATCACAAACAGCCCACTTACTGTACATTACACAAATTGCTGATCATTCAAGAATATCTAGAGAACAAAAAAGAAAGGAGGACCAAAGCACTCTTCATATAATTAATTACAATTCCTTTATTTGTATGGCATGTTCAATAGAAACAAGGTTTTTAAAAAATCCGAAGCGTTTCGGCTGCATGGCCTGGTCATGGTCAGGGAGTACAACAAAATAATACAATGTCCTCTTTTGAACAGCTTTTCGAATTAGCCCTAATTTGAAGAGGGAGTGGTCACAAAATTGATTGGACACACCTAGTAAGCAATACTATGCACATTAAAAAGTGAAATACTGTAGCTATGTTATCAAAAAATTAAACTCCAAGCTAGAACTATCAGAACGCCTAGAAAGGTAGTGCTAACCTTAAATATGACTGGGAGAAGTGTCAAGAATAAGGAGGCAATATATTCCATAGTACACCAGAACACAGCAAACATGAACAACAGCAGTCTAAACATAGCTGAGGGCAATTGAGCAAAATGTCCACTAGATGACAGCAAATGGTCCTATCACGACCCTACAGGAAGGGTGAGAAATCCATATCTTCATTTAAACCAGGGTATTTAGTGGCCTGTAGTTTGTAAATCCAAAAACTTTCCTTTTGGTTTAACTGTTTAAGACTGTCCCCTTTTCTAATAGAGGCCGGAATATGATCAATACCCATAGGTTGTAGGGAGGCAGGGTTGCCATGGTGTAAGGACTTGTAGTGCCTTGCCATGGGGTAGTCTTCATTGCCTACCCGTATGGCGTACTTGTGTTCCGCTAAGCGTTCTTGAAGGCGTCTCTTTGTCCATCCAATGTAGAACACCTTGCACTATGGATATTCCAATCTATAGATGACATGAGTGGTTTTGCAGTTAATGAAATGCTTGACGTCATATTCCGTTTTGGAAGCTGTGTCAACAAAATACTTTTTCTTTGCAATATTTCTGCAATGGTTACATTTAAAATAATATCTAGAGAACATTGATATTTCACTGTTCAAATAAAAAAACTAAAATGAACAGAAACTGAAAATATATTTCTAACTTTATAATAATGTAATTCTAGTGTTAGATACTTTGCACAAAGATGATGGAATGATTTTATTCTTCAGATCAGATATGGATCGATCTGTTTGAGGATTGCACGAAATCATGTTCACTTAACAACATGTATGGTGTAATTATCATACTGTTATTAATGAATACTGATGAAGTTGTCACAAACTCTGCCCACAGGAGGTCACTGTGTGACTTCAAATCAGATAATAGTGTGATTCGACGTGACTGCAACACTCAACAAAAAGCTGCAGTTAGTTTCAGTGGGTGGCAAAAAAAAGCATTGTATTTGGAACAAAACACACACTAAACCCTAAACCTCAATTAAACCTTGTAATAAATCATGTGGAAATTGAGCAAGTTGAGATGACTAAACTGCTTGGAGTATCCCTGGATTGTAAACTGTCATGGTCAAAACATATTGATGCAGTAGTAGCTAAGATGGGGAGAATTCTGTCTATAATAAAGTGATGCTCCCCCTTCTTAACAACACTATCAACAAGGCAGGTCCTACAGGCACAAGTTTTGTCGCACCTTGACTACTGTTCAGTCGTGTGGTCAGGTGCCACAAAAAAGGACTTGGGAAAATTGCAATTGACTCAGAACAGGGCAGCACGGCTGGCCCTTGGATGTACACAGAGAGCTAATATTAATAATATGCATGTCAATCTCTCCTGGCTGAAAGTGGAGGAGAGATTGACTTCATCACTACTTTTATTTATGAGATATTGACATGTTGAGCGTACTGAGCTGTCTGTCTAAACTACTGGCACACAGCTCGGACACCCATGCATACCCCACAAGACATGCCACAAGCGGTCTCTTCACAGTCCCCAAGTCCAGAACAGACTATGGGAGGCACACAGTACTACATAGAGCCATGACTACATGGAACTCTATTCCACATCAAGTAACTGACGCAAGCAGGAAAATTTGATTTAAAAAAACTGATTAAAAAACAACTTATGGAACAGCGGGGACTGTGAAGCAACACAAACATTGGCACAGACACATGCATACACACACACACACACGATAACATACTCACTATACATACACACTGTACATACACATGGATTTAGTACTGTAGATATGTGGCTGTGGTGGAGTAGGGGCCTGAGGGCACACGGTGTGTTGTGAAACCTGTGAATGTTTTGTAATGTTTTAAAATGGTATGACCTGCCTTCATTTTGCTGGTGGGGATCCATAATAAATACAAAAATACAAATATAAAGTTGAAGTGTCTATAATTTTGAGTTTGCATCCCAATATTCCACTTTATATACTTCACAGAGGACTGAAATATAATCGTTTGACATAGAAACACCAGATTTTCTGTGTTTACATTTTTTAAATGTTTATTAATTATGAATTTATTAAACTTTTTAATAACATTTCACCCATGAGGCCACTAGATAATTTGACTGCAGGAAGGGCTACATAAAGTCTCTACTGCTACATAAAAAGGCTACTTGGCTGTATTTCACTCTTCATGGTGTGCCTCATGCTGACTTTTTTTTTCCCGTATCATGTAAAATGGATGGATTTAATCATATTATAATTTTTTTAATTTATTATATACAAAAATAAAAAAATTGGGGGGGGGGGGGGGGTTTGCGCGCCATATACTGTATCTCTATCTATGGCTCTGGGTCCCTCCACACCATTTGTCCCACAAGTGCATGCTCTACTCTCTGACAAACAGATAATGTTTGCTTGTGATAATATCAGGACATGTGTTGACTTTGACTTTCAAAAGACTACACTCTTAGAAAAAAAGAGTTCCAAAAGTGTTTTGGCAGTCCACATAGGATAACGTTTTTTTGGTTCCAGGTGGAACTCTTTTTGGTTCCAGGTAGAACTCTTTTGAATTCCATGTATAACCCTATATGGAAAGTTTTCTACATGGAACATAAAAAGGTTCTACCTGGAACAAAAAGGGTTCTACCTGGAATCAAAAAGGGTTCTCCAATGGGAACAGCCGAAGAACCCTTTCGGTTCTAGATAGCACCTTTTTTTCTAAGAGTGTACAACCAAACCTCAGAGTCTAAAATTACCAGCATGAAACAAACCCAACTTGACTATAATACTTTCACAGTACCTCCTTCTAAGGGAGGTGGAGGAATGCAGCAGCAGTACTATAGGCTATTGTACATCAGGACAATACATTCATCTTCAAGAGACTCAGAGAAGAAACACCAAAGAGCTAATTGATCATTAATTATACCTGGTGAGTACTTTTTGTCAACATCTAGAAACCTATTGAAGATATAAAATCTATACCTATTTCTAAGAGGTAACACAACAATTATTTATGCTTGTGACATTTTAAGCATTAAAAAATGAACAAAAATTACATAATTACTTGAAGTGATGAATAGAGTTAAAAAAAGATAGCCGTTGGATTACCGTACTCAATTTGTGCCCCAATTGAAATACACGTTTGTTTATATATATAATATGAATTATAGACTACTTACAGGACTCTCCAACTCTGTTCCTGGAGAGCTACCCTCCTTTAGGTTTTCAATACAACCCTAGTTGTAACTAACCTAATTCAGTTTATCCACTGGCTAATTATTAGAATCAGGTGCCCTGGATTAGGATTGGAGTGAAAACCAACAGTAGCTCTCCTACAGTAGCTCTCCAAGAACAGGGTTGGAGAGCCCTGGCTATGACTTTCTAGATTTCTTTGACGGTGTAGTGAACACCTATAAGCACCTGAAGGTGTCAGAGCAGCCCCATAATCTGTATAATCAGCCTGTATAACAAACTAAATATGCTTCTCTGCTAAAATCTGGGTAAAATCTGTAAATTAATGTGAGTCTTATTCAATACATTTAGTAATCTACCAACCTTGCCAGAAGACATGCCAGCTAAGATAGTTAGACAAGCTACTCTAACCTGATTGATAGGCAGAAATGGCTTCTTGGTAGCTAGTTATGAGATTGGGAACCTATCCGGACTAGCTAAACCAACTTCATAAAATTGCTAGGTGGCTAGTAGTATTACAGAGAAACAAACAAACAAAATTAACAAAAAAATTGCTTGCATTTTTTATAAAACAGGACAAATCTGAGGGAACGGGAAAGAGGGCGCTGCCTATGGGCATGACTATGTTTGTTTAGTTTGTTTTGATTAATATTCAGTACAACGATAATATTTCAAAGGAACAATTTAAAGGGGGAATTTGTGATTGTTTTTGCATTTAAATTAATGATATATATATCCATTGATTTGTAAAGAGTATAATTTATCATTCATATAAGCTGTTGTACACCAATAGAAATCTAAAATATAAGATTGTTTCACTCCATTGTTTGTAAACAATGTAATTGTCAACAAACACAGTATAGCTTAAACTATAATATTGATCTCATGGATGGTCCTTGCATCCATAGCGACAGTATGTATATGAATATGAAGCCAACAAGGTTAAGAATCTATCACAGTGCCCTTGCGCAAGGCACTTAACCCTAATTGCTCCAGGGGCCCTGGACAATGTTGACCCTGGCCATGAACCCACTCCCTGTGTGTGTCAGGATATTTTTTTTTTTTACCTTTATTTAACTAGGCAAGTCAGTTAAGAACAACTTCTTATTTTCAATGATGGACTAGGAACAGGGGGTTAACTGCCTTGTTCAGGGGTAGAATAACAGATTTTTTCCTTGTCAGCTCAGGGATTTGATCTTGCAACCTTCCTGTTGCTAGTCCAACGCTCTAAGCACTAGGCTACCTGCCACCTCAACTTCACATGCAAGAAACACATTTCCATTACAAAGTTGAACAAGTAAATTCCCACAAGTGTGTAACAGGACTAATATAAGCACCTCCCCCAAAATGAGTATTATAATTAGTAGGTTCCATTTCTCCAGCCCCATCCCTCAGCTGTTTAACCAAACAGTGGCAGGGTGGCTCCTTTCTTATTGTTTGCAGATTGTTTGCAGATTTATTTGCAACTGCAGATTGCCACTATGACTATTCAGGTTGATTTTGAATGAAAGCACACCACCTTGACTAATAACAATACTATTTCTGTCTTTCTACAGACAAGGATATGGAGCCAACATCAGATTATAACTATTCTGCCTACTACGATGATACAGAACGGTTAGATACATCAGAGGGCCAGCCATGCAACAATGCCAATGTGAAGGAGTTTGGACGGGTGTTTCTGCCTACATTCTACAGCCTGGTCTTCATCGTGGGCGTCATTGGTAACGGCCTGGTGGTCTATGTCCTGGTGAAGTTTAGGAGGACCAGAAGCATGACAGACCTCTGTCTCCTTAATCTGGCACTGTCTGACCTTTTCTTCGTCATCTCCCTGCCTTTCTGGTCCCACTATGCCACCGCAGCCGAGTGGCTCCTGGGGGACTTTATGTGCCGACTGGTAACCGGACTGTACATGCTGGGGTTTTATGGCAGTATCTTCTTCATGGTGATCTTGACAGTGGATCGCTATGTGGTCATAGTCCACTCTCACAAAATGGCCAGGCTCAGATCTGTCAGAGTAGGGGTCACTCTGTCTCTGCTCATGTGGGCTCTCAGTCTCTGTGCCTCTCTGCCTACAATCATCTTCACAAAAGTAAATAATGAGTCTGGGCTTACAACATGTAAACCAGAGTATCCAGACGGTAGCATGTGGCGCCAGGTTTCTTATTTAGAGATGAATGTCTTGGGTCTACTTCTCCCTCTCTCCGTCATGGTGATCTGCTATTGCAGAATCGTTCCGATGTTAGTCAATATCAAAACCACCAAAAAGCACAAAGCCATCAAACTGATAATCATCATAGTAGTGGTCTTTTTCTGCTTTTGGACCCCATACAATGTGGTCATTCTCCTGCGTTATCTGGAGGAACAAAGCTATTTTGGGGACTGTACAACTCACAAGAACATAGATCTGGCAATGCAGTGGACAGAGGTGATAGCGTTCACACACTGTTGTTTGAATCCGATCATCTATGCCTTTGTAGGGCAGAAATTCATGAGTCTTGTCCTGAAGTTACTAAGAAAATGGATGCCAATGTGCTTCACCAGGACTAATATTAGTGAGTTGTCTGAACGAAAAAGCTCAGTCTATTCCAGGTCTTCTGAAATAACATCTACAAGATTGATGTAGATTGGCTTGTATACAAGCACAATTCAAATATACAAACTTTGAGAAGGGAAAAGACAGTAAAAGATGAAAGGAAAAACTACAAACAAATGTAAGTAGGATTTCTTTGAAAGTGTGGCCACCCTAGCTGTGAATCTATGCTTACAGTAGATACAGTAGTTATCAGTTGCTCTTTTGTATCTTTACATGCTCCAATTCCTTTGTTGATTAGATACCTTTAAAGAGTGTTAGTTGAGTCCTCATGTGGTATTGTGTGAAGTGTGAAAAAAGTTGTAAAAAATTGACAGTATGTATGTACAGTGCATTCAGAAAGTATTCAGACCCCTTTCCTTTCCTTATTTACATAAGTAGTCAGACCTTTTTCTCGAAATTGAGCTCAGGTGCATCCTGTTTCCGTTGATCATCCTTGAGATGTTTCTACATCTTGGTTGGAGTCCCCCTGTGGTAAATTCAATTGATACGACATGATTTGTAAAGGCACACACCTGTCTATATAAGGTCCCACAGTTGACAGTGCATGTCAGAGCAAAAACCAAGCCATGAGGTCAGACAGGATTGTGCCAAGGTACAGATCTGGGGAAGGGTACCAAAACAGTTCTGCAACATTGAAGGTTCCCCAAGAAAATAGTGGCTCCATCATTCTTAAATAGAAGAACTTTGGAACCACCAAGACTCTTCCTAGAGCTGACCACCCGGCCAAACTGAGCAATCGAGGGAGAAGGGCCTTGGTCTTTGGTGACCAAGAATCCGATTATCACTCTGACAGAGCTCCAGAGTTCCTATGTGGAGATGGAAGAACCTTCCAGAAGGACAACCATCTCTACAGCACTCTGCCAATCAGGCCTTTATGGTAGAGTGGCCAGACAGAAGCCACTCCTCAGTAAAAGGCACATGACAGACTCTCAGACCATGAGAAACAACATTCTCTGGTCTGATGAATCCAAGATTGAATTCTTTGACCTGAATGCCAAGCGTCACGTCTGGAGGAAATCTGGCACCATTCCTACAGTGAAACATGGTAGTGGCGGCATCATGCTGTGGGGATGTTTTTCAGTGGCAGAGACTGGGAGACTGGTCAGGATCAAGGGAAAGATGAACGGAGTACAGAGAGATCCTTGATGAGAACCTGCTCCAGAGCGCTCAGGACCTCAGACTGGGGCAAAGGTTCACCTTCCAACAGGACAACAACCCCAAGTACACAGCCAAGAAAATGCAGGCGTGGCTTCAGGACAAGTCTCTGAATGTCCATCAGTGGCCCAGCCAGAACCCGGACTTGAACCAGATTGAACATCTCTGGATAGACCTGAAAATAGCTATGCTATTCATTTTTTTCAATAACATGTTTCTTTTTTATTTCAAACCACACTTTTGACAGTTTGTTAATGGTATACGGTATTCTGTATGTAACGGGCATTTAGAAAATATCAATAAAGTCTTGTTTGGTGACATTTCCCCCCTGTACCTTTTACTTGATGTTGACTTATTCAGCTTGGTCTACATGCACAGAGAGACATCACTTCACACCAAAACAACACAGGAACATAGCCTTGACATAGCTTACATGAAATAAGGAAGTGAGACTCAGAAGTGTCAAGGAAGTAAACGGCCAGCTACTTCTCGTAGTCCTTGTGTGGGTTATGTCTGTAGTAGTAGAAGGAGGTTGAGGTTTAGAGAGGTAGGCTGGTAACCGAACGGTTGTCGGTTTGAATCTCAGGGCTGATGGGGAAATCTGGTGGGAGTGTGCCAGAAAGTTCTACATAAATAGCTTTGTAGAACTTTCTAGGAAACACATATAGTCAAATCTCATCCAATATGGAAGCAAACTATTGTAAGATAAGCACAAGAGGCTAGAAAAAGCCCAGAGCAGTGCCATTGAATCGTGTAAAAGATTAAGTGACTTGCTCAAGGGCACAACGGCAACAGGCGGCACATGAGGTTCTGATGTCAGCAACTTTGTGGTTGCTGGCACACTCCCACCAGATTTCCCCATCAGCCCTGAGATTCAAACCGGCGACCGTTCGATTACCAGCCTACCTCTCTAAACCTCAACCTCCTTCTACTACTACAGACATAACCCACACAAGGACTACTTCCATGTATGAATGTTACAGAATGCACCTTTTAAAATGTTATGTATTCTATTCATTTTTCATTTCTATCTTTCCATCTGAAAAGCAGTTCAAAGCAGCATCTACATGCGTGACAGTATGTTTGGTGATGTTTCCCTCACCCACACTCATTCCCAGACATTTAGTTAGAGGGCCATTACAGGAAACCCACATTCACACCTCAGCCTGCTCAATGCAGCAATGCAAAGAAAATAGTTATCTAGAGCACACCTTACTAGAAAAAAGTTGCAATCATTGGTACAAAAGAATAGAGTAGACAAAACCTAAGAGTAGTTTCCCGGCCAGACTGTTTCAACCAGCACACACGTTATCACCAGAGGGAGGGTTACAGCATTCAATCTGTACATCAGAAAAGAAGAGATTGGGGTAAATAACATACATTTTCACTTCATCATAGCCTGCTTATAGACATACAGCCAACAAATATGCACGCAGGCACAGACCGTCTGAAGGGGTGTTAGCCTCACAGGAACTACAAAATGGGGTCTGTCAATAGGGGGTGTCAGTATTTAGCAGGTGGTGGTGGTTGGTGATGTATGAGATCATATGGGTTGTGGTTTGATTCTGGTTAGGATTAAAGAGCATGTAGAAATAGTCTTTAGATCCATTTACAGTTCTGTGCTTGAATCATTTTTTGGGGATCTGTCAATACATACATTCTGAGGGAAAAAGTATGGTTTTGAAAATGTTATGTTTAATTTTTAAATATATATATTTTTTAAAGAACACATTGTATTAGTACATTAATATGGCCCTACGGGGTAATAACTTTTCAAATTAACTATGAGTGTGTCAAGGCTTTGTAGCTGTTGTTCTTTGAACCAAAAAAATGGCAGTCTTCAGCTTACATAACCTTGACAACGACAGTAATAAATGCCTTGTTGTACGACATAAGATTTCCAAAGATGTATTATAAGGGGCTGTTTCTTTGTAATCTCCATCAAGTATGTAGAGTAGGTTAATTCCCACAGGTTGTTTCGAATGACACATTTCTCTTCATATCAGTCATCATAATGTTTTAAAGTTTATCATTACACTCCGTGTCACGGGTGTCATTGGGAGTGGACCAAAGTGCAGTGTGGTGAGCGTACATTTTATTTTATTTTATTCTATATTAAAATGTCGCCAACAAAACAACCGTGAAGCTTACAGGGTTAAGTGCCACAAACAAAGTTAACTACCCACACTGAAAGGAAGGAAAAAGGGCTACCTAAGTATGATTCCCAATCAGAGACAACGATAGACAGCTGATTTATTGATTGAGAACCATACCCGGCCAAAACATAGAAATAAAGAAACATAGAAAACAAAACATAGAATGCCCACCCAAATCACACCCTGACCAAACCAAAATAGAGACATAAAAAGGCTCTCTCAGGTCAGGGTGTGACACTGTGATTCATTTGAAAGCATTGTAATTAATTTTAAATAATCATTAGTTAAAACACAGTTACCATGGAAACTGATAGATTACATGTTGCTAAAGTATTAAGTAATACAAGTACGATGCCATAATGGTGTAAGTAGGGGGATGAGTGACAAATTAATATTTGAAGTAACATATGATTTTATAATCTCGGCAGTGTGCAGGTAACCATTCAGATAATAATGGGATAAAATCTGTCATTTTGGTCAGGGGGGATAAGGTATTGTGTAAAATATTGAATTTGAAGAATGTTTCTGCACTGTATGTTTGTTTGTTTGTTAGCTAGCTAGCCAGACAGTTTTAGAGGAATGATTCCATACATTTTTCAAATTCCATTCAAACAATGCAGTCAATACACAGCCATACACTGGCTGATATCAGTTAATGATAGGACTTAGACAAGTTGTAAATGTGACAAGTTGTAAATGCATCAAGTACGAATATGGAATCATATAATAGCACTCCTAGCTTTCCAAGAAAACAAAAACTGTTTCAAGTTTTATTGTCACGTGCACAAGTACAGTGAAATGCCTTTCTTGCAAGCTATTTCCCAACAACGCAGTAATCGATACCAGTAGTACTATAACATGAAGTAAAGTAGAACAAAAACACACTAGAAATAGAAATAAGAAGAACACGAGAAAGTAAGTAAGCTATATACAGGGTCAGAGCCAATACCATATACAGTATACAATGTGCAGGTATACTGGAGTGGTAGTGGTACATACATGTATGTATCGGGGTAAGGTGACTAGGCATCAGGATATATGATAAACAGAGTAGTGTATATGATGATTTTATGTGAGTGTGTGTGCATGTGTGTAGAGTGGGTATGAATGTGTGTGCGTGTTATATGTGTGTGTGAGCAAATGGTGTGTGTGCTTGTGTTGGAGGGTCAGTGTGAGTGTGTGTGAGTGAGTGTGTAGAGTCAGTGCAAAAATGTAAATAAAATAAAAGAGTCAATGCAAATAGTCTGTGTAGCCATTTTGTTAGCTATTTAGCAGTCTTACTGCTTGGGGGATAGAAGCTGTTCCGGAGTCTGTTGGTGTCAGACTTGTTGCTCCGGTACCACTTGGTGTGCCGAAAGGAGAGAGAAGAGTCTATGGCTTGGGTGGCTGGAGTCTAACAATTGTCTGGGCCTTCCTTTCACATTGCCTCATATTGAGGTCCTGGATGGCAGGGAGCTCGGCCCCAGTGATGTACATATGTTCATATTTTAGGTTGACAATATATATATTACACATTTCTAAAATCACATGCCTAGAACATGCGTTTCTGATATCACATTTCCACATATGTAAAATCAGGATTATGCCTCTACTGCCATTCATTCCAATTAGACTGATGTCTCCTTGACCAATATGGCTGCCATTTTAACCCCATTCTGGAACTTTGAGGGTTTATAACATAGAGATCCTATTAAATTACTACTAGGGCTATGACAATGGGATGCACACAATACAGCATTAATTGTTAACTAGCAATTCACGCCATCCTTTTTTCCTCAGTAAGATGAATACAACCGAGGCCACTAGCACAGATGATTACAGTGGCGATGACTACTCTGGCAGCCCCTGTAGCACTGGCACCAGTCTAACCCAAGGGTCCAACTACCAGCCCATTCTCTTCTACCTGGTGTTCACCCTGGGTCTGACAGGCAACAGTCTGGTGCTCTGGGTCCTCCTCAAGTACATGAAACTGAAGACAATGACAGACATCTGTCTGCTGAACCTAGCCCTATCTGACCTGCTCCTCGCCCTCTCTCTGCCTCTCTGGGCCTACCACGCCCAGGGTCATGAGTTTGAAGGGGACAGTCCGTGTAAGATCATGGCTGGTGTCTACCAGGTGGGCTTCTACAGCAGCATCCTGTTTGTGACCCTGATGAGTGTGGATCGCTACCTGGCCATCGTTCACGCCGTGGCCGCCATGAGGGCCAGGACGCTGCGCTACGGAGCGCTGGCGAGCATCATCGTCTGGGTAGCCTCCATCGGCGCTGCTCTCCCTGAAGCTATCTTCGCAGCAGAAGTGTGGGAGGATGACGAGGACAGTGGTTCAAGTTGCCAGCGGATTTACCCAGAGAACTCAGAGAAGACATGGAAGTTGTTACGGAACTTTGGTGAAAACGGAGTGGGGCTCGTCCTATGTCTGCCCATAGTGGTCTTTTGTTACATCAGTATTCTCACTGTACTACAGAGGTTAAGGAACTCCAAAAAAGACAGGGCCATGAAACTGATATTCGCCATCGTGGGTGTGTTTGTAGTCTCCTGGGTCCCTTACAACGTTGTGGTTTTCCTCCAGACCCTTCAGATGTTTGACATTGGGAATAGCTGTGAGGCTTCAACACAGCTTGATAAAGCTATGGAGGTGACAGAGACCATAGCTCTGGCTCACTGCTGTGTCAACCCAGTCATCTACGCTTTTGTAGGAGAGAAATTCAGAAAGTGTTTGGGCACTGTGCTCTCTAGATATCCGCTGTGTAAGAAGCTCAGCAAACATGCAATGGTGAGCAGCAGAGGATCAGAAAACGAGACTTCTAACACAGCTGTGTGATTGTACTGCTGACAGACAATACTTCCACTGCTGAAAACCTGTTTGACACATTTTCATTGAGCAGAAGACCAATTTCTGTTCGTATGGAATAATGAAGTATTCTTCTGAACACAGACTTGCATTTAAATTAAGTGTAACTGTATAATATTGAACTTTAAATGTATTTTGATGAGCTCTGGCTATTTGTTTAAGGGTGATGGGCTGTTTATGTTTTGATTACCCATGTATGTATTTCATGTACAGTACAGGCCTGCACAAAAGTTTGCTACAGCATAATATCAACATGTTTTGCATAGAGATTATCTCAAATGTTATTCTTATTGTATGCACACATTTTTGTTATAACATTAAAACACAACCATGAGCAGGGTTGTGGCCAGAGGACTGCTATTGGATGGCCAGTGGCTATCTGGATACTCATTGGCTACATTTTCTGGCCAAATATTATTTGGGTAGAATTTTGACCGTCCTGTGATTGAGGACGTGTTTTGGTATTAACTTGAACTTGGACTTCGAGGCAAGAATTTTACCTTTTGGATTATTTTGAATTTTTGTTGGCTGAGTAGGTATTTGTGTTCCTTTCTGGAGGGTTTTCTCAATAAATCGACCTGTGAATTTTGTTGTGCTCAAACATATTTGTTCAGCATTGTGTTGTCATTTTATGCTGCTGCTGTACACCCCTATACTCCAGTTTGCTCCACAATATATTTTATTCAGTTGAAGATGCTAAATTCAAAGATGAGACAGACAACAATCCTGCTACATCAGTAGGTTCAAATCTTCTTTACAGTAGGTTTACTTAGGATTGTTTTGATCCAGAAAACTCACATATCAATCTAGTCATCATAGAATTTATTTCAATTGTTCAAAGACAGGAATTATATCAGCAGTCACCATATTTAGACAATTGAATGCTAGCAATGATGCTAGAACTAATGCATCTCTCAGTCATGACGCAAAATGCGTTCAGTCTTCAGCTAACCACTTCGCAGTAAAGTTAGTTGCTTGAGCAGCTCTATGAGTTTGCATCATCTACAGGATATCCTGCTTGCTGGTGAACATGTCTGCAGCACAGATCAAGCCTTTGGGAGAAGCGACACTCCTCGGTTCAAATAAGATAATACATTCATGATCTTAAAAAAGGTCTAGAGGTTCCATTAACTAAACCTGCAGCATGGATTCCTCCAGCTTCATGTAGTGGTCCAAGCATCCATGATGTGCAGGTACAAATGCATTCCGTTTGGATTTAAATCTGCACTCAGCATAGCAGTAAAGTTTGGCCACATTTACCCCCACACCACCCCCACCAAAGACATCTGTTGGAGAAAAGAAACTGCAGACGTAGGTTCCCTTAATAACCCACCTTGTTACGAGTCCCTGCAGGCCCCAGAACTACTGTCACACCAGAGTGTATAACCCTCAGACAGACAACTCAACCCAGATTAACAGTGAGTATATTATTCTTACTGTATGTGAGGGTTGGCTTCAGGATGCTTTGCAAAAGTTACTCTGCTGTGCATAGTGATGTACAGTATCTTGAATCTTCAACATAGTGTCTCTGCAGACTTCAGCCTAATAACATTCAAGTTATTTAAAAATATAGATTTTTTTACTTAACTTTATAAGCAACTTTCATAAAATGAATTGCAATCCTGTAATTAACAATGAATAATCAAAACAATTTCAGTGGATATCCTGTTCACACCACGGCAGGGTGGGACTTTATATTTTTTATTTTACAAATTTGAATATTTATAGTATCATCAATTAATACATTTCTCATAATAACTTATACTAATTATATCATTGCTGTAAATAATGTAATGTCATATGTTATATTGTACAAAATGGGCCATTGCTACATGCGCCTGTAATTGAGAAGCTCAAATCATTGGTAATGAATTTCAGGGGGAACACCACAACCATTCCCTTCAGCTCTGTGAGTGTTGAGAATGGGAATTCATCCAGTTACTCATATGAGAACTCATCCAGTTATGAATATGGGTAAGTTAAGGTCTAACATGTCTTGACTTTTAGAAACACTCATTTTGAGGAAAGAGTGCAATTGGTGTTACAATATTTCTGCCCCAAACGTCCAATCATGTTTTAGAAAAATGAAATGTTTCTCATAGTACTTTATTTCTATGTGCATTTACTCCATTGTACTGGACATATTGCTGTTGGTGGACCACATTTTGATAATAAGCACAACTTTCCGATTGTGTCTTTCAGAATGTTCATTCTTATCATTGCTGCTTGGTTCATTCTACTCGTCTGATCTTTTACAGCACACATTTTGCAGACGCAGTTGAAGTACCACATATGACTACAATAACAATGACGATGGCGTTTGCAAGTACAAGGCACACGGAGCCAGCTTCCTGCCAGTGCTGTACTCTCTCTTCTTCACCCTGGGGTTTCTGGGGAACGTTCTGGTCCTGTGGGTCATGCTGCTGTGGGTGAGACTACGTAGCATGACCGACGTGTGTCACCTGAACCTGGACTTGGCTGACCTGCTCCTGGTCTGCTCCTTGCCTTTCTTGGCCCACCACGCTAGACACCAGTGGGTGTTTGGTGACATCATGTGCAAAGTGGTCCTCAGCACCTACCACGTTGGCTTCTACAGTGGCATCTTCTTCATCACCCTGATGAGTGTGGACAGGTCCATGCTGTTTACGCCATGAGAGCCAGAACACGTAAGTATGGGGCCATCGCTGTCGTCGTGACCTGGCTGGCTCGATTCCGGGCCTCGTTTCCTGAGGTTCTGTTTCTTAAAGTGGAGAAAAACAAATGAGAAAGAAAATTGTCACCCTGTCTATGATGGACACTCTTGGGGATTTTTTGCCCTTTTCAAAATGAACACACTTGTTCTGCTAATCCCCCTCGTCATCATAGGGTTCTGCTACACAGATTGATGGCCTGCTTTTTGGAGGATGGAGTACTGAGCAGCCTTCTGACTCATTCTCATTGTGGTTGTGGTGTTTTTCTGCTGCTGGACTCCGTACAACATGACGTCATTTTTCAAGGCCTTGAAGTTAAGTGAGGTCTACTCAAGCTGTGAGAGTAGCAAAGCCATCAGACTCACTCTACAGATCACAGAGGCCATGGCCTACTCCCATAGCTGCCTGAATCCCATCTTCTATGTTTTTGTGGGGCAAAAGTTTAGAAGGCTGATAAACAAGGCTCCCTGCAGGATGTGTCAGTTCATGAAGTACTACCTGCCCCGGGACTTCAGAGCCTCGAGGACAGGATCTATTTACTCACAGACCACCAGCGTGGATGAGAGGTCTACTGCCGTGTGAACAGCAACTTAACTGTAAAGACAAATACATCTGACATCACATGTACTGTTCATTCCAAAATATATGTAAATACCAAATCCAGTGTCAAATACAATCATCTGAAAATAATAGGCTCTGATTCAGGTGCATGGCGAAGTCAGGAACTTGTCACTCAACTCAGTTTCCCATCAGGGCGTTGATTTTTACAGAAATCAACCCAATCATTATACATTCCACAAACCATTTCATTTCCCTTTGTATAGTATTTTCTCTAGTACCGTATGTCTATTTGAAGTTTTTGGCACATTTTGCAAAGTTCTCTTTTCTTTTCAAATGTATCTGCTAGCACACATATGTAAATACAGTAATACTTTTTATTCTATGTAAATAAATGCATCACAGTAACTTCATCCCCTCCTGCACGAGGCAAATTATTACAATTAAAGTACTTCCAAGATAATGTAATCAAGATATACTCAGTGGCCTGGGTGTTTTCTCTATGTTCCTATGTGTCAGTGCTAGAGAATATGTGAATGATGGTGCCACCACAGACCAATATCGCTTACTTCTGTTAGCAACTTATCTCACCACAAAGAGTGACACTGCTGGTGCCTTACAACGTGTACACAAAATGTAATCCTATTGTGATTCACTGCAGTATTGTAACATGTTTTATATTGATCATTACAATGGGGATGCAGAATACATTTAGACTTTAACACATTTGTCTGCTTTACCTGCTATGATATTTAATACTTAAAACAGCGCTCTGCACAGAAGCACACACCAACCTTAAACCAACCTTTTTTCAATTGAAGTGAGACAGTTAATAACGACAGTAAAACAATACAGGGCTGGCTGTAGCATGTTGGGGGGCCTAAGCGAGACTTAGTTGGAGGTCCCCAAACCTCACAACAAAACATGTAAGTGGCCCCCAAAACATGGAGCCATTTTTTTTGTTTTAAAGTTAATTTAATGCAATTCTACACATTCTGCCATGGTGTGTGAAGAAAATGTTGCAACTTCTGCTATTTTGCCATTGGGCAGAAAGAAAACGTTGCAATTTTATAACACATTTCTTGAAATTCTACTCACTTTGCCATGTGGAAGAGAGAAGAAAAGTGAATTTTAAAGCAAATGTCCTGCAATTCTACACATTTTGTAATGACTTATGCCATGCTAATATGATATCTGAGTGAGAATGACTAAGAAAAAAAATATGGGGGCCCCCTGGAGGTCAGAGCCCTTGGACAAGTGCCCTGCATGCCCGGTCGGTATTCGGCCATGATTACTACAATAGTCGCTCCTGTCATTTCTCAATAGGTAATTCATCACAAGCCCACACTCCACAAAATTGTTTTCCAATCAAGCGGTTCATGAGATCTTCTAGCTCTTGGGTATTCATGTCTTTGCTCAACGATTCTTGATTAATAATAATCCACTAAGACTTGTCTTCGGGCATTCACTTCCAAGAGTGAATCAGAGCATGCATAAACAATCATGCTGACTGTACAGGCTTAAGGTGTACGAAAACAGATTTCCTGACTGAGGTTACCTCAGGACACCACAGGCAGATTTCCTGAGGTGTCATCATCAGGTGATAAGCATAGAATGTGTAACCCTCTGCAAAATCATTTCTGACAATAGGTAAAGAGAGAGATCTTTTAGATGCCTCCCGGTAGCCAGGAATAGATTCTACAGATTTGTTATTAAATTGCAGTTGGAAAGCAGGGACCTGACGTCCGTCCCGACAGAGAGCTACATACCCTGCATTGAAGTGTTTTTTTTATGCTGGGGATTTTTGAAATTGTCAACACCCATCCTAAACACGGGACTGTAGTGACACCTCTTGCGCTCTTGCGCTGAGATGCAGTGCCTTAGACCGCTGCGTCCATGTGTATGTGGTAAATACATTGGCTAGCTGTGACATTAGAAGACGAAGGAGGAAGAAAAATCTCAACTTTTTTTGATTCCTATGGCTTTCCCCCCGGATTTTCACATTTCCCCAAATCTATTAAACAGTTTTTGACCAAAAAGAGATCAAAGATCTACTACAGCATCAAACAAGTACAAGATCACCTTTCCACTACATGTGGTCAACACTATGTATTCTTCCTATGCCAAAGAGCCCGTGGAGTTTCTTTTGAAGATGTTGTCTCTTTATAATGATGATTTAAGAAGTAATGATAGCTTTGTAGATTGTTTTGTTAGAAAATACAAAAAGTGTTCAAGTATGTGTCCTTTAAGACCCTGTAATCAAGGTGTATGCTCACGTCAAATGTTTCAAGAATGTCACAAATGTTAAATTGTATCATTTTTCAAATAAAATGTATTGATTTTAATCCTAGTCATTCAAAAGTCTAACCACCCTGAGAGATCATGATTAGGAAAAGGTCCGGAGACGTTCAGGGGTGTAAATGAGTCATCAGCCCTTTCAAAGGGGGGAAGGGTTGTTAGAACATCTTTAGTGGTGCTGTAGCTCGTTGAAGGTTTTTGTTTTAAAGTTTGAATCTGTTGACGAAGCTTATCGTTTGGTACCCCCGAGAGGGGAATGTTGAGGATTGCCAGGGCCGTAAGAAACTGAGGTCTTCTGTCATCAGCAACCATGTGGGCTGCTGTGGTACTTTTAACCAAGTCCATCCTATGAGAACCCTTGACAACAGCACCCTGAAAGATAAACTCTCCTTTGTCATTCCAAGTAGCAGCCCCCTTTGAGTCTTTTATCTTGTTCATAATGTATCTAACGTTTTTCCTGTTACATACCGGAACATGTGTCAACATGTCATGCATAACGCCATCTTCAACAGGCATTTGATATCCAACCGGTAAGATTGCCGGTCCAGGCATTACAGGGGCTTGGCTCTCTAGGCGCGTCATCTTTTAAAGGGTCCAGTAGGGAAAGCGATAAATGATTGGTCTCTCTCTCTCACCTTGTTTTACCAAGGCCAAATACCTTTGCAAGAGGTGTATTTCTGGACCTTATTATAGGGGTTCAATCCTTTTTGGTTCAAAATATCCTTCATGGCCATATCCAAATCATTTTCCACTGTTTGTCTGATATTTTCAGGACCCTGTAATTGCTGTTTAAGTCTATCCAACTCTTGTTAAGGCACCAAGTACATTTTATTTGTCATCACACTCTGTGTTCAACCCCCACGTCTGGCAGCAAGAAGGCTGGTGATGAAGGGCACGGCTATACTTAATAAAGGTAGAAGAAAACCCCCAGACTGTTGTATCTTATGTCTTCTCTTTTGAAGACTGGCCCTTTTATTGGCAAAGAGTTTGATCGCGGTCTTTTGTCTCAATTTTTTTAAATTGGGTCAGAGTGAGTGGAATGCGTCCTTTGAGAAGATTCAAAGTAATCTCACATAGGGATAATATGAGATCTGAAGAACAGTGACCCAAGATGGCCCTCCATTCTTTAGGTGTAGTTCCAACTAGGTTTGTCAAGAGGGGCAGGTTTCTTTTTAAAACGCAGAGACATAGCAGTTACTTTTTAGGAATGTAAACCGCCGGCCACTCCCACGGAAACAAGCCGGTTCAGAGCCTCAGGTGTTCTGGAGTATCTGATTTTAAATCCACGATTAAATAAGAAAATGGCGCGTTGGTAGCGTCCTCATAGCTCTCCATAAAGTAGGATTTTTTATATCTGCTGAGCTGGAGTGTTTATTTGTAGTTTGTCTCTAGGGTTTTTGAACAAAACCATGTAAATGGCGTTCAAACTAATGGTATGGCTATTTTTACCTTGGTGAAGCACATTCTGCACCAAGTAAAGCAAGGACAGGTTTCTATGATGAGTATATTGGGTCAAAGCTCGTGCAATTTCAGGATATTCGCTACCGGCAAATAGCATATTGTCCAAAACCAGCAGATTGTTTTTATGAGGTGGTAAAAGTTCAGGCAGGGATGTGAGTATTCCTTCAGCAAACTTGATTTTTATTTTCTTCAACAGCTCATCATACAAAGGTTGATAACATGAATAACACATCACACAATATTGTCAGGTTTCTGAGATAATACATATTAATAATTCTCTAAAATACTTTTTACAAAACAAGTTTTACCACTATTGGATGGGCCTGCGATTAAGGCCGAAAACAGTAGTTGCAACCTGGGGTCAAAACCTTCTACAGCAGCATTATATCTTAAGTGTTAAGACACATGGGGGGGGGGGGGGGGGGGGGGCGCGTAACCTAAGTCAGTAACCAAAGGTCAAGGTGGTCCCGTCAGGTAAAAGCAGTCTCTTGTCATAGACGACCCTGAATCTTATAGTAAGTGGGGCATTCCTTAGATGGAAACCCTTTTTATCCCTAACAATCTTTTTGTAGGAGCTCAAAATGTCCAATTCACTATTCCGGTCGTTTATGAACCCCTCGACCAAACGTTTGATTGATTCCAAGTTTACACGCAGGGCATTTTCATAGTTTTGAGTCACGCCTTTGGCTTTAAACACCACGTGCTTGTCTTTAGTCCTAAAAGCATAGCTTTTGGGACCACAGGAGGACCACTCTGTGATATGGTCACCATCTTCGAGTTCACTTGTTAAAACACCCAGATAGTTGCTAAGAGGGGGTTCCAATCACCCGGTTTGCTTACATAGACCACAGAGTCTGTGTCATGATAAAGAACACGCCTCTGCAACTGTTCCATGAGCGTGTACAGTTCAAGTCGACCATAGGCAGTGGTAAATGCTGCAAGAAACACATTTACATTACCCAGGGATAGATCCCACTTCTTGTTACGTCTCCATTGCACCAGGGCAATGTCTTGACTCAAGAATGAAAAATGTGAAATTTCGTATTGGTCTGAAAAAACTAATTCCAAAAATTCTTTGGGGTCTTTGATGATCAACGTTGTTAGCATATTGCTTCTCTGGGAAAGTTTTCCCCAAAGCGAGTTTAAGTACAATTGACAGATTTCTTTTGGCTTTGTTGACCTCTATTCTGTCAGGGTCAAGACATATACCTTGTATGTACTTGTCTTTGCTCTCTTGATCTATGACCGATGCAGGATAGCCTGAAGCCATTTCCTTGCATCTCAAGAAGGTCTTGATGTACTCTTTAAAAAGAGTGTCTGATTTCCTGGAAAAGTTCCACACTTCAAAGATTTTGGCCACACAATAAATACCCTTTCTCTAGAACCTTAGAGAATTCAACTATGACCCATACACCTGTCAGGGCTCTTTCTTGATCTGAATGATCACAAGACATTTTCTGGTCATTGTTTTCGCTGCAGGTGCGACAAAGGGGAAAGAAAAGTTTTCCTTGAGGTCCCTTGTAAGGTAACACCGGCAGAAACAAACCCTGGGGCGGGTAAACAGTTGCCTTGATCAGACCAAAATAGTTTTGGGTTAAGTCAGTCACAGTGAATCATTTCAGGATGCCCCATAGGATAGCAGGAGGAACTCATTACATGAGGATAAAGGGATGTAAAATCTACATATCCTATTGTCTCGTCGGGTTGCGCTACATACAGTAATGTCAAAGCATTGGTAAGCTCGAACATGAGGATCAGACTTTTTGACTTCGGTCCACTCATGCTCCCACATCACATTCACTTTCAACGCATAAGTAGCCTGTAAAGAGTCCAATTTGTCTTGGAACTCCTGGTACATATCCCAAAAAGTATTTTGGATTAGGACACACATGGCCTGGGGCACAAAGCAAGATTTACAACCGTGGAAGAAACACCCGTTGTACTCACACTGTCTCAACACCGTCAATCGGTGTGTATCCATCTACGTGATACGGCCCAAACGCCTTCTCCCCACTATTCAAAGCATGTTGAATAAAAATGTTTTTATCCTGGGCCAAGTACTCCAACCATTGAATAGACCCACTAGAGTATGACTTGAATTGGCGTCTGTTACGAATCCCTTTTGGCCCGACAGTCTAGGGGGGATGGTAATGAGACCCGTAACATAACTCATGCAAATTCTAATAGTGACAAAGTAAAAGTGTGAACGAAATAACCAGGACAACTGAAATCTACCGTCAAACTCAAGGTTTATTAATAAACACACGGTAATGGGGGGAGCAGGAAAAGGGGCTGAGCTGGACCCAAGGAAAGAAACAATAAGTATTCAAAAACACCCCTAAGCTAGACTAGCCTACTTTAACAGCTAACTAACTAACCAAAAATATAGTCGGTGGTCCGCCCAGTTCTAACTAGTGTATTTAACAAAGTTCACCTACGGGTAGTGTATGCCCATGGGAGACTTGTCTTGGTTTCCCCTTTTCCCACCAGCAAACAAACAAACACCATAACCAAAACAATACTCACAGGTGATGACAAAGTGCTATGGAGGTGCTCAAACAAAAGATAGCTCAATACATAAAGAGAGTGAAACAGAGATCTACATACATGGCATTTACAGAGAGATTGAGCTCTAGAGCAAACAACTGATGGGGTTTTTAAACCAAGGGAAAGGAACTGTGATAGGGTAGGAAACAGGAGGAGGTGTGTCTTCTGATTGATGATTGATTGTTGACTGATTGGGGAGTGATGATTTTCACCTGTGAGGGGAGAAGGAGAGAAAACAACACAGGATACACACACACACACACACACAGGATACCTGTATCCGTAACAGCGTCGGTAGTTGTCAGGAGATGGAATAGCTATAGATGCTGGGGGTGAAAAGTGTGTACGATAGGTTTTCATTCATGCCGATGCAATAGTTGTACAACCCCAGGGGCATCTTTGATTACCTCTTCTCTGAATCTGAGGCATTCTTCATGAAGTATAACCACATCATTGTCACAGTTTGACTCCATCTCTTTATGGAAATCAAAGGTGCTATGACATACTGTCTCATACCATGTCAGGAATCTCTCGCTCTTTGGGAGACATTTGATCACACCGTACATTTCGGGGCTGGGATAAGATCCAATATAACGTAGATTCTCCTCAGATGTGAAGAAATGAGGGAACCAACCTTTCACAGAGTTTTCAAAACCCAAGTCCTTGGGCATTTGAGCCAATCTCATGGGTAAGAAACTTAAACTGTCAATGTATCTCTGGTTGAAGGCGGGGTCTACAAAACACAAGATTTTACTATGATACTGGGTGCAACGCCTTGTTGTATCACGGGGTTCAAAAGAAGATTGTGAGCTATAAACGTGAAGTTTCTGTACTGGGGTTTTCTGAAGGGTTTTAGAAAGAGTAGTGCACAATTGGGCCCCTCTGCCGACCACTTTTCACCCTTGAAAGTCATGGTAGATACAAAAATAGGCAAATTAACCCCTGATTGCTGATTAGTCTCAAAATCATAAAACACATATTTCTCTGAATATTCAGCCAAGGGCTGAATATAACACTGCTTTTCAAAGGCCCTTTACAGATTGGGCAATGTATGATTCCACACACATTAGGTGTAGGGCTGTCTATTTTAAGGTTGTAATTGCAGTGGCATTTGGACATTTCTTGTTGATGTCACAACTGCTTACAGATTTACATGCCTTGAGGTGCCATGTTTCAATTTTGTGTTTTTCGTAGCAGTAGGCCGAACGACATGTGCGGTGACAATCCGCACAAGGTGTTAGGTTTAAGGGTTGCATCGGACATGTTTCATCCAGACATACTAAACAGTTATAACGACAAGAGTGCCCCCCGTTTCGGGTGTAGCCTGTATGACATGATGGACACTCCTAAAAACGCTGTGATGTTGGTAATAGCATAATAATGGGCGTTTTGCGCATACAAGTACAGAATCTGAGGATGAGGTTGTGGTTTGTTCTGGAATTTCAAGAAAGCTGCATTAGCTCTACTGTGGTACAAAACCACAATCTTGATGTTCAGAATTTTTGCAAATTTGACTAGAAAGCCACAGCATCCCGTATACCTAGACCCACGGCATTTGGGAGCTCCCTAGCCTTTTGTAAAGCCTCTAGATCAGCACATCCAGGGTTGAGTAAATGTGCTAGGCCTATTGCAAAGCAAAACTGATTACCAGGATTGTGAACGTTTATGAGATACGCCCTTTTATTGTTTATCATTTCTGATTGCATGAGACTATCAAGTTTACTTCTCTGACCCGCTCCACCCAGGGGTTGACGTACGATTTGCACTACGAGCTCGAGGGTTCTATCAGCTATGATGGATAAATTAGATTGAACAAGTCATTCCACCAGGGCTATAAATTGTTCAAGATCTGCTGCGCCATTGGGTAAAACAAGAGACAGTGTTTTGCATGTTATCTCCACAAATTTCAAGCTGTAAGACATCACGAGGTTCGGCTAAATCTGCTGCCCTCTCTAAAAGTTCGCTCAGAGTATCCAAGATCACATAAAAAACAGCATAATCAAGGTCCTGAATCATCCATGTGAAATTAAAATAACTGTCGAATCTCTGTATTGCTGAATTTATTTCGGTACACAACCTGAACACTTCTATCAATACCATTGCCACTGATTTATTACACAATTTTCCAATTCCTCAAAAACATTGTATTGTTGCTCAGACTCCTCAGACATGGGAGTTAAAGGTGGTGTGTGTGTGTGTGTGGGCTGGTGTGAAGATCTTGTGCTCTCATTAATTTGGTTAATTAAGGATATGAGTTCTACCGGGATCTGCGATAACTGGTTTTCATCTGTCGGCCCTGTCTCATTCATTTGATTAAATTAAGGATATGAGTTCTGCTGGGAATTGCGATAACAGGTTTTCATCTGTCAGAATTATGGGTGATGTTGGCCCTGTCTCATTCATTTGGTTAATTAAGCATGTGTGTTCTTGTGGTATTCTGGAAGGATCCATGTTACATAAAGGGTTTTTAAGAGCTTGTTTTTGCATTTAAAAAAATCTGATTGTTGTTTAACAAACAGGGAATTGTTCTATGCCAGAAGGATAGATCTTGACTGTATTGCCGCTTTAGTAAAGCAAACCATACATTTGTGTAGCTGAACCACTCTGGATTTTAGAGCCCTGTGAAAGGTTGTGAGAAACCTATATTGTTCTATGTGAGGATCTGTGGTTTCTACCTCAGAACTGGCTGTATAAAGATGTCTGGTCGCTTCGTACATCAGCAAATCGTCTAGCTCAGAATTGCATTTAAAGCGTTGAAATGATCAGATTTCAATGTTTTACTCAGTATGTCCTGGGTGCCGAATTCCTCCTCGACCACGTCTTCTCGATGTGTTGGGCCTTCTGTGCCGGTATAAGCCTGGGAGGAGTCTGAAAGAAAAATATACATACAAAATAGGGTATTAAAAATAAAGTATTAGATACTTCAGATATAATATTATATTAACAATATATATATATCATTAAATTACCTTTGTGATTCTGCGCGATGCACTTGTGCCAAAATTGTGCGGTAAATGCTAGATTATGTAGCGATTGGCTTGAGGTTCCGGGGTGTTTATCTGCTGGTTAAAGCTGCGGTTCTTGGGGTGTTCGGAGTTCGGGTAAAACCGTTCTTATAGAAAGGTAAAATACTGTCTGTTTCATCTACTCCTCCAAAGTCGTTCAGAGTCCATAATGCATCATGTATCCTGGTTGGGGGGTGGGGGGGGCTGTCCTCTGTAAACACAAGATTATCTTTTAAAATAGGGTACACACTTTTTGTTTTTAATGTATAAATATTATAGATTTTATTTTTAGACTCACGTGTCATGTTCGTTGAATGGAGGAGACCAAGGCGCAGCGTGATGTGAATACATTCTATTTATTAAAGAAACGCGCATGTTTCCCAGCAACAGCCCCAAAACATCACTGTTCTAGAGGAGATCTGCATGGAGGAATGGGCCAAAATACCAGCAACAGTGTGTGAAAACCTTGTGAAGACTTACAAAAAACGTTTGACCTCTGTCATTGCCAACAAAGGGTATATAACAAAGTATTGAGATAAACTTTTGTTATTGACCAAATACTTATTTTCCACCATCATTTGCAAATAAATTCATTAAAAATCCTACAATGTGATTTTCTGGATTTTTTTTCTCATTTTGTCTGTCATAGTTGAAGTGTACCTATGATGAAAATTACAGGCCTCTCTCATCTTTTTAAGGGGGCGAACTTGCACAATTGGTGGCTGACTAAATACTTTTTTGCCCCACAATATATATCATTACAGCACAGTACTACACTTTAAAACCCTTTAAATGCTTATATTTATAACTGTTTGTTGTAGTAAAGAATGTATTCATATAAAAAAAACATTGTTTTAAAACAACTGCAGACACACCCCTTCTGAAAATCCCATTGTTTTGAAACGCACACACGCGTCTTTCCTGAAACATTTTCTCAGAGAAAAGACTTTCGTTAAAAGGTGAGATACAATTTTAAAACCCTTTATTTAATTCTAAATATTTTAAAACATGCTATAATATTTTTTTTAAAATTACTATTCCTTTCTTCCAGAAAAAGGGGAGGCTATAGGGTTAGCCCAGACACCCATCCGTCTCTAATTCACCGTCGTCAGGACTCTCTTGCTCACAAGATATCCCGCACACTCCATGTTCCGTAAGTTTTCATTCCCTGGATAGATCAAACGTGTTGCCTTTAGACCCTGGGTATGTCATTCTCTTCCAATGCGTATCCCGGGCAGAGATGTATCACTCAGGGCATGTTCGATCTGACATAGTGCTAGCCGTATCTTAAGCCATTCTCTCATACGCAGGGCAGGAGAAAAACTCCCGGGTTCTGTTTGATAAAGGGGGCTGTGACCGCTGTCTGTGAAAATCTTCACAGTTGAATCCTCCGGTTGGAATATGTAACCCACACATGTATGTCCATCGCTCATATTCAAAACTCCTTTAAAATATTCAGGGGCCTCACACAAAATGTCCTCCATGTTTTTGTCATTGTGTTTTTGACACGAGGCACAAAGTACATCTACAATTGGCCTAGGAGACATGTTTAATTTACTGTTTAATGTTCTGGATTTATTTTTAATTTCTTGTTTAGTGTTCTGGGGTTTATCATGGTCGCTTGTGGTGTTCTGGGGTTTATTTATAATGCGTCTGCCCCCCAATACCCCCAAACATTCCTGTTTCATAGACAACAGCCCTAAGGTCACTACAACAGGGTGGGGACCATACTCTTTGAAATGTTCAAACACATCCCCCAGTTCAACAAGGTCCCTCCCTACACCTCAGCTTCAAAGGAACAGATGCACTATATGCTTAAATTAACACTCACTCTAAAGTGTGAGAACCGAACAACAGGATGCCCATATATGGGCACTCCCTAGAGCACGTGAGAACTTCCTGTCAGGATGTCCTGTGTGCGTCTACTGTATTCTCTCTCAGACCCCTTGACTTTTTCCACATTTTGTTACGTTACAGCCTTATTCTAAAGTGGATTAAATTGTGGGTTTTTCTTCATCAATCTACACACAATACCCCATAATGACAAAGTAAAGCTTTTTTTTTGGCAAATGCTTTAAAAATCTAAAACTTAAATAAATATTCAGACCCTTTACTCAGTGCTTTGTTGAAGCACTTTGGTAGCGATTACAGCCTTGAGTCTGAGTATTTGGGGAGTTTCTCCCATTCTTCTCTGCAGATCCTCTCAAGCACTGTCAGGTTGGATAGGGAGCGTTGCTGCACAGCTATTTTCAGGTCTCTCCAGAGATGTTCAATCGGGTTCTAGTCTGGCTGGGCCACTCAAGGACATTGAGACTTGTCCCGAAGCAACTCCTGCGTTGCCTTGGTTGTGTGCTTAGGGTCATTGTCCTCTTGGAAGGTGAACCTTCACCCCAAGCTATGGCAGGAAGGGAATGATTAAACCTGAGCGGTCTGGTGCAGCTTTTCATCAAGGATCTCTCTGTACTTTGCTTCGTTCATTTTTCCCTTGACTGATCCTATCTCCCAGTCCATGCCGCTGAAAACATCCCCACAGTCTGATGCTGCCACCACCATGTTTTTCCGTAGGGAGGGTGCCAGGTTTTGTCAGATGTGACGCTTTCTGAATGCTATATATATATATATACATATATATATATACATATACATATACTATGGTCGGGGGCCCCCTAGCGGCCTTGGTCCCTAAGCGACCGCTGATGTAGCTTATGCCTGGACTGGCCCTGAAAGGAAGAAATGATTAACTGTCCTTTGGTATACTTAGTTCTGTTAGAATAGGCTCACCTGCTACAAGGACTGTAGCTACAGTCTAAAACAGCCCAGTGACCTAAACACACACAGATAGCTGTTCACCTCTTCCTGTTGACAGGCCTGCTTGGCGATATAAAACCACATCATATGAAAATATCATTGACATCAAAGTATTTTTTGGGGGTTGAGCCAGCCAGACGGTTTTGTGTAAGCTGAATATAGATAATGAAAATAAAGGAACACAAAGCCAGAGGATTGTGCCAAGTAAACATTTTTACACAGTTTTGCAATAAGCAGCATTACTGAACTGGTTTCAAAAAGAGCTAATTGCAGGCAGAGCTTTTAAATCTATGGGAAGGTCATGCTCTGACACTGCTAATGTAATTACAGATAACAAACAAAGAACCCTAACAGACAAAGGACAAATCTAGAATTTTTTTACTTACATTTCACTAAAAAGCATCAGATAAGGAAAAAAATTGTGATGGGTCCGCATTCAAAAGTATGCCGCATAAAGATGACATTAAAAATTAAGAACATTTTACTGAATCAGGATAGCATACAAAGATGTTTTGGGTTAACAGCCTTCTCCGGTGTGTAGGTAAACATTTTTTTTAAATCAGGAACAACTTTTGTATATGAACAACCGGTGAGCAGCAGGTGCTTCTAAGGTTGCCAGTCAATTGCCAATCAGTGATGTGGCTTCTCTGGTCTACCTGTATATGTGTTTCAATCACAATGAAAGACAACATGACAGGATATGGGAGTGGGCACAAAGGGCAATTGGGGGTATCGGATAAAAAACCACTCATGTGAGGGACACACAATGTTTTTATTTTATCGGTTGTATATCATTGCATCATTGCTACAATATGTTGTTGAAAACTAGATTTGTTTGAAAGGAAAGTAGAGTCTCTTGTCAGACATGTATACATGGAGGGCGCATGGATGAACAAGACAACAAAATTGGCCTTCTGGAAACAAAGGTGCAAACTTTAGAACATTAACTGGCTCAGCTAGAAAACAGATCGAGACAAAATCATATGACAATACTGTCCTTATCGGAGGACGAGAAAAAAGGGGACATGATCAAACTGATGTCGGAGCTGCTTGGCGTGGATGCATCACCGCAGGATCTTCAGTGATGCCATCGGATCAGCGTGAAGCAGAAGAACGCTAAACACCCTCGCATGGTCATCTTTAATCAAAGTCAACATTCTGAGGGCACAGGGGGAAAGGAAATTAAGGTCCAGGGCCAGTCCATTCTATTAGTCTGGGACCTGTCTGCTAGGCTGAGGGAAAACCGCCAGCAGTTCATTCTATTAGTCTGGGACCTGTCTGCTAGGCTGAGGGAAAACCGCCAGCAGTTCATTCTATTAGTCTGGGACCTGTCTGCTAGGCTGAGGGAAAACCGCCAGCAGTTCATTTCTGGGACCTGTCTGCTTAGTCTGGGACCTGTCTGCTAGGCTGAGGGAAAACCGCCAGCAGTTCATTCTATTAGTCTGGGACCTGTCTGCTAGGCTGAGGGAAAACCGCCAGCAGTCCATTCTATTAGTCTGGGACCTGTCTGCTAGGCTGATGGAAAACCGCCAGCAATCCATTCTATTAGTCTGGGACCTGTCTGCTAGGCTGAGGGAAAACCGCCAGCAATCCATTCTATTAGTCTGGGACCTGTCTGCTAGGCTGAGGGAAAACCGCCAGCAGTCCATTCTATTAGTCTGGGACCTGTCTGCTAGGCTGAGGGAAAACCGCCAGCAGTTCATTCTATTAGTCTGGGACCTGTCTGCTAGGCTGAGGGAAAACCGCCAGCAGTTCCTTCTATTAGTCTGGGACCTGTCTGCTAGGCTGAGGGAAAACCGCCAGCAGTCCATTCTATTAGTCTGGGACCTGTCTGCTAGGCTGAGGGAAAACCGCCAGCAGTCCATTCTATTAGTCTGGGACCTGTCTGCTAGGCTGAGGGAAAACCGCCAGCAATTCATTCTATTAGTCTGGGACCTGTCTGCTAGGCTGAGGGAAAACCACCAGCAATCCATTCTATTAGTCTGGGACCTGTCTGCTAGGCTGAGGGAAAACCACCAGCAATCCATTCTATTAGTCTGGGACCTGTCTGCCAGGCTGAGGGAAAACCGCCAGCAGTTCATTCTATTAGTCTGGGACCTGTCTGCTAGGCTGAGGGAAAACCGTCAACAGTCCATTCTATTAGTCTGGGACCTGTCTGCCAGGCTGAGGGAAAACCACCAGCAATCCATTCTATTAGTCTGGGACCTGTCTGCTAGGCTGAGGGAAAACCGCCAGCAATCCATTCTATTAGTCTGGGACCTGTCTGCTAGGCTGAGGGAAAACCGCCAGCAATCCATTCTATTAGTTTGGGACCTGTCTTCTAGGCTGAGGGAAAACTGCCAGCAATTCATTCTGATCAGACAGTCACTGGAGTAGAAATGAATTAACTCTCAACTCCGATTCCCAACAGTACTGCGGGTATGGAAGGGAACACAGATAATGGAGTTCACACGTGCTGATGAAACCCTTAACATTGTAGGAAACATTTCCAGTTGAAAGAGAGCTTAGTGCACTGAGGAGAGGCAGACACGGATAAAACGGATGAGCACACTAGGCTACATACAGCGATGCCCCAGTTTATAGTAAATTGAGACAATATTCCTTCCCCCTCCCATCAATACAATCTCGACTCTATTGTCCCCAAGTAACTGTTATTCTATAGGAAGTAACTGTTATTCTATAGGAAGTAACTGTTATTCTATAGGAAGTAACTGTTCTTCTATAGGAAGTAACTGTTCTTCTATAGGAAGTAACTGTTCTTCTATAGGAAGTAACTGTTCTTCTATAGGAAGTAATGCTAAAATTAGCCGATGCCAATGACTTACATGGACAACGAAAAGACAGTATAAAAGAGGAAATATAGCATGTAAGTCAATAATTGTCATAATTGTTCTATGGATGTGTGTGTGTGTGTGGGCAAGAGGGTGTGAGGGAGTATATGTGTCTGCATATGAATGGGAGAGTGAAGGAGGGTGTATATGCATACGTGTAGGAGGGCAGGAAAGAAGGGGTGTGCGGAGCTTTTAAAGTTTATTGAAGTGCAGTCGCAAAAACCATCAAGCGCTATGATGAAACTGGCTCTCATGAGGACCGCCACAGGAAAGGAAGAACCAGAGTTACCTGTGCTGCAGAAGATAAGTTCATTAGAGCTACCAGCCTGAGAAATTTAAGCCCAAGTAACAGACACATCTCAACATCAACTGTTCAGAGGAGACTGCGTGAATCAGGCCTTCATGGACTAATTGCTGCAAAGAAACCACTACTAAAGGACACCAATAAGAAGAAGAGACTTGCTTGGGCCAAGAAACATGAGCAATGGACATTAGACTGGTGGAAATCTGTCTTTTAGTCTGATGAGTCCAAATTTGAGATTTTTGGTTCCAACCGCCGTGTCCTTGTGAGACGCAAAGTAAGTGAACGGATGATGTGTGGTTCCAAACCGTGAAGCATGGAGGAGGAGGTGTGATGGTGCTCTGCTGGTGACACTGTTAGTGATTTATTTAGAATTCAAGGCACACGTAACCAGCATGGCTACCACAGTATTCTGCAGCGATACGCATCCCATCTGGTTTGCAGAGTAATGGGGAGTAATGGAGAGTAATGGAGTTCTGCATCAGATGACCTGGCCTCCACAATCACTCGACCTCAACCCAATTGAGATGGTTTGGGATGAGTTGGACCGCAGAGTGAATTAAAAGCAGCCAACAAGTGCTCAGCATATGTGGTAACACCTTCAAGACTGTTGGAAAAGCATTCCAGGTGCATTCCAGGTGAAGCTGGTTGAGAGAATGCCAAGACTGTGCAAAGCTGTCATCAAGGCAAAGGGTGGCTACTTTGAAGAATCTAAAATCTATTTTGATTTGTTTAACACTTTTTTGGTTACTACATGATTACTACATGATTTCATACATGTAGTATATATATAAATGGAAAGGAGTCAAAAATGTGGTTTCCATGTCTTTGATGTGTTTGATACCGTTCCTTTTATTTCATTCCAGCCATTACAATGAGCCTGCCCTCCCATAGCTCCCCCACCAGCCTCCAATGGTAGAGATGGAGAACAGAGAAAAGCCAACCCCCAAAATAATTTGCAATGCCTTTTAAAGGTGTACATTAGGGGAATGAGAATCTCATAATGAGCAAAATTTTTATCTGAATTAGAAATTAAAAGGAAAGAAAAATAAATCACTATCTTAGAAAAGGCCCATAAAAAAATCTTTACAAGGTAAAGAAGAAAATACAATTCCTGAACTTAAGCAGGAATATACACTTTTACAGAGAGCCAACGACTACAGGTTAGACTCAAACAAAGCATACTAACTAATGGAAAATAAACCTGGTAAATATCTCGCAGCTCTCACGAAACGAATGCGTACTAAACTGCTTATAATTTGTAAAGATGAAGATACAAAAGCAGTAATTAGAAACAACATTGCAATTAATGATCATTTTAAAAGCTTTATGAAAATGTATATAAATCAGAAATAAACAACAGTTGGATGGATCCTATAGCTAGACTAACCAACTCTAAAGCAACTATCACTAAAAAACAGAGCTCACCCAAGAAGAAATATTAGATAATGTTAAAACATTTGCACTGAGAAAAGCACCAGGAATGGATGTCTTCACCATTGAATTCTTGATTTCGGGACAAAGTAGCCCCCCCTTTTTACACAAATGACAACACATACATTCCATTCGGAAAGTATTCAGACCCCTTGACCTTTTCCAAATGTTGTTACATTACAGCCTTATTCTAAAATGTATGAAATCATTTTTTCCCCCTCATCAATCTACACACAATACCTCATAATGGCAAAGCAAAAACAGGTGCATCCTGTTTCCATTGATCATCCTTGAGTTGTTTCTACAACTTGTCCACCTGTGGTACATTCAGTTGCTTGGACGTTATTTGGAAAGGCACACACCTGCTATATAAGGTCCCATAGTTGACTGTGCATGTCAGAGCAAAAACCAAGCCATGAGGTCGAAGGAATTGTCCGTGGAGCTCCGAGACAGGATTGTGTCGAGGCACAGATCTGGAGAAGGGTACCAAAAAAGGTCTTCAGCATTGAAGGTCCGCAAGAACACAGTAGCCTCCATCATTCTTAAATGGAAGAAGTTTGGAACCACCAAGACTCTTCCCAGAGGGAGGTGACCAAGAACCCAATGGTCACTCTGACAGAGCTCCAGAGTTCCTCTGTGGAAATGGGAGAACCTTCCAGAAGGACAACCATCCCTACAGCACTCCACCAATCAGGCCTTTAAGGTAGAGTGGCCAGCCTGTAAAAGGCACATGACAGCCCGCTTGGGATTTGCCAAAAGGCACCTAAAGGACTCTCAGACCATGAGAAACAAGATTCTCTGATCTGATGAAATCAAGATTGAACTCTTTGGCCTGAATGCCAAGCGTCATGTATGGGGGAAACCTGGCACCATCCATACAGTGAAGTATGGTGGTGGCAGAAGCATCATGCTGTGAGGATGTTTTTCAGTGGCAGGGACTGGGAGACTTGTCAGGATCGAGGGAAAGATGAATGGAGCAAAGTACAGAGAGATTCTTAATGAAAACCAACTGCAGAGCACCCAGGACCTCAGACTGGGGCGAAGGTTCACCTTACAACAGGACAACGACCCTAAGCACACAGCCAAGACAACGCAGGAGTGGCTTAAGGACAAGTCTCTGAATGTCCTTGAGTGGCCCAGTCAGAGCCCAGACTTGAACCCGATTGAACATCTCTGGAGAGACCTGAAAATAGCTGTACAGCGACGCAGTACTTGAGAGGATCTGCAAAAAAAATGGGAGAACCTCCCCAAATACAGGTGTGTCAAGCTTGTCGCTTTATACCCAAAAAGAATCAAGGCTGTAATCGCTTCAACAAAGTACTGAGTAAAGGGTCTGAATTAGAGGTTGCATATAATCAATGCGGTGCCTGTTAATTTATCATCGAATCACAGCCAACTTCGCCAAACGGGGGATGATTTAAAAAAAAACTCATTTGTGAAAAAAGCACTGAAAGCACAAAAACTATTGAACGAAAGTACCTAACCATAAACATCAATGCCTTTCTTAAAATCAATACACAAAAGCATATTTTTTAAACCTGTATATTTAGTTAACAGAAATTCATGTTAGCAGGCAATATTAACTAGGGAAATTGTGTCACTTCTCTTGTGTTCATTGCACGCAGAGTCAGGATATATGCAACAGTTTGGGCCGCCTGGCTCGTTGCAAACTAATTTGCCAGAATTTTACATAATTATGACATAACATTGAAGGTTGTGCATTGTAACAGCATTATTTAGACATTAGGTTGCCACCAATTCGATAAAATACGGAATGGTTCTGTACTTCACTGAAAGAATAAACGTTTTGTTTTCGAAATGATAGTTTCTGGATTTTACCATATTAATGACCAAAGGCTCGTATTTCAGTGTTTATTATATTATATTTAAGTCTATGATTTGATATTTGATAGACCAGTCTGACTGAGCGGTGGTAGGCATCAGCAGGCTCGTAAGTATTCATTTCAACTTCACTGCGTTTGCCCGCAGCTCTTAGCAATGCTTGAATCACAGTGCTGTTTGACTTCAAGCCTATCAACTCCTGAGATTAGGCTGGCAATACTAAAGTGCCTATTATACCATCCAATAGTCAAAGGTATATGAAATACATAAGGTATAGAGAGAAATAGTCGACATGTCATAGTTCCTATAATAACTACAACCTAAAACTTCTTAACTGGGAATATTGAAGAACTGGGAATATTGAACCATTAGCTTTCATATGTTCTGAGCAAGGAAATTAAACATGAGCTTTTTTTACATGGCACATATTGCACTTTTACTTTCTTCTCCAACAATGTGTTTTTGCATTATTTAAACACAATTCAGCATGTTTCATTATTTATTTGAGACTAAATAGATTTTATTTATGTATTATATTAAGTTTTAAAAAAAAGTGTTCATTGTTCATTCAGTATTGTTGTAATTGTCATTATTACAAATATATATATACAGTTGAAGACGGAAGTTTACATACACTTAGGTAGGAGTCATTAAAACTAGTTTTTCAACCACTCCACAAATTTATTGTTAACAAACTATAGTTTTGGCAAGTCGGTTAGGACATCTACTTTGTGCATGACACATCATTTTTCCAACAATTGTTTACAGACAGATTATTTCACTTATAATTCACTGTATCACAATTCTAGTGGGTCAGAAGTTTACATACACTAAGTTGACAGTACCTTTAAACAGCTCGGAAAAATTCCAGAAAATGATGTCATAGCTTTAGAAGCTTCTGAAAGGCTAATTGACATCAATTTAGTAATTTGGAGGTGTACCTGTGGATGTATTTCAAGGCCTACCTTCAAACTCAGTGCCTCTTTGCTTGACATCATGGGAAAATCAAAAGAAATCAGCCAAGACCTCAGAAAAAAATTATAGACCTCCACAAGTCTGGTCCATACTTGGGAGCAATTTCCAAACGCCTGAAGGTACCACGTTTATCTGTACAAACAATAGTACGCAAGTATAAACCCCAGCCATCATACCGCTCAGGAAGGAGACGCGTTCTGTCTCCTAGAAATGAACGTACTTTGGCATGAAAAGTGAAAATCAATCCCAGAACAACAGCAAAGGACCTTGTGACAATGCCGGAGGAAACAGGTACAAAAGTATCTAAATCCATAGTAAAATTAGTCCTATATCGACATAACATGAAAGGCCGCTCAGCAAGGAAGAAGCCACTGCTCCAAAACCGCCATAAAAAAGCTAGTCTATGGTTTGCAACTGCACATGGGGACAAAGATTGTACTTTTTGGAGAAATGTACTCTGGTCTGATGAAACAAAAATAGAACTGTTTGGCCATAAAGACCATCGTTATGTTTGGAGGAAAAAGGGGGAAGCTTGCAAGCCGAAGAACACCATCCCAACCATGAAGCACGGGGGTGGCAGCATCATGTTGTGGGGGTGCTTTGCTGCAGAAGAACACCATTCCAATCTTGAAGCAGTATCATGTTGTGGGGGTGCTTTGCTGCAGGAGGGACTGGTGCACTTCACAAAATAGATGGCATCATGAGGAAAGAAAATTATGTGGATATATTGAAGCAACATCTCAAGACATCAAGCTTGGTCGCAAATGGGTCTTCCAAATGGACAATGACCCCAAGCATACTTTCAAAGTTTTGGCAAAATGGCTTAAGGACAACAAAGTCAAGGTATTGGAGTGACCATCACAAAGCCCTGACCTCAATCCCAAGACCCAAGTCAAACAATTTAAAGGCAATGCTATCAAATACTAATTGAGTGTATGTAAACTTCTGACCCACTGGGAATGTGATGAAAGAAATAAAAGCTGAAATTAAATAATTCTCTCTAGTATTATTCTGACATTTCACATTCTTAAAATAAAGTGGTGATCCTGGCCTAAGACAGGGAATTTTACTAGGATTAAATGTCAGAAATTGTGAAAAACTGAGTTTAAATGTATTTGGCTAAGGTGTATGTAAACTTCCGACTTCAATTGTATATATATATTTAAAAAATCAATAATCAATAATCAAATCAAATCAAATGTATTTATAATGCCCTTCTTACATCAGCTGATATCTCAAAGTGCTGTACAGAAACCCAGCCTAAAAGCCCAAACAGCAAGCAATGCAAGTGTAGAAGCACGGTGGCTAGGAAAAACTCCCTAGAAAGGCCAGAACCTAGGAAGAAACCTAGAGCGGAACCAGGCTATGAGGGGTGTTCAGTCCTCCTCTGGCTGTAATCGGTATCGGTATCAGCGTTGAAAAATCATAATCGGTCGACCTAGTCTGAATACTTACAATAGCAGTCAAAGGTTTGGACACACCTACTCAAGAGTTTTTCTTTGACAATTTTCTACATTGTAACTATAAAATAACGCATATGGAATCATGTAGTAACCAAAAATGTGTTAAACAAATCAAAATATATTTGATTTTAGCTGTCATCAAGGCAATGGTGGCTACTTTGAAGAATCTCAAATATAAAATATATTTTGTTTATTTATTTATATATATTTCAGTCATCAACTATACAACATGATAAAGATTTCCTTATGTTGTTAGCATCCAGAGCGTCTTGCTGTAATTGACTGACAAGGTTCAGAACTGTCATGATGCACTTATTAAACACCAGCTCAGTATGCCCTCTATTGGGGAAGCCAGTGTGTGCGTGTGAGTGCATGAACATTGAAAACAGGATTTGGCCTACCTACTGAGATAAAATCTCTCAAGATAACCTGAGCTTGCTCACGATGGCTCAGTAGCTGTGGTTGCATGCAAAGCAGCCGCTACTTTCGCTCTAAAAACAGCTCTGTTGATTTCACACCTGATAAGAACATGTGCCATACCTCGGTTAAATACAAACACAGAACCTGTCCCTAAACAACCTTCAAATGTACAACTTAAAAAACATCCACACTTGATAAATTGCTACAAGAATATTGAGTTAAATTTCCTTTTTTCAAGATAAGCAACGTTAACTGAACGAAACATATAATTGAAGATCAATTCATAATGATGATGATTTTGGACATGAATAGTTCATTGACAGCTGTTGAGTTATTTTTTTACTTAATAAAAAAATGACTTGAACTTAACAGCCAAATCCGAGGATGTGGTTAACATCTATGATCTTTTCCGGCATCAAACATCATAGTTAAGTCCGAGTGGTCTGAAAGGGAAACGTTACATCACACCTACATTAATCGGTAATCATTCTAAAAATCAGGAATGACCTTGGTTTGAAGTGCCTGTTGAAATAGAGGGTGGGGAAAGAACAGTTTAGTTATTTGAATGAATAATCTTTGGTGCAAATTGACTGCACAACGCTTGCACCTTGGAGATAAGATCACAGACACCCACTCTGGTTTCTCATATCTTGTTAATCATTGATAGAGATCTGATTCTGATGAGAAACATCCAGTTATTGTGGACACCATTCACACCTCCTATTCCATTTCCTTCAACAACTACAACTGTCAAACAATAATGTTATCAACCATGTTTATCTCAGATATGTTTATAAGGTTATAATTACGTAAGTCCACACCACATGCAGTGCCTTCACAACACCTGACTTTTTCAGCCTGAATTTAATATAGATTCAATTGAGATTTTGTGTCACTGGTCTACACACACAATACCTTTTATAATGTCAAAGTGGAATTCTGTTTTAGAAATTTTTACAAATGAATAGAAAATGAAAAGCTGAAATGTCTTGAGTCATAAAGTTTTCAACCCCTTTGTTATGGCAGGCCTAAATAAGTTCAGTAGTAACATTTGATTAACAAGTCACATAAACGTTGGATGGACTCATTCTTTGTGCAATGATAGTGTTTAGAGGTAGAGGAGATTATGTCGAAAGGGAAACTGCTTGTCCTATGGAAACCATCTGATGGAAAGGTCCAAGGGAAACTGTCCACGTTCCTTAGTCTCATCCTCTTCATGTCAATTAGATGTATTTTGAATGACTACCTCATCTCTGTACTGCACACATAACATTATATGCAAGGTCCCTCAGTTAAGCTGTGAATTTCAAATACAGATTCAACCTCAAAGACCAGGGAGGTTTAACAATGCCTCGCAAACAAGGGCAACTAGCGGTAGATGGTAAAAAAAAAATCTAAAGCAGATATGGAATATCCCTTTGATCATGGTGAAGTTATTAATGACACTTTGGATACTGTATCAATACATCCAGTCACGACAAAGATACAGGTGTCCTTCCTAACTCAGTTGCCAGAGAGGAAGGAAACCGCTCAGGAATTTCACCATAAGGCCAATGGTGACTTTAAAACAGTTAGAGTTTAATGGCTGTGATATGGAAAAACTGAGGATGGTTACTCCACAATACTAACCTAAATGAAAAGATAGAAGCCTGTATAGAATAAAAATGACTCCAAAACATGCATTATGTTTGCAATAAGGCACTTAATTAAAACTGCAAAAAATGTGCCAAAGAAATCCAACACAACACATCACTGAGTACCACGCTTCATATTTTCAAGCATGTTGGTGGCTGCATCATGTTATGGGTATGCTGGTCATAGGCAAATATTGTACAATCCAGGTGTGCAAAGCTCTTAAGAGACGTACCCAGAAAGAGTCACAGCTGTAATCGCTGCCAAATGTGATTCTAACATGTATTGACTCAGGGGTGTGAATACTTATGTAAATGAGATATTTCTGTATTTAATTTAATACATTTGCACAAATTTCAAAAAACATGTTAATGGGGTATTGTGTGTAGATGGGTGAGAAAAAAATATTTGTAATCAATTTTTGAATTCAGGCTGCAACACAACAACATGAATAAGTCATGGGGTATGAATACTTTCTGAAGGCATTGTACATACATAAATACTAGAAAAACTTCCAAGGTTCCATATGTTTAATGGCAAAATAACTGAGGACTAAATCAAATATTTACAGCAAGTAATGTGTAAACAATTTCTGTACAAAGAAATATACATGCAAAAGTAAAAATAAGTAATTTAACATTCAAAATAACGTAGTATGTATCAAATATGATGAGGTTACATCCAGGTTCCCATGTTCGTCGTCCATGTCTGTACAGCTTTACACATGAATAAATAAGAGGACATGGGACTGTACAGGTTAACAGACACATTCATTGTATCACTGTGACTACTGCCTTGACATGAAACTCTGATAACCTTTTCAAGCTTAAAAGGAAATACAGCTACTTCGTCCGCCTCTCCAGATCAATTGACTGGCACTTTAAAATCAGTTTGAATTCATACAATGATGAATTCACTGAAAACAGCTCGGTCATGGTCACTCTCAGATAAAGGTTAGGGTAATAGTGCCGCAACGTCCATGCACAATTATTGTAACGCTGGTACAATGTTGTGGGCATTTTTTCCCCCCTTCAAACCAAAGGCTCGGCAAAGAATGCTATCCCAAGTTTCAGTTAAACCAAGATGTTGATCATTGCAACACAATGTCTAGCGAAATACATAACTTAAAAAGTCAAACAAACTTACACAGCAATCACCACTTTGTGCACAGCTTGAGAAGAGAAGTGTTTGAAATGTTAATTAGGTAAGCAGTAACAACAACTCTACGTTCTTACAACGCTAATAAATAAAGCCACTGTGAACCAATGTAAACATCTCTAGGTTCAGCATGGTTTTCATAACTTAACATGGTACATTATATAACACATTTAAAGAGAGTAAAGTACACTAAACTTTGGTATAGTTACAGAAAATAAAACAAAAACAATGACAAACTGAAAGCATAAGTGCCAAAATCGTTTCAAATCTTTTTTCTTATTTTACATTATTTGCAAAACCTGCATTTTAGGTTACCAAGATATTAATACTGAACTTAATACGGAAAAGAGTAACACAATACATACATCTACTGCAGTACCAGGTACGTACATGCCTTTTTAGATTACGGGTACAACACATGTCTTCACATATAGTTGCATACATGTTAAAGCTGCAACATTGCACATGAGAAATGAACACAAAATACGAGTGCATTTCTAGAAGTATTTCTGGTAGTGAGGGTTTAAGTATTTTGATTGGCATGAGGAGGAGCTGGTCTCCCTCACACCTCTCTTCCATTGGCAGGACTTACTACTCAGCTAATGAAACAGCGTTTGAGACAAATTCTTCAAAATGAGAATGAAGGCAGGAACACATTATTTACAAAGTAAGGCGGATGTATCAGAAATCTAAAGAGCTTTTCCAATAGTGTTATAGCTTTTTGTTGTTTGTTTGCTTGTTTATTTATTTCTCTGCTGAGGTCTGACTAAAATAACATAATTGTACTAACTGTTACGGGTCCATACAATAGCAAGGCCAGAACAAAGCATTTGCCGATTTATTGTATGTTAATCAACCACAACTACAATGAGTTTGGTCTCCAACTGGTTCTAGAAGTAGTGTTCTGAAGCAACGACCCTGTGAGGGTCGGTGGTGCTTTGTTCATATGTCGCATTCATTTTTGTTTTCATTCTTTTTAATAACCTTTGTTTTTTAAAAGGTATATGAATAAAGACATTTCTTTGTTTCTTCACTATACATTTCCTTTACAAAAAGTAATCTCTCATTACAAAAACAATTTTCTTATATTCAACCAAAAGCAACCCGATATTACAGTATCGGTTTGTAATACTATCCAAACAAGGCAACCCGATATTACAGTATCGGTTTGTAATACTATCCAAACAAGGCTTGCTCTCACTGGCTCTCGAGAAAGCTTTGTTCTCCCTGTTAGTCAAGTTTGAAATACTTTCAAATAGTTTACTTTTGTGCAGGCATATAGCCATCATCCATACAAAGGTGGGGATGGAAGGGAAGTATCTAAATCTCTTGGGGGGGGGGGGGGGGGGGGGGGGGGGGGGTATATCTCAGTCACAAATATTCAAAGCCGTCAGCAGACAGCAGCAGCAGGATGCTGGGTAAAATAGTTCTAAGGAAGTGGCGTAGTTGGCTGAGGGAGGATGAGATCATCATTGTGACTCTGTGGTTTCTGGGTACTGTAGTCCTCTAACCTGCTTATATCTGGTTGAGGAGTCTGCTGTGAAGGAAGGTCTTGATGCTGCCCACGGGCCTAACGTCGTTCTGGTGTTTCCGCCGCTCTATGAAGGAGATGAGTCTGGAGGTGTCGATGCACCCTGGGTGCTGGTTTTGATGCTGGTGGGAGTCCCACGGCTGCAGCCAGGGCTCCTGAAGGCAAGCGGCGGCCGAAGGTCTCCGGTCCGGCTCGCCCTGTAGCAGGAGACACACAAAGTCCCTAGCCGCCTGGCTCACACCCTGGAAGTAGTCCTGGGGGAAGCTGAAGTCCAGACGACAGATGTTCAGGCATGTCTCCTCAGCGCTCTCGTCCAGGAAGGGAGATGCCCCGCTCAATACCACATATGTTACAACCCCCAGGCTCCAGAGGTCAGAAGTCAGGGTGACGGGCTGGCCCAGCACCAGCTCCGGGGCTGAGAACTCTGGGCTGCCCAGTAGAGGGTGGATGTAGTGGCCGCTGTTCAGCTGGACGGCGTCTCCGAAGTCTGTCAGCTTGACCACGGGCTGGGCAGAGTTCTGCTCCACTAACACGTTCTCAGGCTAAAGGGATACACACCGATACCCACGCACATACACGCAAAGAAAGATATGATTAAGAATTTACCCATGATGGGAGTATTAGCTTTGCTTAAGAACAATCAGTTAGACATCATACAGTACACAATCACATTTAACTCCTGCTCTATATGTCACAGTCTTTGTGACTCACCTTCAAGTCCAAGTGAGCTATCCTCCAGCTATGCAGGTAGTGTAAAGCTTCTAGAATGTCCCTAAGGTACAAGGCCACCTTCTCTTCAGTGAGGTTACCCCAGCTGACTATGTAGTCCAGGAGACGGCCTTGATCAGCCCTGCAGACACAAAGCACCAGAGAGAGACATTAGCCCACCGATATGGTAGATGTACAAGAGGGCTGCTTGAACATGATTCAAAAGCACAACACAGTAAATAAATATATACAGTAATATATTGTTCAAAATGGTAACCAATTCTATTTCAATTCAGGAATGATAATTTCCTCAATAATCATAATACATACAGTGTGTATGTCCCAAATGCTACTGTAGGGTACTACTTTTGATCAGTTATAGGGAATAGGGTGCCATTTGGAGCCCATCCGCAGTTTTTCTAACATACATCTCCAGCACTAGCACGTAGCTGGTGGCTGTCTCGAAGGTGTCCAGCAGGCCGACCAGGTGTGGGTGTTCCAGACACTGTAGTATCCTCAGTTCCTGGAGCACCTGCTCACGCCGCATCAACCGCTTGTTGACATGTTTGGCTGCCACGGCACGCTTGCTCCCACGCTGGTCACAGCGCTTAGCCACTGAGAACCTCCCCCTGCCCAGTTCTGTGACCTCTGTATAGAAGGACTCAAAGTTGTTCTTCCAGATCACTTCACTCCCATCGTCGGAGGCCTCTGGGAAAATACAAACATTGAATGTTAAAATGCAAAAGTACTGAATAATTAATATACTGTGTGTAAGTAGTGTGAATATAGAGAATATACTGTATCTCCACAGGAGTCTACAACTCAACTCAACAGTGACTAACCTGAGACTCTGAGGCTGGCGGAGGATGACATGCTGCCCACTACGTTGGTGGCAACACAGGTGTACACCCCGTCATCCTCCACAGACACACCCATGATGAGGAGAGTTGCCTCGCCCGTGTCACTGCAGAGAGTGAAGGGAAGTTTCAACAATAGCAACATTTACTTTAATTAAACTACAACAGAACATTGTCTTCCAACAGCTAAGTCATTCTAACGCGTTGCAATGATCCATGAAGAGTATCTACTAAATGACTAAAATGTAACGTAGAATGTCATCACTGCCGGTGTGTACCTGTAGGTGATGCTGTAGTGTCCGTCGTTGCTCAGAGTGCTGTGGTCAGGTCCTCTCCAGGTGACCGAGGCTTTGGGTCTTCCACAGACCTTACTCCTCAGAGTGACACTCTCCCCCAGGTCACAGGTCACATCACTCAGGGGCTGCAGGAACTCTGGGGGTACTACAGAGGTGACAGACAGACAGAGAACACGTGAGTTTGACTGTGTCACATGCTACAGTTGAAGTCGGAAGTTTACATACACCTGAGCCAAATACAATTAAACTCAATTTTTCACAATTCCTGAAATGTAATCCTTGTAAAAATTCCCTGTTTTAGGTCAGTTAGAATTACCACTTTATTTTAAGAATGTGAAATGTTAGAATAATAGTAGAGAGAATTATTTATTTCAGCTTTTATTTCTTTCATCACGTTCCCAGTGGGTCAGAAGTTTACATACACTCAATTAGTATTTGGTAGCATTGCCTTTAAATTGTTTAACTTGGGTCAAACATTTCGGGTAGCCTTCCACAAGCTTCCCAGAATAAGTTGGGTGAATTTTGGCCCATTCCTCCTGACAGAGCTGGTGTAACTGAGTCAGGAAAGTAGGCCTCCTTACTCACACACGCTTTTTCAGTTCTGCTCACAAATTTTATAGTATGCTTGGGGTCATTGTCCATTTGGAAGACCCATTTACGACCAAGCTTTAACTTCCTGACTGATGTCTTGAGATGTTGCTTCAATATATCCACATAATTTTCCTCCCTCATGATGCCATATATTTTGTGAAGTGCACCAGTCCCTCCTGCAGCAAAGCACCCCCACAACATGATGCTGCCACCCCCGTGCTTCATGGTTGGGATGGTGGTCTTCGGCTTGCAAGCCTCCCCCTTTTTCCTGCAAACATAACGATGGTCATCATGGCCAAACAGTTATATTTTTGTTTCATCAGACCAGAGGATATTTCTCCTTGTCCCCATGTGCAGTTGCAAACCATAGTCTGGCTTTTTTATGGCGGTTTTGGAGCACTGGCTTGTTCCTTGCTGAGTGGCCTTTCAGGTTATGTCGATATATGACTCGTTTTACTGTGGATATAGATACTTTTGTACCTGTTTCTTCCAGCATCTTCACAAGGTCCTTTGCTGTTCTGGGACTGAACTACGTTCATCTCTAGGAGACAGAACACGTCTCCTTCCTGAGCGGTATGACGACTGTGTGGTCCCATGGTGTTTATATTTACGTACTATTGTTTGTACAGATTAATGTGGTACCTTCAAGCGTTTGGAAATTACTCCCAAGGATGAACCAGACTTGTGGAGGTCTACAATTTTTTTCTGAGGTCTTGGCTGATTTCTTTTGATTTTCCCATGATGTCAAGCAAAGAGACACTGAGTTTGAAGGTGAGCCTTGAAATACATCCACAGGTACACCTCCAATTGACTCAAATGATGTCAATTAGCCTATCAGAAGATTCTAAAGCAATGACATAATTTTCTGGAATTTTCCGAGCTGTTTAAAGGCACAGTCAACTTAGTGTATGTAAACTTCTGACCCACTAGAATTGTGATACAGTGAATTATAAGTGAAATAATCTGTCTGTAAACAATTGTTGCCAAAACTATAGTTTGTTAACAAGAAATTTGTGGAGTGGTTGAAAAATAAGTTTTAATGACTTCAACCTAAGTGTATGTAAACTTCCTACTTCAACTGTAACTAGCCTTGTGATATACTAGCGTCCTGTCCATGGGGTGTACTTTCTTTTTCAAGCTGCCTCATGCTACAGAAACAGGAGACGGGCTCCTTGCCCTACACACTGCTCTGGCTCGGAGGATACTTACATGCAAACTACACAATCCCACATCTGAGCTACCCAATAGACAATAGAAAGCATGCAGTACAATACAAGACAATAAAAACTTGTCTTATTGAACCCCTACTATGTGAAAAAATAGATGTTATTCATTTACTGTATAGTAAAGCCCAAGCAAAAGCATTTAAATATATACATACCCTCATAGATGTAGTTGGGGTTTAAAAGCTGAAAGAAAAAATATGAACACAAATGTTTATTCTCCAAATTAGTTTGACCACACATACATTAAATAATTACAACATGAATCCATTAAATTAGGTTAATGTAGAGGGGCTTTAGATCTTACAGCCATACTGAGGATAATGTAGAGGGGCTTTAAGTCTTACAGCCATACTGAGGTTAATGTAGAGGGGCTTTAAGTCTTACAGCCATACTGAGGTTAATGTAGAGGGGCTTTAAGTCTTACAGCCATACTGAGGTTAATGTAGAGGAGCTTTAAGTCTTACAGCCATACTGAGGTTAATGTAGAGGGGCTTTAAGTCTTACAGCCATACTGCGGTTAATGTAGAGGGGCTTTAAGTCTTACAGCCATACTGAGGTTAATGTAGAGGTCATCCTGTCTGGGTTGGCGCCCCACCCTTGGGTTGTGCCGTGGCGGAGGTCTTTGTGGGCAATACTCAGCCTTGTCTCAGGATGGTAAGTTGGTGGTTGAAGATATCCCTCTAGTGGTGTGGGGGCTGTGCTTTGGCAAAGTGGGTGGGGTTATATCCTTCCTGTTTGGCCCTGTCCGGGGGTGTCCTCGGATGGGGCCACAGTGTCTCCTGACCCCTCCTGTCTCAGCCTCCAGTATTTATGCTGCAGTAGTTTATGTGTCGGGGGGCTAGGGTCAGTTTGTTATATCTGGAGTACTTCTCCTGTCCTATTCGGTGTCCTGTGTGAATCTAAGTGTGCGTTCTCTAATTCTCTCCTTCTCTCTTTCTCTCTCTCGGAGGACCTGAGCCCTAGGACCATGCCCCAGGACTACCTGACATGATGACTCCTTGCTGTCCCCAGTCCACCTGGCCGTGCTGCTGCTCCAGTTTCAACTGTTCTGCCTTATTATTATTCGACCATGCTGGTCATTTATGAACATTTGAACATCTTGGCCATGTTCTGTTATAATCTCCACCCGGCACAGCCAGAAGAGGACTGGCCATCCCACATATGCTCTCTCTAATTCTCGCTTTCTTTCTCTCTCTCTCTCTCTCTCGGAGGACCTGAGCCCTAGGACCATGCCCCAGGAATACCTGACATGATGACTCCTTGCTGTCCCCAGTCCACCTGACTGTGCTGCTGCTCCAGTTTCAACTGTTCTGCCTTATTATTATTCGACCATGCTGGTCATTTATGAACATTTGAACATCTTGACCATGTTCTGTTATAATCTCCACCCGGCACAGCCAGAAGAGGACTGGCCACCCCACATAGCCTGGTTCCTCTCTAGGTTTCTTCCTAGGTTTTGGCCTTTCTAGGGAGTTTTTCCTAGCCACCGTGCTTCTACACCTGCATTGCTTGCTGTTTGGGGTTTTAGGCTGGGTTTCTGTACAGCACTTTGAGATATCAGCTGATGTACGAAGGGCTATATAAATAAATTTGATTTGATTTAGAGGGGCTTTAAGTCTTACAGCCATACCAAGGTTAATGTAGAGGGGCTTTAAGTCTTACAGCCATACTGAAGTTAATGTAGAGGGGCTTTAAGTCTTACAGCCATACTGAGGTTAATGTAGAGGGGCTTTAAGTCTTACAGCCATACTGAAGTTAATGTAGAGGGGCTTTAAGTCTTACAGCCATACTGAGGTTAATGCAGAGGGGCTTTAAGTCTTACAGCCATACAGGTGATTATCAAATTAACTCTACCTTTACAGAAACTTTATTAGTCAGACAGTCTTGAGACTTGCGATAGCCGTTTTCCATCTTATTTTCCTTCCTGGTCTCCTTGTCTCTCTTCTCAGACTTTCTCCTGATGCGGAGTGCTGTGTGCCACGAGGATGACTTCCTGCTCCAGACAAGAGAACGAGAAAGAAAGGGGAAAAGAGAGAGAGAAAGAAAAAGGAAGAAAGGAAGAGAAAAATATTTACTTGTAACTTCTACATCTTTGTCTACCGTTTCACTTGTGATTGCAGAGCTCATGATGTGAAAATGGAAATGTCTTTGGGATGATTAAGCTTTTCATTAATTCATTTAAGTTGGTACATGGAGTAGCAGCAGTGTCTGTCTCTTACTTGATGGTTCCTTCTGGGAGGTCGGGGATGATGGTGGAGGTGTGACCCAGTACGTAGCCGGGGATCCAGCCCTCGGCGGCAGGGCCCTGCTCGGTGGCAGCCCGGAACACCAGGAACATGTTCTGCTGATTGGAGGCCAGCATCTGGACCACCTCGCCCTGGGAAACACTGATCTCATCCTCCTTCAGGGCCACGTAGTCCTGGGTCACCAGCATGGTGCTGATGCTGCTGCTGCTACTGCTTTCACTCTGGAGGAGGGGGAGGCAGGGGAGGATGAGAGAGAGACAGACAGACAGAATTATGTGATAATGACTCTAAAAGACAAATTCAAATGTTACTGATTTGACAGCACATGAGCATCCTGTTGTTCAGCTGTTTATATGCTAGAGCTCATACACAAAGAAGGACTAATTTCAAAGCATTCATTACAAAAGGTTTATAAAGTAGAGTGACATCTGATTCCTACATATCTCATAACTAGACCTTCTCATTTGTAGAAGCGAAGACAAGGTATCCAGAAGTCAGAGAGACAGAGTAGAGTTAACATGGAGTGGGTGTCTCTCAAAGACATTGAGAGTAGAGTGGAAACAGTTTCAGGAGAGAGAGCCTGAAATAAAGTTTGAAGTGAGGCCAAATGCATTTGGTGCGAGTCAAATGTATTCAGGGGCAAGGCAAGGAGAGAACGGGAACAAGGATGTGTCATCAGTCCCACAGAACCAAGACAGAAACGAAGCAGCATGGTCAGAGCAAGAGCTAAGAGAAAACAGGAAAGACGGCAAGCGTTTCTTTTTACATCAGAGCTCCTCTCCTTGCAGGCAGGTGAAGTCAAATATAAATTATATCAGCATTCATTTGAATTTAACCCAGTAAATGCCTCGATGGTTTTTCAGATCAGACCACAATAGCCTGAAGCAAAAGGACAGCAAAAACTCAGGTCGTGTCTAGAAAATGTTAGAGCCAAGACAGAGCTGGGTGTGTGAAGTTAGGGAAACAGAGGCAGAGAGTCATACTGGAAACACTTACCAAGGGAGAGGAGAGGACACCAACATACAGTACAGCAAGAGTTACTGTAGCAGTTAGCTGCTGTACCAACCAAAAACACACTGTTAGTAGAGTCTGAAAGACAGCAGGAAGGATGAAAACTCACACAAATAGGCAAGTTAGTGTACTTAGATAGTTTAGTATGCACTTGTGGTTCAGATGACCCAGGAGAACTTCTGGTCAGCCAGTAAGGTTAGTAGGGACTAAGCCGGACAGAAGCCTGGGACTCGAGTAGGGCTCTTACCCCGTTACTCTGCGTGGACTGTACGGACTGCTCACTGGTGGAGGAGCATGTGCTCATGCGGTCTATATCCTTGCTGTGGGTGGAGTGGCGGTGGCTGTGGCTCTCCTTGTGGCCCAGGGTTGAGTCTCCACTATCACTGTGGTAGGAGAAGGAGCCAGGCCGGCTAGCTGGGGAGGCTGGGACCGCGGTGGACCAGAAAAAGGAGCCTTTCTGGGCTGGGCTGCCCGGGATGAATTCCTCCTTTATGGGGCAGGTCAGTGGAGAGACCGTCCCTACCCGAGGCTTGGCAAGATTCAGAGGGGCCACAGCCAGCCGTGGGATGGGAGTCTGAGGGTCCTCCCCAGGGTAGCTCTCCTTGAAGATGCCCTCAGCAATGCCCAAGGACTTGCCATTGCTGTTGCTGCTGGTTCTGCTGTGGGGCCGGGGACCCTCCAGCACTTGCATCTTGGGGACATCTTGGGGGCCCAGGTCCCCCTCTGCATGGTCAGGAGGGCAGGGGGTCTGGGAGGAGGGGGAGGTGGAGGGGGATTGTCGGGACCACGTACCTGCTGTTCTGTCCGGGCCGTCAGAGCCCGGAGGGTGGTGGTGGTGGACTGGCTGCGGGATACGCGAGGAGGGCTGGGGGATGCGCGAGGGCCGGCGACTCTGGGGGCCACACAGAGAGTTACTCCCAGGGCCAACTGTGGAGCTGCTGCAGCCGCCTCCTGCCAGGCCACTGCTGCTGCTGGGGGCCCCCAGGCCTGCTCCACTTGCACCCACGTGGTTCCTCTGGTACTCTATAGGGGAAGTCAGTGCTGGGGGACACAAAGAGAGAGAGACAGAGAGAAAGAGTCACCTCAGTGGTATGAGTACACACTGTCTAGCTATGAAACAAAAATATAAAAACAGTCTTTGCATTTTGCATTTCAGTACATCATACTATAGTCCATCTTATTGTGTGCTCTAAACACTTATTTTCTCAAAATGTTGATACATTCTATGGAGCGGATGACTACACAGGAAGACAGATGAAACATCGTAATCATCTGGGAGAAGCTAGCATAATATCTCTACACAGTTACACAGATGATCCGTGATGTGTCTTTTTTACCATTGAGAAAGTTGCGCTGGCTCTCCAGGATCTGGGTGATCTGGTGGACCCACATCTGGCTGACTCCAGGGTTGGCTGAGTGCATTACGTAGGTCTCCACACCGCCACTGGATGACCGGGAGGTCAGGGTGAACTTACAGGGGTCGTCTGTGCTCTCCTCCAGGCCCAGCCAGCTCACCTGGACACACACACAAGATACAGGGGAGAGGAGGGGATGTGAGTGTTTTCAGAATCAGACAACTATTCAAACGACTTTGGCCCTTAGGGTAATTACTATCCTAGCAATGTCCAGACCCAAAAAATACATCCACTGTAATATGATCTAAGTGGATTGATTAGGGGAGATGATCACGATCGATGCTCCATACCTTGACACTGTTCTTGAAGAGGTATCCCGGCTGGGAGTAGCCTTTCTTCTTGTCCAGGGGCTCACTGAAGATGACGATCTGTTCGAAGAGGAAGACCCTCCTCTCCTTCATCCTTGTGAGAAGCCCCCCGTCCTGATCTGATACCATGAAGGTGTCCTGGAGCAGCAGTCTGCCTTGGGCCACAATCTTGCCCTGAATGGGGGAATAACAATGTATTGCCTGGCTGATTAGATAAAGGTTTAAGGCCCAATGCAGCCGTTTTATATCCATATCAAATTATTTCTGGGAAAGTACCATACTGTAATAGATTTCCATTCAAATGGGCAAAAGTAGCTTTTAGCAAAACACTATTTCTCAAGCAAGAATTTAGCTAAGAGTGTCTAGGAGTCATCTAAGTGGGGAGGGGAAAACTAGCTGTTATTGGCAGAGAGGTTTGGAACTCTCTTTGTTATTGGTCTATTAACCAATTTACGCATGGTGATGTCACCATGGAAAGCCAAAAATCCCACACATGCAAACCTGCTGATTAGAAAGTCCTGTGTAGATTGTATTTTGAATCAGAAACTATCAGGAAATAACTCTAATCAAATTTGTTCACACTTTTACTGTCAGTTTGATATAAAAAAACAGGCAAAACAGAATTTTGACTGTACTGGACCTTTAAATAAAATACATACAAATAAAAGGAGGGAGGACAGAAGACAGCCTCAGACTTATTCTTAGCCACTCAGGTGAAATATGCATATTATATGCATGCTATTACCATATAATACAATGAGTGAAAACAGAGAGAGAGAGAGCAAACCCTTCTCCCATTTATCATATGATCCATGTGACTTAACGGTTGAAATCAAATTCAAATAATCTATTTTGGAGATTTTGTGACCTTCTAAACTGAGCCAGATCGAACTGAAAGACCACATTCTCTATTCCCTGAAGAAGACAAAGCCCGTGAGTCTTACGTCAAAGCCTTGGAGACGCCCAACGTTCATCATGTCGTTGCATCTTTTGGGCACAACACACATGACCTCCACCGCTTTCTGGGAGAAACAGAGAAGATAGAAAACACCATTTTAGAGGGAAAGAAAACATAATCACAGCTTTATAACAAGTATAACTTTTAGGTAAAAACAAAACCAGAACAATATTAATGCTTGTCCATGTTATTAGGGGTGGAAGGCCATCAAATCAAACCCAGATTGTAGTTCTTACCTCCAGCTCAGTAGTATCTACTGCAGCCTTTTTGGAGAACTTAAGTAAATCCTTCAGTAGGAGCTGGTACTTCATGATGCGCTGCACAGGCTTAATGAGAAGATCAGTGATCTGGAGTCTGTGGCCTAGACGCTGCTTGAACTCCTAAAATATACAGGGAGCCATTAGATTTATTTGCACACAGTAAAAACAAAGGACTGCATAAAAATATAACACAAGGTATGAGAAAAGGAAACAATGAGGCTCTTATGACGAAATATGTGCTCCGTTCGAGACTGGAATAAACCCACTTGCGGGGTATGTGTGGAGGGAGTATGTGTATTCTTACCTCAAAGTAAGTGTCTATGTACTCAGACACGATGTGCTCTGATTTGGGCTTGTTCTGACAGTACACGATGTACATGTGTAACCGTCGCTCCTAGCAGGAAAACAAGGGAAATGGTGAGAAAGTGGCATTATGGTCCTTGCTATCCGGAATCCTTGGGATGTCCCTACCCCATTTAATTTCAAATTTAAATGAGGGGTTATGGTTAAGGTTAGGGTTTAGCACTAACCTTGTTATGATGCACAGCACAGTGACATCCACTACAGATGGTATATTTTGGCCAATGAAAACCATCAAATCTCTCTTACTTGTTTTACGAACAGGGGAGCCAGCCTATCAGGGTCCTCCAGGCACTTCTCTAGCTCTCCCAGGAAGAAGCTGTGGCCAATCAGAGAAGAGTATTGTGAGAAATACACTAATATAAAAGTCAATCTAATAATAACGCTAGTACTGTAGGTAGGTACTATTCTCGTCTTACTCTCTATGCCAGTCGTAGATCTGGTGAATATTCCCAAACACTATCTTGTCTTTTCCCCTCATGTCGTCTGGCACGCCGTCCTCCTTCATTTTGCTGATGTAGCCCTGAAGGGGAGATAAGACATTCAGGTGACCACAGGACTATACACAGCACCAAATTCAGCCAATACTATTCCAATGCCCTGTCCACAAACAACCTCTGCCCCTTAGGGCACTTGTGGTGATCTGATATGTATATGCACTATGTTTAGAGGGAAAGGTGGAGCTGTTACCATATTGCTTTTACCTCTTCAGCTCATTTAGATTCATATGGAGAGCCTAGGGTCGTAAGGATTAGGGATTGTTTTGTGGACGGGACCTAGCACTTTCACCAAGTCTAGAACGTGAACAGAGTGTGATGGAGAGGAGTGAGTCAATGATTATGGGCCTACAGTAAAGTAAGAAACAAGGTGTTCTCACCTCCACCACTGAACCCAGGTCTCTCACGTAGTCCCTCTCTGTCTCCACCAGCTCCAGTAACACATAGCTGTAGGGAAGAGAGGTGAAGTAAACAATGAGGGGATTGTTTAACTAGACCACCACAGGACAGTTTTATCTGATGGCTCAGGGCATATTGTAGGCTGTGAGACCCTAGAAATAGAATGACTAGAAAGGGCCCTTCACAGGTCCACCCATTACGGCCTCATTGGCTTGAATGAGGGGGACCCTTCGAGTCATTCTATTTCTACTCACTGGCGTCTCTTGAGGAAACCCGACTTGCGCTCGTCCATCTCATCGATGGGGGAGGAGGAGGACAGGAGGGAGTTGTCGGAGGGGTTGAGGGAGGGGCTGCTGCTGTCCCCTTGTTCCACAGAGAGAGAGCTGGGACGGTCCTCCAGGGACTGATAGAGAGAGAGAGAGAGAGAGAGAGAGAGAGAGAGAGAGAACTTACTGTATATTCATTGTGCACATGCAATGACTAAGCAGAGCTTCTCCATACAATCACTGTGCGAGCAGAGAGAGCAGTGGTGTTGCTGCTAGGGTGTGACAAAGTTTGGCAGCATTAATGTGCTATGCCAGGTCTTGTGTCTAGAAGCAGTCAGTTGGTGTGGTGACTCAAATGGTTCACAGATGACTGGTGGGCCATGGCACCGTCACACATTCACCCTGGCACCAGACTGGCCTGAGCTGAGCTGGCAGTGCGTGTCTGTGCGTGCGTGTGTGTGCGTAACTGACAGCGGTGTGGCAGACAGATGGATAGCTGGGTCTTACCATCTTACTCTTGACCAGCTCCTCGATGGCACTGACCAGCTCAGCCGCACTGGGTGTCTCTGAACTACTGGGTCGGCCCGATAGACGAGAGGCCGCCTGGAAGGGAGGGAGAGAGACAGAGGGACAGTGACAGAGAGAGACACAGACAGAGAGAGGCAGACAGCGACATAGAAAGGAAAGAGAGCGTGAGAGAGAGAGACAGAGAAAGTAGAGAGAGCGTGAGAGAGAGACAGAGAAAGTAGAGAGAGCGTGAGAGAGAGACAGAGAAAGTAGAGAGAGCGTGAGAGCGAGAGAGAGAACATGAAAGAAAGAACCAAAGAAAGTAAAGAAAGTGTGAGCGACAGAAAGAGAGACAGAAAGAGAGAGGTGTGCATGGTTCAATATTAAAATCTAATCAAATGTTATTTGTCACATGTGCCAAATATAACAGACATTACAGTGAAATGCTTACTTACAAGCCCTTAACCAAAAATAGTTTTAAGTTAAAAAAACTAAAAAAACATTTGGATGGGTGGGTCTTACCATCTTACTCTTTACAGTGATGTTTACAATCTACATTTGATTAATATTTTCAGTAAAGTATTTGTCACTGTATTACATATTTTTCTACATATTACAGCACATGATGACATCACCGCATCATACATTAATTTCTTAGAGAAGCTCACCATTGACGTGTTTTGACACCGCCCAGCATTCCAAATGGGTGTGGTCTCCCTAATCAGGGCCAAATAGGGGTCTAATGGGGGCCAGGCTAGCATGGAGGATACAGGGGACGAGGTGGGGGTTGGGGTTGGTTGGAGCAAGCTTCTGAGCACTGGCACCACAGTGGAGCATATGACTGAACAATGTACATGTGCTTTTAAATACTCCATTAAAACAGGGGTAAACCGGGCAACAGGCCAGTCACAAGCACAGCTAGACTGGCTAAACAATAGCAACAGGCTAAACTAAACAAGGCCAGGTCTTTAAAGGGGTAGTCAGTCAGTTCTAGTCAAACTTCACTAACTACAGCAAATGGAGTATTTGTCACATCCGCAACAATAGTCCTAGAATAATATAGGGCAGCAAGGGTGAGGAGATAGCATGACAGGATGGATGGGAAGTCAAATAAAGACTGGGCTGGTTGGTTGGTTGGATGGGGGAGTGTGACTAGAGCGTAGGCAGTTACATGGAGAGGTACGAGGGTGAGGAGATAGCATGACAGGATGGATGGGAAGTAAAATAAAGACTGGGCTGGTTGGTTGGTTGGTTGGGGGAGTGTGACTAGAGCGTAGGCAGTTACATGGAGAGGTACGAGGGTGAGGAGATAGCATGACAGGATGGATGGGAAGTAAAATAAAGACTGGGCTGGTTGGTTGGTTGGTTGGGGGAGTGTGACTAGAGCGTAGGCAGTTACATGGAGAGGTACGAGGGTGAGGAGATAGCATGACAGGATGGATGGGAAGTCAAATAAAGACTGGGCTGGTTGGTTGGTTGATTGGGGGAGTGTGACTAGAGCGTAGGCAGTTACATGGAGAGGTACGAGGGTGAGGAGATAGCATGACAGGATGGATGGCTGGGAAGTAAAATAAAGACTGGGCTGGTTGGTTGGTTGGTTGGTTGGTTGGTTGGTTGGTTGGTTGGTTGGTTGGTTGTGGGAGTGTGACTAGAGCGTAGGCAGTTACATGGAGAGGTACGAGGGTGAGGAGATAGCATGACAGGATGGATGGGAAGTAAAATAAAGACTGGGCTGGTTGGTTGGTTGGTTGTGGGAGTGTGACTAGAGCGTAGGCAGTTACATGGAGAGGTACGAGGGTGAGGAGATAGCATGACAGGATGGATGGCTGGGAAGTAAAATAAAGTCAGGGCTGGTTGGTTGGTTGATTGGGGGAGTGTGACTAGAGCGTAGGCAGTTACATGGAGAGGTACGAGGGTGAGGAGATAGCATGACAGGATGGATGGGAAGTAAAATAAAGTCAGGGCTGGTTGGTTGGTTGGATGGGGGAGTGTGACTAGAGCGTAGGCAGTTACATGGAGAGGTACGAGGGTGAGGAGATAGCATGACAGGATGGATGGGAAGTAAAATAAAGACTGGGCTGGTTGGTTGGTTGGATGGGGGAGTGTGACTAGAGCGTAGGCAGTTACATGGAGAGGTACGGAAACTGAGACAAAACAGAGGCAGAACAAAAATCAACATAATGCTATGGTAAAGTTAAAGCAAAGTTAAGAAAGAAGAGAAAATGATATTAGTGTCAAAGAAACGCCTATCGCTAGTTACAATAACTGTTCTGTGATGATGAATGAATGAAGCTAAACTGCATAGGTATAAAATATCTACCTCTTCAGACAAACTGGTCTAAAAGAAATACATTCATTGATTTACCAATGTCTCTTTTTATTTTCCAAAATATCTTACAGGAAAGACAATTGTCCCCTCTTTGATATACTCTAACTAAACATCATGGAGGCCTGTTAGGTGTGTGTGTGTGTGTGTGTGTGTGTGTGTGTCTGTCTCACCTTGTCGTCCTGAGAGTCAGCCTGCAGCAGGCTGTGTTGTTGGATGGCCATGGGGGGAGGCAGGGGTACAGCATCAGCCCCCTCCTCTCCCTCCTCCTCCCCACAGCTCTGCATCCCAGAGGAGGAGGACTTGGACAGAGTCCCACTGCTCAGCCCCTCGTTCCTCATCCTCTGTAGAGGGACAACGACAACAGAGCTTACAACTACATAGAACACAATCAGCTCAAAAGAAAGGGGAGAAGGAAATTAGTGAGAGATTTAATGTTGAATAGATCATGTAAAAGAGAAAGAAAGGAAGTGATATATGAGTGATAGAGGTGACCAATCGAACGGACCTCCTCGATGGTCTCGTCCTGTGGCGTGGCGGCATTGTCGTCCGAGTCTTTCTGGGAGCCGGCGGAGTCTGCGTTCTTGCTGCGTCCGTCACGGTTCTTCTTGTGCTTGTGGGCCAGCTTCTTGACGTGTCCATCGGCCTTGCCGCTGCTCAGGCGCCTCACTGGGCTGGTCAGCCACTTCCTCAGCGTGTTGCCCGGTCGCTTGGGCCCTGGGGAGCTGTGGAAGCCCAGGGTGTGGCTGGTGCCAGGCTGGATGGCATCGTTACTGGACACAGACAGGGTGTCTGCAGGCGGAGAGACATGGAGAGAGAGAAAAGAGAGAGAGAGAGAGAGAAGGAGAGGTCAGTCAGAGCACAGTATCCTGGGAATGGATCTGAATTCAGCTATGAAGGTACCAATGAGATTAGGTGCACTTTTGCAAGGTACCTCATTACCTAGGAGGCATAATTCTTTATGTATATATACTCAGACATTCCATTTTAGTACATGATGGTTAGAGTGGAGCATCGCATCCTAACATTGCGTGTCCACCCTCTGCACTGAAGTGTCTATCGATAGATATTCCTCCTATGAAAGTGAACTGGAAGATCCTCCTTTTAAAAACTGTGGCATACTCAACATTATATAAAAGTTGCATAAGCTTGCATAAATTCTCTGTCTGTGTGTGTGTGTGTGTGTGTTTGTGTGTGTTTGTTTGTGTGTGTGTGTGTGTGTGTGTGCATCTACTTTAGGCTGAATGCCCACCACCTCCCTCTCCTGTGGTTCTATCTCCCCTGAGAGGTGTGGGAGAGGACTTGGCTGAGGCTGTGGGTTTAAATGTGGTGCAGTGTGGGGTGCTTCTGCTGATGTAAACTGAGGGATGCTACTCAGGGTGGATAGATTGCCCAGGTCCCGGCTTCACAGAAATGTTGTATCCTTCAAAAACAGGTTGAGCCAAAGGTTTGTCTATAGGGGCTCGCCTCATATGTTGACGGAGATGACCGAACTGAACTTGTGATGAATAGATGGATATGTAGTGCATTCTCCATGTGTTTCTTCTGTCTCTGTGTGGCCGGGTTCTTAGCCCACTGACGGCAGTAGAGTAAAGTGACCAGTGAGGTGACCTCTGTGTTCTCAGCGGTTGGCTCTGTCTCTCAGTGAACTGAACTCTGTGTTACCAGATCCTCCTACTGATCTGGTCTAATCACAACAGCTTCTGACAGGGCATGATGACCATCCTGGAAGGGTCAGGGTTCCCCAACAGTGCACCCACTCGCTCAGTAAAAATAACATGTACCTACAGTATGCTGCCATGAGAAAAGATGACAGGCCTTTTAAAGAATCTTAGAACTTCTAACACTGAGAAATGAATCAATTCAAAACAACAACATATGACCTGAGAAATCTCTAACAATCCTATACAAATCTGAGTGGGATAGAAGGTGATGGTTCTGAATTGACCCCATGATTATCATGTACTGATCAGGCCTTTGGCATTGACTGATCACACACGCATTATCTTGCTGATACAAAGATTGAACAGGGTGCTGCTGCACTAGTGCATCGTATATGGTAGAGTGGGTCTCAGCAAGGAGAGAGGAGTGTGTGACTTTTCTTTTTCATTTGTACAGTGAGACTCGGGTCAAAGGGAGGATTCACCCATGGCCATGTCGAAAGGGGTTCTCTTAGCAGCCAAAGAGCAATCTCAGGAGATGTTCTCAAGCCAGGCCATGGATGATTTCATGAAGTCTCTACAGCTGTTTTCCTAAAGCCATAGCACAGTAAATTACTTCCATACTGTTTCAAAATGTTGCGCAAACAAGTCAGGCTGAATGGTGCGCCAGATGAAAGACAGTGTATGAATAGAGTTAATAACCTTCCCTTCAGTTCCAGATGTATTTGATACTATGTTGGACTATGTTGTTTTAAGACGTGTTTGAATAGACAGTTTTAATTCATCATTCCAGGTGGCACTATATTTGCTACAATCGTTTTGATGTGCATGCAAGGGTGCCATTTTCACAAAATGATTCAAGGTGTCATTTGACTGCTTTATGATGTCACAATAGGTTTTCTGGCTCAGGCTCTGATACTCAGACAGGGTTGGATTGTGACATCATGACAGTCTAATGATGTCAAATGACACTCAAATGATGTCACAATTGGACTGCTGAGGGTGATCTGAGACTGACACTTTCCCAGGCCTTCATTCGTTCCTCAGACACGGTTGGATCAGACTGACACATCTCTAGACCTACAAAGAGCCCAGGAGCAAATAAGCCCAGGATCCATTTGGGGCTACTTCATCCTCACTTTCGGGCTTACTTCTTCTCAAGATGGTGTGCATTGACATTGGCGTGCAGCACTGCAAACTCCCAACCTGGTCCAGAGTTGGAATGGATATCACACCAGACGAGTTGAGACATGTGGTGGACTCCATAACCATGCCTGAAGTGGACTGCACCATGCTGGTCCTCGGGGGGGCCTTTCTGGCCATCTGCTTGGTTTGCCTGTGGCTCAGCAGGAGGAAGTGGACAAGGCAAGGCCAAGGGAAGGGAGGTCTGCTCCAGTGCCAGGCTAAAGGTGACAGCAACAAGGCTTTGCTGATGATGGAGCTTCAGGAGAAGGTTCTGCTGAGGATGGAGGGCATGGAGCAGCGTCTCGACGCCATGGAGGACTTCATCAGGTCAGTCTCAACTCTTAGCCTCATGCGTAACTAAATAGATCATGTCAACTATAGATAAGGGCCAGAACTCACTTCCATATAAGATGAAATTGAAGGTTAAAATGTTCATCTCATAGCAACATGTATTAATAGACCACACTGATTGGTACGTTTTGTCTTGTGCCTTCCTTAGCTGCATGGGGAAGAAGAGGACCATGGAGAAGACAATGTACGGCAAGCAGGAGGCTGCTGGTGACAAGAGCAAAAGGGATGCCCTGCGCTTCTCTGACTGCTCTGACAACTCCAATTAATGTCTCAATACCTCAAGACCTGTTTATGGACACTGTGCATTTCTTTAAAAATACATTCAACTGATTTGAAAATAAAAGACGTGAAATTTAAAAACACTTTTCCTCTCCTCTTTTCACTCTGTGGGGAATAGCATTGTATGTAGTTACAGTATATTCTGATAGACACTTCACATGTGGGTCTTTCGTGACAGTGAACATGTGTGTCACAGGGTGGGGTGGATGGGGGGGTTGAGGGGGATCACAGTCGTTAGTTAAAATGGCTTCAGGAGACCTATATATTGTAGTGCAATATCCTGCTGATATAAAGCATGTGTTCACTCTACTCTCGGTCTAACCCAGCTGTGGGAGTCCGAGCCAGAGAGCCTGAGAAGATGAGGTGTTCACACAGCCCTGTACTCTAAGTCTGCAGGGGAGAACCAAGGGCTTTCAAGAGACGTATAAATAACTCATTGCAGCCTACCATGAAAACCTGACTCCATTTATCAAATGTGTCACAATATTACTGACATAAAGGAAGGAGCCATTACGGGCTGTTTCAGTCATGCTTCAGTGTCCTATCGACCAAGTGGAGCAGTAGAAGGCTAGCAGGACCATGTGTTACAGTAACACTAGATGTGTACAGCAGACTATGCCAGACACACTAGGCAGACACCTCCAGGCCAGCCCAGCCGTACACAACCCCATCCTCCATTCTGAGAGGAGGAAGGAAACAGGCATCAAATCTCCACCTGAACAAACCTAGCCTTCTAGTACACCACAGAGACAGGGTTCAGTGTGTCCCTCCCCACAGGCCCACCTTCCCTCTACTTACCTGAGGGAAGTACACTCATGCCACGGTGCCCAGTAAAACTTTCCTTCCCTCTAATACTGTGCAGAGCTGTCGCACAGTGTATCAGTGTGATTACATTGAAGGAGACCCACAAACAACTTACTCTGTGTCCATATTGTCTCGTCTAGCTGGCTAAAAGGGTACAGTTATAGTATATCTCTCACATTTACATCAACTGCTTTTGAACTCTTCCATTGTCAGCCAGTGGGTTAGTGGCAGGGGGGAAAACTCAGTCTGGTGCACAGTTCTACACATGAGTGTGTATCCACTCCACATATTGAGCAAACAGGACAGAGACATGCAAGGGGCCTGACCCCTGGTGTAACAGCGCTATATAGGTCTGAAGAGCTCTCACAGCTCCCCATCAATCACCTCAGAAAGTGGGCTACGGGGTCTCATATACTGTATGAAGGAGAAAGACTGGGACACTAAAACTAATTTCAGTGAACACAACATAACTTCTCTTTTAATATTGTATTTGTATTCATGAATTTTTGTGTGGTTGAGACAAAGATGTCCAAGACCAATATCCCCTCAGGGACAATAATGATTATCTGATCTCACAGTCCTGTCACAGCTACAAAGCAGCATCACTAGCTAAATTTGAAGTGTGTCCTGGGGCGAGATATCATATTGGTTTGATATAATACTGGTTTGAGAGGTTTGCGTGTCCTCGTAGACGTAGACAGTGATTTAACAGAAGGAGGGTCACCAGCCTTGACACATTCCTGTCCATTGTTTATTCAGCAGGCTGTAAAATAACCCCAGACATCACAGACATGCCCCCTGTGGGACACTGTCTCTGTGTCCCAAATGCACCCTTTTCCCTATTTAGTGAACTTCTTTTGACCAGATAGTGCACTATATCGGGGATAGAGTGCCATTTGGGATGCATTCCGTCTTTGGGTAGTGGGTTGGAAAATAAGCACTGCGGTGACCTCTGTTCTCCCGCTAGGAGTCTTTCATCAGTCAACTCAGTTACTGAGCTCACTACTGCCATCTGTCCCAAACCCGGGTCTGCTGTGATTATGTGAGCCCACTGAGCTAAAGCCTAGGGATTAGGAGACACAATAGGTTCTGGCATGACACATACAGTACGTTCAAACACATGTAAATATGGTATCCCTGTCTGCTTAGTACATTTCAGGTCACTATCAGCAGTAGAGTATGAGACAGAATGGTGGTGAGGAGTAGGGCTGTCATGTCATTTTGGATGATGGTTATTGGCCAGCCAATAATAAACGTTCCAATAGCAAAAAATAAATAATAATAATATATATTATTATTTATTTTCTAACAACAACAAAATTATCCTCTCCCCCGCTCCTGGCTGCATGTGCTGCCATATAAATAGAACAGGTGTCCCCAATCAAGTCAATGATGGCATAATGGCTGGACTGGCAGCCATTGCGAATGTACAGGAAGTTATTAAAGATCGGTGATACTATCAAGAGCAGTGTGCGGTTTCCTTTTCCTTCAGAATGTACAGGAAGTAAAAGCAGGAAGTGTCCCATGAGCCACATCATGAATTAATATTCTACATTACCATGGAAATTATTGCATCACAATTAGGGCTGTGGCGGTCACGAAATCTCGTCAGCCGCTGATTGTCTTTTTTAAAATTTATTTTTTTAATAATATGTTTATTATTTTCCAATAAAAAATAAAATAAAAAAGACAGCAATACAAACAATGACATTCATTGTACTGTTGAATGGGATGGCCAATTTAGAGGACAAAACTAAACTTAACTCACACATACACAAAATAAAACAAAATCCTATTAGGTGGTACATGTATAAGAAGACAGCATATAGTCATTACAAGCAGTGTAGTTAAGCCAAAAATAAATATTGATTGGAGTACAGCACAGAGTAGCAGCAGATCGTCAACCCAGTTATGAAGCTGGACTAGACCATTTATCCAGTATCGGCTGCCATATTTTGTAAAACACTGGACTTCTATTGGAGGTATTGTATCGAATCTTTTCCATATGTATTACATTCCCTAAATCCTGTAATCCCATTTCAAAGGCAGGTACAGTCTCCAGTTTCCAAAATTGCAATATAAGCCTTTTGGCTAATAGAGTACAAAGAGAGACAGCTTTCCCTTCCTGGTTATTCCCATCAACTGTACCAAACAGAGCGATTAATGGGTCTGGGGCTAGAACTCTATCAAAGGCTTTAGATAAGTAATCAAAAATGAGAGCCCAGTAAGCATGTAACTTAGGGCATGTCCAGAATAAGTGGGTCAACGTCCCTTCATCCTGCTTGCACCTCTCACACAGTGGTGAGGTGTCCGGGAATATTTTATGCAGTTTTACTTTTGAGTAATGTAACCTGTGTATCACCTTAAACTGTACATGGTTGTGTCTGGCATTCACTGAACTGTGGTTTATATCACTGAGAGCTTCTACCCAGTCCTCATCTGAGATTTCTGAACCAAGTTCTTGTTCCCAAGCCCTTTTAATGGTGTCTGTAGATACCTCTATGTGGGCCTGTAGCACCTCATACAGTCTAGAGACCGACCCTTTTGAATGGGGTTTGAGAAGGATCAAGCTATCTAATGTAGGACTATTTGGCTTCATGCCATACTGTGGGATATGTGTCCTTAAGAAATTCCTGATTTGGAGGTATCAGAAAAAATGTGTTGTTGGCATGTTGAACTTTCCCTGTAATTGTTGAAATGAAGCTAACTGACCATCTATGTATAGATTACCAATTGTTGTGAGCCCCATCTCCATTGTGAAAACACTACATCATCCAATGGAAAGCATGACTCAGGCAAATTGGGCTGTCTATGTAAACAGTGGGTATGTTAAGAAAATACCTAATCTGTTTCCAGATCCTAAGAGTATGACAAATGACTGGATTAGAGTCATAAGTGTCTTTTTTCACATATGATGGACTATTAACACGTCCAGGAAGTGAGGAACGTTGACAGGAGGTCTGCTCAATCAAAAGCCATGAAGGCATATCATTCTGTCACATCCCAGGTAAACTTTCCCTCCAGAAAGACACAATGTTCAGATTAGCAGCCCAATACAGTTTGAAGTGAGGAAGGCCAAAGCCCCCCTCTATCTTGTACTTGCATAAATTATTCTTTGAAATTCTGGCTGCCTTGTTATCCCATAAAAATTGAGTTACTATTGAATCCAGTTTCTTAAAATAGCTTTGTGGTATGAAAGTGGGTAGACATTGGAGGAGGTAACGAAACCTGGGTAGGACAACCATTTAAATAACGTTTATACGACCAACCAAGGAAATAGGCAGAGTTTTCCCCAAAAATATATTTTGTTTCAGCTGATATATTTTCATGTCCCAATTCGCTTTCAATAGCTGATCAAGGTCTCTTGTCACTACAATGTCAAGACTTGTGAACTTGTTCTAAACGGGGTAGATTGCAGAAATTGCATATCCACAGGCCGTGATATTGGCATCAACTCACTTTTTTGCCAGTTTATCTTGTAGCCAGAGAAGGAGCCGAATGTGTTTATCAAGTTAAGTAAGGGTGGAATAGAAGTTTTAGGCTTGGACAAAAACAAAAGAACATCGTCTGCATATAGGGAAATTTTGTGCTGTGTGTCATTTATTTTAACAGAAGCGATATCGGCACATGCCCGAATGCGAGTAGCAAGGCGTTCCATGGCTATAGCGAAGAGAGCAGGCGAAATAGGGCACCCCTGTCGGCACCCCTTGAACAGGCGGAATGACTGCGACATTTCCTGATTGGTTACCACGGACACCATTGGGTGTGCATAAATAATTCTTATCCAATTAATAAATTCCTTTCCAAACCCGAAATGCTCCAGAACCGACATATACTTCCACTCAATCTGATCAAACGCCTTCTCTGCATCAAGAGCTATTACCACTGCCCCAACCTTATGATCGTGATACATTACGTTGAAATGGCGTCTCAAATTGTAGTATATACAGTGCCTTGCGAAAGTATTCGGCCCCCTTGAACTTTGCGACCTTTTGCCACATTTCAGGCTTCAAACATAAAGATATAAAACTGTATTTTTTTGTGAAGAATCAACAACAAGTGGGACACAATCATGAAGTGGAACGACATTTATTGGATATTTCAAACTTTTTTAACAAATCAAAAACTGAAAAATTGGGCGTGCAAAATTATTCAGCCCCTTTACTTTCAGTGCAGCAAACTCTCTCCAGAAGTTCAGTGAGGATCTCTGAATGATCCAATGTTGACCTAAATGACTAATGATGATAAATACAATCCACCTGTGTGTAATCAAGTCTCCGTATAAATGCACCTGCACTGTGATAGTCTCAGAGGTCCGTTAAAAGCGCAGAGAGCATCATGAAGAACAAGGAACACAACAGGCAGGTCCGAGATACTGTTGTGAAGAAGTTTAAAGCCGGATTTGGATACAAAAATATTTCCCAAGCTTTAAACATCCCAAGGAGCACTGTGCAAGCGATAATATTGAAATGGAAGGAGTATCAGACCACTGCAAATCTACCAAGACCTGGCCGTCCCTCTAAACTTTCAGCTCATACAAGGAGAAGACTGATCAGAGATGCAGCCAAGAGGCCCATGATCACTCTGGATGAACTGCAGAGATCTACAGCTGAGGTGGGAGACTCTGTCCATAGGACAACAATCAGTCGTATATTGCACAAATCTGGCCTTTATGGAAGAGTGGCAAGAAGAAAGCCATTTCTTAAAGATATCCATAAAAAGTGTTGTTTAAAGTTTGCCACAAGCCACCTGGGAGACACACCAAACATGTGGAAGAAGGTGCTCTGGTCAGATGAAACCAAAATTGAACTTTTTGGCAACAATGCAAAACGTTATGTTTGGCGTAAAAGCAACACAGCTGAACACACCATCCCCACTGTCAAACATGGTGGTGGCAGCATCATGGTTTGGGCCTGCTTTTCTTCAGCAGGGACAGGGAAGATGGTTAAAATTGATGGGAAGATGGATGGAGCCAAATACAGGACCATTCTGGAAGAAAACCTGATGGAGTCTGCAAAAGACCTGAGACTGGGACGGAGATTTGTCTTCCAACAAGACAATGATCCAAAACATAAAGCAAAATCTACAATGGAATGGTTCAAAAATAAACATATCCAGGTGTTAGAATGGCCAAGTCAAAGTCCAGACCTGAATCCAATCGAGAATCTGTGGAAAGAACTGAAAACTGCTGTTCACAAATGCTCTCCATCCAACCTCACTGAGCTCAAGCTGTTTTGCAAGGAGGAATGGGAAAAAATGTCAGTCTCTCGATGTGCAAAACTGATAGAGACATACCCCAAGCGACTTACAGCTGTAATCGCAGCAAAAGGTGGCGCTACAAAGTATTAACTTAAGGGGGCTGAATAATTTTGCACGCCCAATTTTTCAGTTTTTGATTTGTTAAAGTTTGAAATATCCAATAAATGTCGTTCCACTTCATGATTGTGTCCCACTTGTTGTTGATTCTTCACAAAAAAATACAGTTTTATATCTTTATGTTTGAAGCCTGAAATGTGGCAAAAGGTCGCAAAGTTCAAGGGGGCCGAATACTTTCGCAAGGCACTGTATGTCGGCCCGGGATAAAAACCTGTCTGGTCAGGGTGTATGATTTCAGAAATATATTTTTTCAATCGGTTTGCCAATATCTTTGTCAACACCTTGTTTTCTATGGGGAGTAACGACACGGGGCGATAAGACGCCATCTCCATGGAATCTCTATCATTTTTCAAGATCAGTGCTATTGTAGCCTCATACAGTGTTTGCGGGAGCTTGTCATGCCACCTGTATTAATAAACGTGAACATAAAACACAGACCCCATCCCCCCTCCCGTCCCTCCTCTCGTCCCTTTACTGAGTGACTTCCCCAAATGAAGCACTCCTTGGCTAACACACAAACCTTAGGGTGTCTAGACATACAGCTTGAACTAACTCGTCGTCTATAGATGCTCCGCATATAAACTAATATTAAATAACTCTTAACTCTCACATTAGGGGGTGAGTGGCGCTAAAACATGATATGCTAAACAATGCTATATTAGCCACAACATCTCACCTATCATATAAGTCCCAATTTCTGATCTTCTGATCGAAAAGACATAGGCTGGAAATTCAAACACATTCCTGGCCTGTATTTGGCCATTTAGCCGGCTGACACAGCCGTTCTGTATCCTCAGCCAGGGAGCTTGCTTGTCAAGAACAGGTGGGCCTCTTTTGGGTTGTCAAACGTACGTGTTGATCCCTCGACTGTCACCTTAAACCGGGCTGGGAAGAGGAATCCATATCGGATGTTGGCCGCCCTGCATTTGTTGCGTAGCTCATCATACTCTTTCCGTTGGTTCCTCACCTCCAAGGTAAGATCTGGGTAGAAAGACACCCTGGCTCCGCTGTAGTTAAGGGGGAACCTTTGACTAGCCAGGGGGAACCTTTGACTAGTGCAACTGTACAATGAATGGCCTTGGTGGCCATTCAGGCAACGAAGCCATTCATTGTGCCTTCGTTGCCTGAGATCTGTGTGCGCGGTCGATCAGGATGGCCCCTTTGAAGTGTTCACTCCCCAGCAATGCCAGTATCAGCTCCGAGACGAATTCAGTGGGTTTCCCTTTCTCAGTGTCCTCCTGGATCCCACATATTCGGATGTTCTGGCGTCTTCAATGAATGCAACTCGAGCGTTTCCAGTCGGGCTTTAAGGGTTTCGTTGTAATTTTTTTACGTTGCGCACTGTTTCTCTATGTCCTGTAGCCTGGCCTCGACTGTCGTCTGCTCAACCTCATGCACCCTTCCCTTAATTGCCTTCACAGTTTCGGCCAAAGTCCCAATACTCTTTGAGATATCAGTCAACCTTGTGTCCACCTTCTTGCTTAGTGAGTTTATGGCAGCCAGTATGTCACTTTGAGTAGGATCTGTGGGGAACTCTTGGAAGTTAGCTTCTTCAGCTAACTCCTCTTGGGTCGGCGACGTTGAAATTGGTTCGTTGTCTATCTCATTCAAATTATCTTGTTTAGCGTCCCCTTTTTTGGTGCCTTTTCCCTTTGTCATATTTGTTTGAAGTTATAGGTTGTGAGAGGTTAAGATAAGTACTAATTTGTTTCAAAATAGAGAGGAGCTCTAGAAAAGCAAGTCTACTCCATAGCACGCTCTCTAGCGCCCCTCAGCCGCTGGTTGTCAAGCAAATAACTGCTGGTCCCACGGTAATTGACCGTTAATTAACCTAAACACATTTAGCATTTCCTGGCTTCCACACATAGCCTACAAACCACTGATGCAGACTTTTGGAACATCTACATTTAATAAATCCATGTAATACAGCTAACACCATCACAATAAATGTATTATTTATTTTAGACAGGTCTAAAGAAGCATGATGTGAAGAAAAGTACATTTCAGAGGAACAGAATAGCATAGCATGTTAGGTCCTGATCTGGCTATGTCATATGGTTGTGGGCTACATTCGTTCATTTAGCAGACAAGATTTACCTAGATTTCCATGGCAGGATTTTATAGTATGAAGAATACAATTGAACAAAGCTCCCTCCAAACGATTTGAGGGAGTGCGCACATGCGGCTATTCTGTATCTTCAATTTAGAGTTTATTACGTAACTTTAGTTGTGATATTTGATTTTTAATACATTCTTAGGCTATATAACGCTAATCTAATGATGGTTTGAAAAAAGTTGCATTAAAAGGCATGAGCTCTGCTTTGTTTTTTTTGTGCAGGCTGTACACACTTCATCAGTCTCTCCTTCACAATTTGACAAGCACTTGATAATGCCTCAAATTTCCCGGCAGCATCCCCTTTGTGTGGTCGTAATGCCCCCTAAGAAAATACGTGCCTTTTGTGGCCAGTGGCCATTGTGCCATTGGGCTGAATATAATAATTGTAATTCCCTTCTCCCTGCGTGCTGCGTGCCCTGACGCACCTCTCACTCACATTGCTCTCCTTCACCTCATCGGGTCTTTTTCACAACTGTGTGCATCCTTATCCAATTCCGAGGCGCATATTGAATATATTGGACGAACTGTCCACATTTACTTTTCGTCAGCCAATGATGAGTAGGCCTAACGAACAACAAAAGCACTAGCCTATTGCCAATCTACTATCCCCCATAGTACAATAGTTGACCTATTCTATTTTTGGGGCTGCAGGTAGCCTAGTGGTTAGAGCATTGGGCAGGTACTCGAAAGGTTGCTGGATATGCTATGGGATAGGTTACATAAGGTGTGGGACTTTAATTTGATAAAGTCGCAAAAAAAAGGTATGCATTGTTTCTTGCCTTACGCTGGGCATCATTCACAAGTGATAGTCTCATATTGTCACCCATCAGACACTTATTGATTTAGTCTTGTCTTTACATATACTAAATAATATGTGTGAAATTTGTTTTGATTTAGAATGCACCATTATCATGCACCTGTCTCGAAACGGGGGCAGGAAATAAATACATGTCATTTATGCACTTAAATAGCAAATGGAGGACGCTTTTCCCGTGGTTCCTGTTGTTAAGAGAAGCATTGTGCTTAATATTAGGAAAGTTGAGAAATAAATATAGTAGGCCTAGCCTATAGAATGCTGATGGGATCCTCCTCTTTTTAATAGAGCCCATCACTCTGTTTTCTCGGGCAATTGCGTAGCCTACAGAAATGTTGCACAACATGAGCTCATGGGCTCTCATGAAGTGTTTGATTAGATTTTCGATTAAATTTGCATTGAGTTCAGAGTGATTAGAGCTTGGAGAAGTCTATTTACAGTGAATAAAAAGGTACGTGGAATTTGACTGCCTTCATGATTCGTGACCGTCGGTGTGGAGGTAATATTGTCACCATAACAGCCCTAATCACAATACCAGGCAGCCATTGCGAGTGTACCCATGAGTTTGCCAAAGTTAGCGGTTCCAAGCATGTTTTATTGAATTCTACGTTAGCTATTTCTACATCTACTGCAAGAAGCAGCAAAGTTTCATCATGTTAATTGTTAATTATCCATGTTATCGCGGAAACGGATTCAACCACAAGAATGCCTGGCAGTCCCATCTCTCTCCCGTGTTCGTTCCACAAAAGCAAAAAACTCATGATTTTTAAAAAAACAGTTAAGACCAATATTTTATTCTCACGACGGTCTTCATCCATAACCGTTGATTACACGGTTATAAGGTAATTGTGCCAGCCCTACTGAGGTGTGGCACAGTCCAAGCCAATCAGAGAGTGGTGGCTCACTGTCCTCACTGTCACAAATGGATTAAGATGTCTGGCCCACATCCTGGGAAACCTACCAAGGCTCATCGGACATAGGACAGGAGGGCACACAGGCCAAGCCAGCTGTGTGATGGACTGTGATATGCAGTGTGTGTCTGTCTGTTCTCCTCATGTCTACAATAATAAGAATATCACCAGAGGGGTGTATCATCACAATGCAATGATCAATCAGCCGGCTAACTGTTGATCAGAAAGCTATGGGTTATTGATCATGTCAAGTTATTCATACCATTTCAATTTCAAGTCAATCTTTCTCTATGAGCTATACGAACTATGGAGTTTTTAAAGATGATTCAGGAAAGTAAGCTGGCTAACTTTTTGATCCTGGTGAATGGGCGAGGTGGAGGATAGGGTTTGGAGAGCACTGGGGTGTTCGCTCCGTCAACATGGCTGATTCAGTCAGTCAATCAGCCAGCCAGCCAGCCAGCCAGCCTGCTTGCCTTCCTGCCGGTGTGTCTCTGTCTGTCTGGTTGTCTGTGTCTGTCCCACATGTGACTCAGAAGCTCTTAATCTAATCCAAAGCGTGCCAGCTTTAATATGGTATTTCAATCATTTTTATGCACCCATATAATCCACTCCATAACACCCATTCAATCAATATAATAGCCTATGGTACTTATCCCCCAGGCCGTCACATACAATACAGAAGTTATTGTTGATATGTACTCTACAGTAGGCTGTGAAAAAAGATATGCTAAAGGTATGCTGCAAAATCATGTAAACAATAATTAAATATTTGACTTGATTATACCAATGATCACAACAATAACAATCCATTACAAAGTTGGAGGCTGTTCTACACCGTTAATGGACTGGAACACTTAAAGGACGGGTTCTATATAGGTCCTATACAGTATCGTTACATACCCAAATCCAGCAGCCAGAATTTGCAGTTTTCCGAGGGTCCCGCTTGAGAACTCATATGGTACAGAGGACTAACAGCAAAAATAGACCGTATTCCATTTGCCATGGCAACCTGCCAAGGTACTATTCAAGTTCTCACACCGTTTAAAATCCAATTCCTCAAAATAATGATATAAAACAGATAAAGAATCATGTAGTTTAAGAAAAAGCTATAGGAAGCAGCTGTATCCTCTAGCTCAGATGAGATCAGTCTGCTGTGTTTGTGGGATTGGCTCTGCTCTCTCTTCTCCACTGTCCCAGAGAGTGGGCTGTTGTGCTGTGAGGGCAAGCCTCCTCTGTCCCAAAGGAACATTCAGAATCAGAAGGCACACTTTAACGTAAAACCCCTAGTAGAAGCTCCAGAACTCAAACAGCATGGGCTCAGCTTCCACAAGCATTATGCACTGTAGAAATGTAGCATCTTTAGTAGCAGCTTTACTTTTCAGCACAGTTGCAATGTCCCTATTTAAGCTAAGCTCAAAACACTTAAATTAGTTTTATTGCTGCCAAAAACAATGCACAAAGACAACTTTCAGCAGTGTGACTGTCTGTAGCTGCTAAGGTGCCTCATACATTTGTACAGCCAGATCTCAATCTACCCTGCAGTGCATACAGGGATGGAGGAGTAAAACAGGCAGCCCACACAAAGCTCTCCCTGTTCAACTGTATGTTTTCTCATCAGGATCTCTGGGCACTAACCACAGAGCCTGTTTCCTGTAAGAATCAAACACACACACACATACATGTGTGCAACGTGCACAACACAAGCACGCGGAACACACACACACGTGCGCCACACCAAAAAATCTAAGGCCTCCCTGGTACCTTCGAGAAGGTAACCGTTTTAAGCTGAATCAGCAACTGAAGGGAGGTGTTGCAACTGTCTCTTTAACACATTTTAGAAATACGCTGAACTTATTGATGGTCCCTATTCCCCCTACTGTACACTTCGGTCCACACTGATCTAGCTGGGGACAGTCATAGTGGCATTTCCTAGTCCAGGGATCCTCAACTACATTCAGCCGCGTGCCAATTTTTTCTTGGGCGGATGGTCAGGGGGCCGGAGCCTGATAAAAAATACAGTGCCTTGCGAAAGTATTCGGCCCCCTTGAACTTTGCGACCTTTTGTCACGTTTCAGGCTTCAAACATAAAGATATAAAACTGTATTTTTTTGTGAAGAATCAACAACAAGTGGGACACAATCATGAAGTGGAACGACATTTATTGGATATTTCAAACTTTTTTAACAAATCAAAAACTGAAAAATTGGGCGTGCAAAATTATTCAGCCCCTTTACTTTCAGTTACAGCAAACTCTCTCCAGAAGTTCAGTGAGGATCTCTGAATGATCCAATGTTGACCTAAATGACTAATGATGATAAATACAATCCACCTGTGTGTAATCAAGTCTCTGTATAAATGCACCTGCACTGTGATAGTCTCAGAGGTCCGTTAAAAGCGCAGAGAGCATCATGAAGAACAAGGAACACACCAGGCAGGTCCGAGATACTGTTGTGAAGAAGTTTAAAGCCGGATTTGGATACAAAAAGATTTCCCAAGCTTTAAACATCCCAAGGAGCACTGTGCAAGCGATAATATTGAAATGGAAGGAGTATCAGACCACTGCAAATCTACCAAGACCTGGCCGTCCCTCTAAACTTTTGCTTTATGTTTTGGATCATTGTCTTGTTGGAAGACAAATCTCCGTCCCAGTCTCAGGTCTTTTGCAGACTCCATCAGGTTTTCTTCCAGAATGGTCCTATATTTGGCTCCATCCATCTTCCCATCAATTTTAACCATCTTCCCTGTCCCTGCTGAAGAAAAGCAGACCCAAACCATGAGGCTGCCACCACCATGTTTGACAGTGGGGATGGTGTGTTCAGCTGTGTTGCTTTTACGCCAAACATAACGTTTTGCATTGTTGCCAATCCAATAAATGTCGTTCCACTTCATGATTGTGTCCCACTTGTTGTTGATTCTTCACAAAAAAATACAGTTTTATATCTTTATGTTTGAAGCCTGAAATGTGGCAAAAGGTCGCAAAGTTCAAGGGGGCCGAATACTTTCGCAAGGCACTGTTTATATATTTACACTGCAGATGGACCGCAAGAAGCCTAAACAGAAATAATACTTGACAAAAATACGAAACATAATTTCAAACCTTGATTACATTTGGGAACATTGTCCTGCGTAGGGTGCCGTCTTTCAGATGGGATGTTAAAAACGGTGTCCTGACCGTGTTGGCATATATTTCCTCACCTCTCCACCTAATAGCTGATGTTTGGTGAGCGTTGTGGCACAAAAATGGCCGCCATATATCACTGAGGTGGGTGCTACACATTGATGGTGGATGAGGGGAGTTTCCCCCTACTATTTAAAGCACTTTGACAGTTGGTAGAAAAGTGCTATATAGATCCAATCAATTATTATGAATTATTATTATTTGTATACGATCACAAAATCTCTCTATTGTGCGTGGGAATACCTGGAAACAGATTTCCAAAATCTTGGAGCTGATTTTCTGGTGTTTTTATAGTCTTTTATGTCCAACAATCAAAATGTAATCAAAACAATCAAAATGTAATGTATATAAATATACATATATCTTTTTTTTTTTACTCAGAAAACTTGGGGGGCCAAATAAAACCATCCGAAGGCAGACAGTTGGGGAACTCTGTCCTAGTCCATGGACCTAAAGTTGGAAAATACAAAAATAGCCAAAAAGCAGTAACTTAGTCTAATTCAGTTTACAAACTTAATTGCACGAACATCACAGGAGTCACATCAACAGCGTTTTCTGAGAAATTGTAGGATTTACACAAGCTATGACATCTACTAACTCACCACAGGCAACCAGCCAGCAAGGGCTTTGTTCTAAGTCCAAGGGATGGGGAATGCAATGAGGAAAAACAATGAATGAATAGTCTTCCTGTGAGTTAGTGAGACACATGCATCCATTCCCTTCTACAACTCCCAGACATTTACCAGGGCAAACCTTGGAGCACCAAGGACAGGTTCATCCTCCTAGTTCTAAAAGAGCCCTGCTGAGGGGAATCTTTAGCAGTTTGTAGTTTTAGCAGTCTGCATAACAATTCACTGCTGCGTGGGTATAAGAACAGACCATCTAAGAAGTTCTGATGCTCCTATAGGCGCTCAGAAAAAAACATGGGAAAAAAGCACACGTGAAACTTGAAGGTAGTAGAATAGTAAAGACCTGGATGGGAAATCCTTAAGTTTGTTATTAGTTAGAGAAAACCATCCAAGTGTGTAACATGCATCAAACACTACCTGGTTTAAGCCAATAGAAATATAGGATTCCCCACTCCCCTATAAAATGATGAAGAGCCTAATGTTTAGGAAACCTATCGGCATGGATTTTTAACATTTAACTAGGCAAATCAGTTAAGAAGAAATTCTTATTTATAATGACGGCCTACAGTGGGTTAACTGCCCTTTTCAGACACAGAACGACAGATTTGGACCTTGTCAGCTAGGAGATTCGATCCAGCAACCTTTCAGTTACAGGCCCAACACTCTAACCACTAGGCTACCTGCCACCTCAGGTAGCCTTGTGCCGCACCATGGAAACCACCAGTATACAGTACACAAACATCACCTCTATCTTATTACAGACAGGACAGGAGGAGGGCGGGCCGTCTGACAGGAACAAAGCTTTACTGAGTGACTCAGTCAAGACAGAACAGAAGCTCCAAGTGCCACCCAGGTTTCTTTGACCTCATCCCCTGGGGTCTGGAATGGGGTCAGGTCATGGAGCTCAAAAACTACTTCTCCTTTGAAGAAAGAAAAACCACAAGGTAGCAAAACATTTTGTAACAGAAATGAAAAAAATGAACAAAAATGCATGTGTTTTTTATTGGACAAGTAGTCAGGTAGTCTGTTTGATGCCTGATGAATACGAACCATCCATGCATGTATGAATTCCCACAGAATAATGTAGATGGTAATCCATATGTTTTCCACAGCAGCATGTGAGTCATCAACAGCTCTCCACAGACTGTAAACCAGGGAGCACCTGGAATCCTTCACTGGCTGCAAGTACACACTCGCCCACTAGATGCCTGTGTGTGTATGTATACTTGTGTGTATATGTGTGTTTTCCCAGACCTTAGCGGTAGATTGACGCCAGACTTTCTTTTTTTATTTTCGCCTCTCCCCAATTTCGTGGTATCCATCGCTGCAACTCCCGTACGGACTCGGGAGAGGCGAAGGTCGAGAGCCATGCGTCCTCCGAAACACAACCCGCACTGCTTCTTGACACAACACACATTCAACCCGGAAGCCAGCCGCATTAATGTGTCGGAGGAAACACAGTACACCTAGCGACCTGGTCAGCGTGCACTGCGCCTGGCCCGCCACAGGAGTGCGCAATGAGACAAGGATATCCCTCCCGGCCAAACCCTCCCTAAACCGAACGTTGCTGGGCCAATTGTGTGCCGCCCCATGAGCCTCCCGGTTGCGGCCGGCTGTGGCAGAGCCTGGGCTCGAACCTAGCATCTCTGGTGGCACAGTTAGCACTGCAATGCAGTGCCTTAGACCACTGTGCCATCCGGGAGACCTCAGACATTCTTTTTTACTTTTGCTGAACATATTATTTGATCTCCATATGATGTGTGCATGTCATCTTTTCCTCTACTGCATTCCAGGTGCCTCACAACAGCAAGGCTGACAGTGTGTCTGTGTATCTGTGTCTGTGTGTCTGTGTATCTGTGTCTGTGTATCTGTGTGTGTTCCAGCCTTCTCAGTCCCAACATCAAGGCCTACCTTTGTGGTGGTGGTTGAATAGTCCTTCCATCTCCATACTGGAGCGTGAGTGAGCGATGCAGAGCATGGCACAGGGTACTATGCCCTCCTGGGCAGGGGAGCGGTCCGTGGTCCTCACCAGGCACCAGTCTGGCTTGTCATGAAGCCTCTCCAGCACCTCTACCGTCTGACCCCTCCGTACAGTCAGCTCAGAGCTGCTGCCATTACTAGCCACAAAGTCATGGATGACCACGGTCAGCTCACAGCCACCAGAGAGCTGAAGAGAGGGCAGGATGGAGAGGGAGAGAGAGAGGGAGGGATGGAGAGGGAGAGAGAGAGAGAGGGAGGGAGAGAGAGGGGGAGCGAGGGAGAGAGAGTATGTCAGGTTTACTATAAACATTACATGACATAAAGGAATAGTTTGAGGTTATGAAGAAACAGCCTGAATTTATTGATGTTAAGGAGCAGTATCATAATGAGGGTGTGAAATATAACTACATGTCATTAAATGGTGAGATTCTCAGGATGTACTAATCAGCAATAGCGAGTCTATTATTAGCATGTCAACAACTGAGTTCTTATATGGGTTTGAAGGTCCCCAAGTCCCCCTGAGAACTGCTGATTTGCCACTTGTCAGTCATTCCGTTTCCCCAGACCCAGTCTCAGTCACAAGGCTAGAGTAAGAGCTTATTCTGATGGCCATTAGAATGTGCCATCAGCACAGTGCAGGCTCCAAACCAACCACATAATGTAGCTACTGTAGCTCAACTGTACTGAGTTGTACTGTAAACATGTCGTTCTGGTGAGTCACTAGACTCACATTCAGATGCCTCAACATGACTCAAGAAACGCTCTGGCATTCTAAAGCAGTAGATGCAGGGGAAAAACACGACCATTAAAGTGCCACATATGCCATTAAAATATATATTGAGGGATATATACAAGGGAAATCAGTTACAGGAGAATGACGATCACCCTCGGCAGTTCCACACTGACAACACATTCTTCAAATGACTATCAAATCAAACCAATTACAGACTCCAACCAACATCCCACCGACATGGCTAGTTAGTAACTGCTAGAGATCCATACATACCCATTGGTAGTGAGGCAAAGCCAGCGAGTTCAAAAGCTGAGCCACCGGACCTGAGTTTTTATTGTTCTCCATGATTCTGTCCTCTGTCCTCTTCTCCTTCATACTCTGATGCTCCTGATGCTGAATCTAATCCATCGACGAGACACAAGGTTAACTTAACACTGAACCACACTGACCTGAGGTCACACGCAGGCCCACCTACTCTCATATCCCTCTGCCCGATGGCCCTACGATGGTATCTAGGTACTATATACCAGAGCCAAAGCACTCCCTTCCTTGTCTACTGTACCAGCTGTGCCTTATCCAGTGAGAGGCTGGAGATATGACACTGACACAGAGAGTGGTACAGTTAGTGGGAGGCTGACACACTCGTTGACGCGTCGCCGTCACACAACTCGGCTCTGTCATTGCCTCTCACAGATCTCACAACACCAGGCGAAGACGCAGAGAGCGAGAGAAAGAAAGACAGAGAGAGAGGCAGAGAAAGAGGGGGAGAGAAAGTAAAAAAAGAGAGCGAGAAAGAGAGAGAGTTGACTGTGAGTGATTGTTCCCTGCATTAAAAGGAACCACGGCCCATTAGTGTACATGAGAAGACACATGGAATCTCCCTCCTCACCTCTCCGTGACCTTGACTGACCTTCTCTGTGTTGTTTTCTGTACCCTGACAGAACCAGAGCTACACTGTGTCAGGAAGGACACATACAGAAAAGGACATACTATGCATGTCTTCCAAATGTCACCATATTAATTTGGCTGTGCATTATTTTTGTCCAGTAGTTCCCTATAAAGGGAATAGGGTAGCATTTGGGACTGAACCCACTGTGGCTAAGTCAAATTGAACCTAATTCCTTGATTTAGGAGCATAGCTGCATAGAGCAGAATAACTGCAAGTCCAGCTTTGGCAGGGAAACGTGGTCCCTAAAGAGGCGGAGTGTTTGTGTGAGAGAATATAGCTCTGACTGTGAGTAGGAGTGATGTCCTTCTGCGCTGTTATTGCCTGATAAAATCACACTGTTCCTTCCTGAAGAAGGACCATGTTTCTCATGTTCATCTCTGAGATGGAAAGGAAAAGTCTAACGAAAGTTTGGTTTTCAGACAGTCCCTTATCAGTCAACAGGTTCACAGGAAGCCAGTCCAAATTAAAATGATGTCTTGAAATATTAAATTCGAATTGACATGTCTGGTTGAGGCTACAGTTTGAAATGCTGTTGAAAAGACGTCTCTAGAGTCTAACGTGTCAAATGATACTGTGAAGACCTCCGCTGTTCCACAACAAAGACCAACAGCCACCGTTGGTGAAGCCCTAAACTGCAGGGATTGTAGAAGCAGACCATTGTCTTACATCAGACAGAAGACTGAAGTAAAGACTCCGGAGTTGGCAACGTGCTGTATTTGAATGGCGTAGCTGTAGGAAGGCAATGGGCAGCCTATGATGACTCACCTTGTCGCTGTCCAGTGTGTTCTGAGAGGTACGGGAGGCGATAGAGATGGTGTCTGGCTGACTGCTTGCATCACCCTGGCTGTCCAGGTCCTCTCCATGACTACAGAGGAGGAAGATGTCAATTAAAATAGGGCGGGGCAGCTCTCACAATCATAAACTGTTGGGGCACTTTAATGTTAGTTTGTGCTGCGGAATTGACAGAACAATAACTGTAATGTATAAAACCAATGTCCCATGCAGTCAGTCCTGTATCTGTAAGAAAGGCTGTGAGAAGTGATGAAGTTGATATTAGGTGGAGTACTGTACTGTACCTTCTGCCTTTGTGTTTGACTGTGGTGGCCTTGGGGATGTGAATAGGCTCCTTCAGGGCTCCTCTCAGGTGGATGGTACGCTCCTGGATCACCTCCCGGATGTGTTTGATCCAGTCCTGCTTGTTCTCTATGCTGGACGCCTGAGGGGACAGACGGACGGACGGTCAAGACAGACTGGCGGGCAGAAAGATCTCAGTCCACACATTCCCAATATTTCGACACTATCTATAATGCAACACTAACTGTACGCTCTGAGCTGTGTCAATACAGTCAACCCTGATGCCTTCATTGATAGAAATGATCTAAATGCTTACTATTTTTACCAGAGTACATGAACAGAACACACAAAGGACATTCCGTCATGTTCCTTTCATTCAGTAAGACCCTTTCAATCGATTACAGTATGTTTCACTATTGAGGAATTCTCATGCTGGCATCATAACCAGTCATTTCCGAGGAGCCATTTAAAGGCCCCTTCAGTGCTGTGTGAATGTTGTGAATGCGTGGACAGATAATTAGCATATGACTCACTCATGTCTTCATTGTAACTATGCAACAATAATCAAGAGTATGCTGCTGTTATATAACAGACAGATTAAGATGGTTAGTCTGCCATAATATAATATGCATAATATATACACTACCGTTCATAGGTTTGGGGTCACGTAGAAATGTAATTGTTTTTGAAAGAAAATACATTTTTTGGCCCATTAAAATAACATCAAATTGATCAGAAATACAGTGTAGACATTGTTCATGTTGTAAATGACTATTGTATTCTGGGTGTGTGTGCCATGACTCACAACGCATCAACCCACTCAAAGAAATACGTTTTGGGCGGAATTGTAGTGGGTTGAACTTAAATCTTTAAAACTCACAGTAACACCCACTTAAGGAAATACGTTTTGGGCAAAAGTGGGAGTAAATATATACATATTCATTGCGCTTGATTGTTTGCTGGGTTACTGTTAAGTCATAATGTACCAGTTACCTTGAGCACCATCTTGTTGTCTGAGCTGGGGGTCCTCCCAACCCAGAGAGCAAACTTACACGGATCCCCCTCCACATGTTCTGTGACACCCAGCTCTGAAGTCTTGGAGCAGAGACAACACAAAAACAGAGTTAGAGAAAGAACAGGAGAGAAAGAGAGTAAATATAGGGCTGATAAAAAAGTATTGACTTGAGATCGGCGCAGGCAACTCTTTTCCGTAAATCATTCATTGATGTGAATGGGAGACTTTAATTTAAGTTAAGCATGCTGATCTCAAGTCTGAGTTCCAGCCATTGTGATGAGAGAGTGGACAGGTTGTGCTTACAAAGAGCTTGCTCTTGTAGAGGTACTTGTTGCGTCCGTTAGAGTCCTTGACCTCCTTGCTGAAGACCAGGGACATCTCAAATAGGAAGAGGTGGCGCTCACGTCCCTTACGGATCAGAGTCTTGGGATCCCACACCTGGAAGGACTCCTGCAGGATCAGCTCTCCTTGGGAGTCAATATTCCCATCGAACCCTGGAGGGGGGAAGAGGAGAAGGAAGAGAGGGGACTGTCAAGTCACTTGATTCAAATCATTTCTAAACCTACAGCTGAAGTTGGAAGTTTACATACACTTAGGTTGGAGTTATTAAAACTCGTTTTTCAACCACTCCACAAACTTCTTGTTAACAAACTATAGTTTTGCAAGTCGGTTAGGACATCTACTTTGTGCATGACACAAGTAATTTTTACAACAATTGTTTAGACAGATTATTTCACTTATAATTCACTGTATCACAATTCCAGTGGGTCAGAAGTTAACATACACTAAGTTGACTGTGCCTTTAAACAGCTTGGAAAATTCCATAAAATGATGTCATGGCTTTAGAAGGTTCTGATAGACTAATTGACATCATTTGAGTCAATTGGAGGTGTACCTGTGGGTATATTTCAAGGTCTACCTTAAAACTCAGTACCTCTTTGATTGACATCATGGGAAAATCAAAAGAAATCAGCCAAGACCTCAGAAAATAATGGTAGACCTTCACAAGTCTGGTTCATCCTTGGGAGCAATTTCCAAACGCCTGAAGGTACCACGTTCATCTGTACAAACAATAGTATGCAAGTATAAACACCATGGGACCACGCAGCCATCATACCGCTCAGGAAGGAGACGCGACTACGGTTCGCAACTGCACATGGGGACAAAGATCATATTTTTTGGAGAAATGTCCTCTGGTCTGACAAAAACAAAAATAGAACTGTTTGGCCATAATGACCATCATTATGTTTGGAGGAAAAAGGGGGAGGCTTGCAAGCCGAAGAACACCATCCCAACCGTGAAGCACGGGGGATGGCAGACTCATGTTGTGGGGGTGCTTTGCTGCAGGAGGGACTGGTGAACTTCACAAGATTGATAGCATCATGAGGATGGAAAATGATGTGGATATATTGTAGCAACATCTCAAGGCATCAGTCAGGAAGAAAAAGTTTGGTCGCAAATGGGTCTTCCAAATGGACAATGACCCCAAGCATACTTCCAAATTTGTGGCAAGATGGCTTAAGGACAACAAAGTCAAGGTTTTGGAGTGGCCATCACAAAGCGTGTGAAAGGAAGGAGGCCTACAAACCCGACTCAGTTACACCAGCTCTGTCAGGAGAAATGGGCCAAAATTCACTCAATTTATTGTGGGAAGCTTGTGGAAGGCTACCCGAAACGTTTGAACCAAATTAAACAATTTAAAGACAATGCAACCAAATACTAATTGAGTGTATGCAAACTTCTGACCCACTGGGAATGTGATGAAAGAAATAAAAGCTGAAATGAATCATTCTCTCTACTATTATTCTGACATTTCACATTCTTAAAATAAAGTGGTGAACCTAACTGACCTAAGACAGGGAATGTTTACTAGGATTAAATGTCAGGAATTGTGAAAAACTGAGTTTAAATGTATTTGGCTAAGGTGTATGTAAACTTCCGACTTTAACTGTATATTCCATGAAAGCTTCCTGTGAGTTAGCCCAGCCCTGCTTCACTAGGAGCTAAAAGGAATGTCCAGTAGGTCAAGGCCTAGTCCTCCTACCACAGATAAAAGGGGAAACCCTTGGCTAGTTCTAAGTATATTTGCTTCTACCGTCCATCATGCTAAGGTGCATGGCGTCGTTGGCTCTCTTGGGGACACTGAGCATCACCTCCAGACCATCCTTGATCTCCCCCTTCCCCTCCTCACAGCAGGTCAGCAGCTCCTGAAGAGGAAATGCAAACACACACACACACACACATAGTGAGAGAGAGAGAGAGTGAGAGTGAGAGAGAGAGAGTGAGAGTGAGAGTGAGAGTGAGAGAGAGAGAGAGATAAAGAAACAAACACAAATCTTCAGTTGTATTTCACAAACCTCAAGGTCCAACAAAAGATAAAGGCTGTAATGGATTGTGTTCCATGCAAGATAGCAGTTAGCTTCCAACACTGTAGCTTTGTTGACAACTAGTGATGTGATGTACAATAAACACGATCATTGTACAAGCTAGACTACAGAGGGTGAGAGAACAAAGGGCGCACCAGAACCTGCTGTGCTGTATGCTACATAATTATTACAGAGTCGTCGTCTAGCCACTGTTTCTATTTGGCCAGTGTACAGTACCTTGAGAAGCAGCTGATACTTGGTTATTCTCTGGACAGGCTTGATGAGGTATGAGGATATGGAGTTGGCCAGCCGGTGCCTCTGTTGAATTTCCTGGAAACCAAAAGACAGAGACGTCTTAAAGGGCACAGAGACGCCGAGGCAGCAGTCGCCAGCGTAATCCTGCTCCTAGACCTAGACACACAGCACTGGTGGAGAATGGAGATACCCCTCTCCTCAGAGCTGGAGGTCACTGACAGCAACCTAAGGTCAATCTTCTGTGAGTAGGCTTCATCTACCCCTCTTTCTCCCTCCTGTACTACCACCACAACTCCTGTTAAGATCAGCCTCACTGCCAAACACCCAGAAATCACCCGGATAAGCCAGATTTGGAGGCTACCGTCATAACTGATATACCTGCATAATATTGCTTCCTTGTATTTATTCAAAAACGATTAGCATAAACAGTACTTCAAAGGATCTGATTCAAAAGACCACATAATAAGACCTCGCAGAATTTGAGTAGTGGTTCAACATTTGACGTATTAAGAATTTTTGGAATGCCTAAGTTGGTACTCATCTACACGTACATCAAAATAGGGCCCTGCATGCTCCAGAATGAGCTGGGTAGAGTCTGGTTTGTTCTTGCAGTAGTTCACATACATCTGGAACTTATCTGCCTGCAAAATGGACACACAACTGTTAAGAGACACAATATTCCCGCAACATCTAAGCCATGTCAACCTATGTCAGTGTTGCAAGCTGGCTTGTCCAGACAGTGAGACACTCACCCAGGTGACAAAGCAATGACCCACGTCCTCAGGTAGCTGTTCGTATTTCTCCAACTCCTTCAGGAAGATGCTGTACAGAAAGAGAGAGTTTCTGAGGAAATCTAAAATCAGGATCTTATTCACTACGAACTGAACAGAACTAAACGGGGCAACACGAGGAGGGCCTACCTGAACTTGTCCAATAAGAAATGCTTGTTTTCATTATTATTTATGGTGTGTACTAATACATAGGACCGAGGTTGAGTTACTATAGACCAGTCTTAGGTTGATTGAGCCACTCCAGTGCATCTACAAGGCAATGGGAGTCCGGTGTGGGTAACTCCAGTACAGAACACTAACTTGTGGTGGAACTCGTAGAGGTCCAACATGTTGCCAAAGATGATGTGCTCTTTGTTGACGATGCCTGGAGGGATCTCCTCAACACCGCTGGTCATCTCCCACAAGTAGGTCTGGAAACCACACAATGTCTTTACCTGGTTGTAATCCTGACATCTGACATTTCTACAACCAGAAAACCACCAACTAAAACTAAACCAGATCAATCAAGCATACCTTATGCATTGCCCTTGGGCCTTGGCTTACATAATGTTTTCCTTTCTTGACGGACTCTATACAGGGGCCACTGTATAGAGTCCGTCAGTAAACGAGTGTGAATGTGTCACAGGTTGAATGGAGTGGCGGTTTCTCAGTACTTACATCTGTACACTCCCGCAGGTCTCTGACGTAGGCCTTCTCTGTCTGAATGAGCTCTGCCATTATGAACCTGGAAAAAAAAACATTCAACTTGTGGGAACTGCAGCAGAGAGAAAGAGAGACTGTCTTGTGTTTTGGTCTGTTTTGTGTGGGTTGGGGGCATTGACAAATGTCCCATGTGACACAGCAGTGGTTCCCTCTTTCGGAGGAAAGGAAAAGGTTGGGAACCACTGATATTCTACGTCCCAAATGGCACCCTATTTCCTATATAGCGCACTACCTTTGACTAAGGCTCTGGTCAAAAGAAGTGCACTATTTAGTGAATCAGGAGCCATTTGGGATGCACACAGACAGCACAGTAAAACCCCAGAAAAAGATTGTTTTATTGTCAAATACACCAGATAGGTGCAGTGAAATGTGTTGTTTTATTTAAATTAAAATTTGCATGGCCGTAACATCAAACATCAAAGTCCCAAAAGGAAAGGGCAACTAAATTACAAGTAGCTCACTTTTTCAACCGCCTCATTATTTCAATAGCCTTCCAGTGGCTCTGAATTTGAAGTTAAATACAGTAAGTCATATTTAAAAAAAAAAAAATGGAATATTATTTATAAGATATCATGAAAATATCTTAAATGAAATAAATGGTAAGTGTTAGACAATACTAATGTTAATTACTGCAGTATGAATATGTTAAATATTTCTGTTATCCGGTGAAAACGTTCCTGTCTGGTATTCCCACCTGCCAGTGCTTTTAATAACAATGATGCTTCTCCACCACACTGTGTAACCACTGTGTATGTGAATGTGTTAATAACAGTGATGCTTCTCCACCACACTGTGTAACCACTGTGTATGTGAATGTGTTAATAACAGTGATGCTTCTCCACCACACTGTGTAACCACTGTGTATGTGAATGTGTTAATAACAGTGATGCTTCTCCACCACACTGTGTAACCACTGTGTATGTGAATGTGTTAATAACAATGATGCTTCTCCACCACACTGTGTAACCACTGTGTATGTGAATGTGTTAATAACAGTGATGCTTCTCCACCACACTGTGTAACCACTGTGTATGTGAATGTGTTAATAACAATGATGCTTCTCCACCAAACTGTGTAACCACTGTGTATGTGAATGTGTTAATAACAATGATGCTTCTCCACCACACTGTGTAACCACTGTGTATGTGAATGTGTTAATAACAGTGATGCTTCTCCACCAAACTGTGTAACCACTGTGTATGTGAATGTGTTAATAACAATGATGCGTCTCCACCAAACTGTGTAACCACTGTGTATGTGAATGTGTTAATAACAATGATGCTTCTCCACCAAACTGTGTAACCACTGTGTATGTGAATGTGTTAATAACAATGATGCTTCTCCACCAAACTGTGTAACCACTGTGTATGTGAATGCTTACTCTTTCCTCCTGGCAGACTTCCTCTTCTCCTCATTGAGTTCGTGGGCAGCATCCCTCAGCTTGACCTCTGACCCTGGGACGCTGGCGGGGATGATGTCCAGCTGCAGCCCTTTACTCTGTAGGACAGACAGGGGACTTTACGAGGCACCGCCGAGGGACACGGGCACACACACACACAGATACAGACTCACGCATAGACACAGAGACACACACTCTCACACATGAGCGTGAGCACGCAAACACACACACACACACACACACACACACACACACACACACTTTTCAAATCCCACCTTTCATCTGTTTCACACACACACACAACCTCCCCCCTCCCACACATACACCATGTTCTATCTCAACCCTCCACTCCAACATTCCTCCACCCTGCCCTCCAGTACTCACAGCCTTGTTGGAGTCAGAGGATACGATGCCCAGTGCTTTCTCCAGACAGGACCGGTACTTGTCCATGCGGAGGGAGAAGTCTCTGTAGCGCTTGTCCACAGAGGTGACCCATTTCTTTATCTCCAGCGCATGGGCGTGCCCTTTGTCACAAAAGCCATCTGCCAGCTGGATCAACAGTTTCACCCTCTCTTTGGTTTGCTGTCAATACAAAGAAAGAGACAGAGAGTGAAAGAGAGAACGAACGGGGGCCGCGGAGTGTTTGTGTGTGTGCGCGCGTGCCTGTGTTTGTGTGCGCATCAACCATGGGAGCCAAATCCCACTGTGCCAGGGGTTCATGACTACAATAAAGTTTTCTGCCACACAATAACTCAGGAGGCCAGAACATAAGGGACAATAGGCTGCCCTGTGACCAAGCCTCATAGATACAGCATCATAAAAACTAGCACAGGGCCACAAACAGGGCAGGGCAGCAAAACACACTTCCCGGTAGCATCCCAAATGGCACCCTACTCCCGAATATAGTGCACTACTTTTGACTAGGGTCCATGGGGCTCTAGTAGGTAGGGAAGAGGATGCCATTTGGGACGCTTCCACGCAGATGGCCAGTACCCTGCACAACCTAAACAGATCCCAGACAGCCCTACATGGTGTATGTATGGGACAGGTTGACTGACACTAGTACATCTCAACACACTGGCTAAGGTTCAAAGGTCAGTGTCTGTTATAGAAAATACATAGATACATCCAGTAGATGCCATTTGATTGAGTCAGGTGGTGTTTGACAGTGTTGGACACTGCTGGAGGGGACCTTCACCTTGGCTGTGATCTGGAAGTCTTCGTGCTCCTTCAGCAGCTCCTGTGTGTGGTGGATACTGGATCCGGTGGAGGTGTGGGTCGACAGGTAGAACTCTCCCGTGTCGTGGATCCACTCCAAAGCCTGTGGACCAATCACAACGAGACGAGGTCGAGATCACTTATCTGTCATCACACTAATGTTTTATTCCTATTCCCTAGCCTTCTGCCTTTGAGGAAGTGTGCACTTGTTCACGCCCACTCATGGACATAAAGCTAGAATCCTTCATTGAAACAATATCAAAGAGGACTCCCTGCCCCTGTTTTGCTAACCAACTAAGGGATGAGACTAGAGAAATGTAACCACTCTCAAATTCGTAGACAGAGCTATGGATGCAGGGACTGACATATAGTTTTAACCATGTTGTTAGGCTATACAGTGTTTGTTTACAATTAAGTTGTTTACAAACATTACAATAAAACAAGCTTATATTGTGGGTTCCTTACACCATTCTATACATTTTACATCTACGAGGGGATAGGAAGATGCACTCTTCACTGCTGCCTCTCCAGACCAGTGTAATGCTAACACCAGCCCACATGGGGGAGCAAACAGGCTCCAGGTATACTTCAGCCTGCTCTGCTGCACACATTCAGTCCGTCAATCAGCACTGACTAAATGAGAGGAGACGTTTTGGAGAGAATGAGGAGAGGAAAGACACTGTACTACAATAAGCCAGTGTTAAAATGTAGGGCATGTAATTATAGCTGTGGTAACACTACCGTTGTGCTGTTACCAGTCTACCTCATTCCCAATTCCTCTCCAAAAACATCACTGAATGGGAACAAAACCAGATTTGGAGGCTTTGGTTTGGTCAGCCCCTGGTCAAAACATTAGTCTAACCGGTGCTTAGTTGAGCAGTTTGCACAGGGTTCAAAATGGTTGTATGGTATAGTATGACCGGACATATTGTTATATGTTACGTCTACTTTTATAGCTTGTGTTGACTCTGTCTATGTGACCGTGTTGTTGTAGTCAGGAATGTTACTGTTCTGGTATAGTTCTCCTTGAGGAGCAGCACTGACCTGCTTGGCACTGCGTTCAAACACCACATACTGCTGACACTGGTCCAGTCTCCTCTTCCTCATTGTCCAGAAGTGCAGCACCCGGTTCTCTCTCTGGAGCAGCTCATTCAAGATGTCTGACAAAACCACAAGAGACACGTTATAATTTAAACCATGGCTATGTCACAAAAGGCAAGCTAGTCCTACAGTCTACTACTAAAGCACTTAAGTAGTGCACTATAGAGGGAATAGGGGGCTATTTGGGGACACATCCCATCTGTCTAAAAGAAGAGGGCACCTGAAAGGAACACCACAGTAAAGAACGATCTAAGGTGTATTTGATTGGGAAGGAAAAAAAGAGCCACTTACTTTTGACCTGTGTTTCAGGAGCCTTGACGTGAGACAGCATCCCTGGCATGTTGACACTGTTTCTGTGCAGGTACTTCAGGAAGACGTCAGCGTTTCGCCTTGCTAGTGTACAAGCCTTGAGGAAGGCCTCCTTCTGCTCCAGGTGTTTGCTGATCATGGGTGTGACATGGTCTGACTCACTGTTAGGGCCCAGTTTATCAGCTCCCCCACACCAGTCCTCCTCACGCTTATACTCCTGCTCCAGGCTCTCCAGCACACTGCACACCTACAGAGCAGCACACAGCACAGGTCAAAACTACACTACCCACAATGCACCACAGAGCCCACGCTAAGTACATGAACGCAAATACATGGCAAACTGCAGTGTAATACCATATAATACCACCTTATCTAGAGTGGTTAATATACCCTAATCTGGGCCATGTTACTGGGCTAGGGGCCAATGGGCCTCCTCTGGCGGGTTGCCATGGAATCAGTTAGCGATGTCCCACCCACCTGCTCGGAAGTCTTGTAGAAGGCTACAGAGGCGTTGACCAGTTTGAGCCGGTCCTCCATTTTGAGCATGAGTTGCTGCCAGTGGTCGGCCACCTTCTCTGCACAGTCCCGGATCATGTCCATGTCGTAGTGGTTGGCTTGGAGTAGGGCCTCAGCCTTCTGCTGCACCTGCAATGCACTCTGGTGGGTTTTCTGTGGAGAGGGAGAGAGAGAGGGAGGGAGATGATTAATAAAAGTGTTTCCAATTCATAAATATTGTTCACATTAACATCTTCAAATTTTCACCAGAGCACGGAGGAATGTGATTGGAGGCTACGGCTACAGGAAAGGAGTCTGAGTTATTCACCATGTGAGTCTTCTACCTGGCTTCTGCTACCATGACTGTTAACATACCACAGCATTAGACAATATCATTACAATCCCATAATCAAATCGATCGAGTAACTGGGACTAATAATCTCCAACAGTGTTTTTTCCTCTCCTTCCACAGTGAGTAGAAACCTGCATAATCTCAGCCCTGCAGAATGTAGTCCTTTATACAGTACGGCTGCATTTAAAATGAGCCCTGCTCAGAAGAGTTCAACGGAAATGTTCTGAGGTGAAAACAGGGGCCTGTTTCTGGTGAAAGACAGAGAAGGGGGTGATTTATGATGAATACAGGATGAAAAGAGGAGTGGGGGAGGTTTGGGTTTTTACTGAAGTGTGTAGGAGGAGGGTAGAAGGAAGGAAAAGGGGAAGAGGAGAATGAGAGAGAAGGAGGAGAGGAGTACGAGGGGGATGGAAATGAGGAAAATAATAAGAATTTGCTGGGTGTTTATATTTGTCCTATTTCACACGTGTGTATTAATATGCATGTGTGAAACGGAAGTGTGTTTTTTACATATCCCACTCTCCCTGAGACGTCCTCGGAAAGTGGGGTCAAGGGTAGGGTCACGGAGAGGAGGAAAAGAGGAGGAGGAAGAGAAGGAGTGGAGAGGGATGGATAAAAAGAGGAATACATGAGAGAGATGGAACAGAGAGTTACCTCTATGGCATGTTGGAATTGCTCGTGTTCCTTCTGTAGCTGTTCTGCCTCCTGTAGAGAGCTGGCTGTGATCAGACCTGCATTCAGCATGGACTCTCCATTACGGATCCAACCCAGCACCTGAAACACACACACGCACACGCACACGCACACACACACACGCACACGCACACACACGCACACACACGCACACACACACACGCACACACACAAGGAAAGAAACAGTAATGGGTCAGACTAAGATAAACAGTCACACACACAGCACCTACATGAACCGCAGACACGTTGATAATGGACATCATCATCATCATCATCATTATCATCATCATCACAGATAAGCACAACCTCCAGTATACAGGCCTAACCCACCATGTTGTCACCACCCTGACACACACACACACACACACAAGGTTATACATCAAGCGTCAGGCAAGGTCAAGTCAGCTGTGACACGTCAACCACGACCCTTTCGCCTCCCCACCTCTCCCCCTCCCACCCTCCTCTTTGTCCACACAGGGACGGCCTGCCAGAGGCCCCAGGGAGGATTCCACAATGTCTCCTCCTCCGGGCTCCGCTCTGAGTCAGCACTGCACACCTGCTGTGTATCTGACACATGCTCTGTGCTATCACTGCTGCCAAACTCCTAGCTCAGCATAGCGGCTGTGTGAGGGAAGAGGCTAAACGCTGCTCAGTGAGTAACAGACAGACAGAACTACTGCTGCTGTATTCTGCCTGGCCTGCTCTCTCAGCTTATAGCCACAAAAACACACATAGGCCTCTCTTCCCTTCCAGGACACAAGTAATCTCTCGCTCTACAACGATGACCGAATGAGGAAAATGAAATAAATTAATAAACAGAATAAGATTAACAGATGATGCTCCTGCTGGCCTAGTTTCTCTTTAACTCATTTTTGGGCCGTTGGTCATCTCTAAAGGACTGCTCTACTTTCCCAGCACACATTGCAGTGTTTCAGTCTTAGGAGAGAGTGAGAGTGAGAAAGAGAAAAAGAAAGAGAGAGAGAGAGAGAGAGAGAGAGAGAGAGAGAACAAAAGTAGAAGAGGGAGACAGAGAGAGAGAATGAAGTGTGTTTACCTGTTTGACCTCGGCCTGAAGGTGGCGTAGCTGGACACACTGTTCCAGATGCCTCCTGTGCTGCTCGGCCGCCACGTCCAGCTCCTGCTGTTTCTCATGGAGGAACTCCAGCAGGTCCTGAACACGTGTAGCCATGTCCACATCCCTGTCACACAGCAACTCTACACCTGGAGGGAGAGAGAGGGGGGGGCAGAGAGGGAGACAGAGAGAAAGAGAGCGAGAGAGAAACAGAGAGGGAGACAGAGAGAAGGAGAGCGAGAAGGAAGGAGAGGGAGAGAGCTCATCAGCTACTGTAGCAAATCCTGAAAACAACACAAAGAACAAGAGCCATTATGCAACCCAAGCCTAACAAAAATATTAAAAGAGAGAAGCAAGGTCTCTCTCTCTCTCCTCATACAAAACAATCAGTCTCGACTACATGTAAAAGATTGACAGTTAGGTAAGCATACAGACATACATCAGTAGCTCCGTATGGTCAGACAGTCAGACACACAGGATTGAATCTGCCATTAACATTATATTACTTACATTTCACTCCTGTGTTCCAGACCTGCATTGGGCTGCTGGAGTACAGAGTCTGTGTGTCATAGAAGCACTGTGTGTCTGTCTGTCTCTTTGGTGTCCAGGAGAGAACTACTCTGGGATGCATTCCGATTATGCAAAATCTCCTCTGTGTATGTCGTCATTGACGTGTGTGTGTGTGCCAATGCAGCCTGTCATCCTGCAGCACTGCCTAGTGGTTTTACTCAGCGACATGAGTTCATAGGATTACAGTGAAATCTGCTCATCTGGCCTTGGCCTACTGCCGCTACTGTGCTGAGCTCTCCAGTGCCCGATAGCTGGGTTAAACGGCCCTCCCCAGTCCTCCCCTCTCCCTATCTTCTCACCCACAACGCTGAGCTGACCCGGCCTGGCTTAAAGCTCATCTGCCCTGGCAGCAGCAGCGCTTTGGCCCATCTTATGTGTCAGTGTGTGAGTGTACGACAGAAAAGAAAATGTGTGTGTGCATCCGTCCGTGTGTGTTTCTCCACTACTCACCGCTGGCCTGGACCTCTGTAACGTACTGCAGCAGCTCCTGTCCCTGGTGGATGACGTCGAAGGTCAGGTTGTTCATGGTGAGGGCCTTGTCAGCATGGTGCTGGAGCCTCTGCTCTGCCAACGTCAGGTCCTCTGTATCAAACTCACCCATCTGCTGGGACAGCTCCTCATTCCACGACTCCAGGTCTGAGATGATCTGGGAGTGTGTGAGAGAAGGACAAGGGCTAACACTTCATTTGGATAGTCCTCGATAGAGGATCTATAGATACTCAAACTATCAACTGCAACAACAAACTATCAACTGCATTAGGTATTTGTTGGTATTTGTTGTGGTATTGTTAGATATTACTCGTTAGATGTTGCTGCACTGTCAGAACTAGAAGCACAAGCATTTCGCTACACTCACAATAACATCTGCTAACCATGTGTATGAGAACAATAACATCTGCTAACCATGTGTATGAGAACAATAACATCTGCCAACCATGTGTATGAGAACAATAACATCTGCTAACCATGTGTATGAGAACAATAACATCTGCTAACCATGTGTATGAGAACAATAACATCTGCCAACCATGTGTATGAGAACAATAACATCTGCCAACCATGTGTATGAGAACAATAACATCTGCCAACCATGTGTATGAGAACAATAACATCTGCCAACCATGTGTATGAGAACAATAACATCTGCCAACCATGTGTATGAGAACAATAACATCTGCTAACCATGTGTATGAGAACAATAACATCTGCCAACCATGTGTATGAGAACAATAACATCTGCTAACCATGTGTATGAGAACAATAACATCTGCTAACCATGTGTATGAGAACAATAACATCTGCCAACCATGTGTATGAGAACAATAACATCTGCCAACCATGTGTATGAGAACAATAACATCTGCCAACCATGTGTATGAGAACAATAACATCTGCCAACCATGTGTATGAGAACAATAACATCTGCTAACCATGTGTATGAGAACAATAACATCTGCCAACCATGTGTATGAGAACAATAACATCTGCTAACCATGTGTATGAGAACAATAACATCTGCTAACCATGTGTATGAGAACAATAACATCTGCCAACCATGTGTATGAGAACAATAACATCTGATTTGAACAACAAACTATCTACTGCAATGGAAGGGTAGAAATAGACATAGAAACACAATGATCACAGGGATAAGTTAGTTTGAAATAAAGGTCTCTGCTAGTGACATAACACGTACAGGACAAACATATGTACAAACACACACAAATGATCATTCCAACCCTCTAGGTGGAATATGACCTGAGAGGGGTGGGAACTAAATCGGCGTCAGAATGAAAGGATTTGTAATGATATCAAAACACCAGCCAAACTGATCTTAGAGACAGTAGCTAAGTGTTTACTTTTCCCTAGAATGATACACTTCTCCCTTGGTTATAGAGGGACTACCCAGACTAGCTGGCATGACTGTAGGCAACACTATAGATCGTCTGCCTGTGATGTTAGCACTTGTTTAAGGACCCACCCACGCACACTTGCTGAAGGAGGGTGAATCATGACGCCCATCCACTCTGGCACGGTGATGGGTACTCCGTCAGTCTTTTCTCTGTGATGCCAGTGTGGGCTGGGCCTGACTGGGCTTACCTCACCTAATCCACAGCACTGCTTCACTGTTGCCCTCCATATTCATTGTAATTAAGTCAAAATCAATCAATCAATCAATGTAGTGACCAAGGACCAAGAGGGTGGATGCCGGGTGGTGATTATTTTTGTTGCCAAACCTATCCGAAATATCATGGCTGCTCACAATGACTAGCTTACCATTTCAATTTGTCTTTATCTAATACAAATCCATTGTCTGTTTTACAGAATTGCTTTCCTGATGCTTCAGAGAGAGACAGGCTTGCACTCCATTCCACTCCATTCCACACATGGATCACAATCCCATTCAGCTGCTGCTCAGCCAGAGAGCTAAATGTAAAGAATGTGTCCGAGGGAAATTCAAGGCGTCCAGAGTGATGGTCGTCGAGGGGAAACTATGGAAAAGTAATACGGGTCATGAACTAAAGCGGTGGCTGGCTATCCAGCTGATGTAGTAAAAAATAAATGACTGGGAGGAAATTGAGAGGCTCATACAGCTGCCTACATCCATTCACATGAGCAGTGATATCAAATCTCAAGGCATCTGACAATGAAGAGAAAAGGAGTCAGAAAAGGAATGGGAGAATGAGAGGGTTCTGAGTCAGGAACGGGAGAATGAGAGGGTTCTGAGTAAGGAACAGGAACGGGAGAATGAGAGGGTTCTGAGTCAGGAACGGGAGAATGAGAGGGTTCCGAGTCAGGAACGGGAGAATGAGAGGGTTCTGAGTCAGGAACGGGAGAATGAGAGGGTTCTGAGTAAGGAACAGGAACGGGAGAATGAGAGGGTTCTGAGTCAGGAACGGGAGAATGAGAGGGTTCCGAGTCAGGAACGGGAGAATGAGAGGGTTCCAAGGCAGGAATGGGAGAACGAGAGGGTTCCAAGTCAGGAATGGGAAAATGCTCAATTCCAAACCGCAGTACTGCGAATCAAATAATTATTGATTCTCTCCACTGTGCCATTTCATTTCCTCCGGATGGCCCTCTGCACCCTCTGTTCTGCTCCTCAGGTACTGTAGTGTATTATCTAGTACTGTACTGTATTATCTAGTACTGTACTGTACTGTATTATCTAGTAATGTACTGTACGATCTAATACTGTACTGTACTGAACTGTATTATCTAGTACTGTACTGTACTGTATTATCTAGTACTGTACTGTACTGTATTATCTAGTACTGTACTGTATTATCTAGTATTGTACTGTACGATCTACTACTGTACTGTACTGTATTATCTAGTACTGTACTGTATTATCTAGTACTGTACTGTGGTGGAGGGGAGGGTTCTATGTGGTAAGGGCTATAAGTCTAGCTCTAACTCACTGAGCGTATGGCTGCTTCATGGAAGGGCTACAGGGGGCTTAGTAGTTACACTCTCACTGTTTATGTACAAGTCAGAGACTATAACGCGGTAGTAATTAACCAGAAACTCCCTTCAGCTGTGATCCATATCCATCGCAGATCACTGTTTAAGATCTTAACCTGGAGATAATGTAACAGCAAAGCAAGCCTTTATCATCTAGCCTAAGTGATCTGATGACTGGATCAACATAGTATGATAATAGTTTTTAACATAAACAAAACATAGACCTGTGGAGATATAGGATGTGGATTGTTGGCTTCTCATGATTATCATCATGCAATAGTAGTTCCTTGGCAGAAGTATTTTCTGTCTATCTTTGAGATGGTTTTTGATTAAAACATGTGACAGAGCTCTATAGTAAGCGATCTGAACGGTCATACTTGTCGATCAAACAAATATGTTTGTAAGTTCATAATCCAAGAAGCTGTAATACTGAGATCTACACCGCCTCAGTCAATAACAGAACAGTTCTTCTTTTGCTTGTACAATATAAGAGAGTCATGGCTGCTACCACAGACAGGTTAATTACACAGACAGACACCATTAATTATACAGCACTTCTGAGGTTCTGAGGTTGAGAACGGCCCATTCTTTGCACAAGGCAAACAGCCAACAAAGGTCTGATGAAACCCCAGTAAAACACTGCTTTAAGATTTGAGAAAGAAGTCTAACAAAAGGTAATGTCAGCATTGTAATGTACAGGTAATAGTTGCTCTGTGGACACAAAGTATTCAGCAAGCATATAAACTAACAACCATATAAACACATGTACATACAACATCAAAAGACATCTATGCTTCCAACATTATTTCTCCTCAATTCTGCTCAAAAACTAGTGATGGGGAAATTCGATACAGTTTAGTGTTCAGTGTATTATTTTTGACAATATATTGTATCATGTCGTTTTGACAATATTATTTGTGCTAGTTGGATGTACCTGCACCAAATCTCCAGTATTTTCCTCCATACCTTGTTCTCCATCTTCTTTTTAAATTGGAAGCCAATTTGTTTTCAGCACCTTTATTTCCATGACTGATCAAAACTTGTTTTCTCATGTCTCTCTCTTGTCCCTCTGAAGCAGACATACAGTATGGTGAGAAATATGTTTGGAACATCAAATCGCAATAAAATCCCAGTAGCGAATCTCAATACATATAGAATCGTGAGAATCGCAATACATATCGTATCGGCATCTAAGTATCGCGATAATAAGTATTGTGATAATATTGTATCTTGAGTTCCCTAGCCCTATCAAAAACCCTTCTCAAAATATTACGATCCAGTCTAGAGTGCTACAACTCCAAAAATCCCAAACTCACTAATCGCTCTTGAAAATGTCTTGCTGACTGTTCTGTAGGAGTCATATTCACTTAACTCATAAGCACATAACAGAAGGCTGAATGACAGCAAGGCAAAGATCCCAGGCATAAATATCACAAGCCTTTAGTCCTTCTAACATCTTTTCTTCACCTGCCACTCTCCTCTTCTCTAACGTTCCCTCCTTCCCAGGCGCCAGGAGGCACTTACCGGGCCGGGCTGCTCTCACAAAGAAGAGTAGAAACCCCTCTCTGGGTCTAAGTACACACACCATCTTTCCCTCCTCCTGGCTCATGGAGAGGAGACTGGCTCCGTGAGGACAGGAATTCTGCTCTGGGACTGACTGGGACACTGCGTGCCATGCCTCTGCCTCACCTCAAACCTGAACCTGAACCAGCATGTTGCTGCCGAACCCCTCAGTGGGAGCCAAGAAGGAACAGCGTCCCGGGGGTGTGAAGAGGAGGAGTAGAGGGAAAACAACCTCTCCCTCCCTCTCTCCTGTGTCATATTGACTGACTGACTGACATACCGCTCCGTCCCTCCCACAGATCACAGCTAATGTGAAGGCTTTACTGTGCTGCACCTCTGAGGTGAAGATACTGTACCAGTCTGGCTGTGGTCTCTTACCACACAGACTAGTGTGACTGCTGCACTACTATTGTGACATTACACCTCAGTGTGAGATGGGCTGCATGTGCAGACAGGTAAGGCGCAGTGTGTGCCAAACACGGTTTGATAATTCATTCACTGACTGTAGGTTTCCACTTGGGAGAGACATGTGAGACATCTTTATGATAAAATTAATAGAATGTGCCGAAAACGAAAAACGTCCTCCTCGTCTGTCCAATGACCCTGTTATTGCAACACAACACCAATTCAGGTATGTGTGTGTGTGTGTGTGTGTGTGTGTGTGTGTGTGTGTGTGTGTGTGTGTGTGTGTGTGTGTGTGTGTGTGTGAGGGGAAACAAGGCACGCACATACCTGAAGTGTTGGTGTTGTGTTGAAATAACAGGGTCATTGGATAGAGGACGAGGACGTTTCATTTTCGGCACAGTAAGTAGACTACAGTGCAGTTTGACATTACAACAAATCACATGACACTGCATTCATATTCCTATTCATTTTATCATAAAGATGTCTCACATGTCTCTCCCAAGTGGAAACCTACAGTCAGTGAATGAAATATCGAACCGTGCTTGGCACACACTGCCCCTTGCCTGTCTGCACATGCAGCCCATCTCACACTGAGGTGTTATGTCACAATAGTAGTGCAGCAGTCACACTAGTCACACACACACACACACACACACACACACACACACCCACACACACACACACACACACACCCTTAAATGAGTCATTACCTCGGTATAATAACTTTCCAGAAAGGGGAATGATTACTTCATGAATATCAGTGGTCCAGGCTTTATAATGTCAAAGGCTGCTGTAGCTAATGCTTAATTTATTTATTTATTATTTTATTTTATTTAACCTTTATTTAACCAGCAAAAGCCCATTGAGACCCAGAGTCTCTTTTTCAAGGGAGACCTGGCCAAGAAGGCAGCAACAATCCATACATTACAGAATGAAAACATACAACAACACAATGCAACAACATGATCCAGCCTAAGAGAAGCATTTACACTCCTCTGTCACAAAGTCTACCATCAATATTTTACATTCATTCAGGGTCACTAACACATCTAGATGAAGCATGGATTGTAGATTATTCCATGTGTCTATTGCACAAGAAGAGAAGGCAGTCTTGCCTAATACTGTGAATGTCCTGGGGACTTTAAGTTGCAACCACCCAGCAGACCAGGTATGGTAACTGCTGGTGGTGTTGGAGACTACAGAGGTAAAGAGGGAGTTGACCCAAAAGGGCTTTGTAGATGAACACATACAAATGTATCTTTCTGCGCATACAAAGTCAGGTCCAACCCACCATTTGGTACAATGTGCAATGGTGGGGGAGTGACTTGGCATTTGTAATAAAGCGCAAGGATTTGGAGGAGGTTGCATAATAAACAGAGTCCAGTCTCTGTAATGTGGAGGAGGTTGCATGATAAACAGAGTCCAGTCTCTGTAATGTGGAGGAGGTTGCATGATAAACAGAGTCCAGTCTCTGTAAGACGGAGGAGTTAGCATGATAAACAGAGTCCGGTCTCTGTAATGTGGAGGAGGTTGCATGATAAACAGAGTCCGGTCTCTGTAATGTGGAGGAGGTTGCATGATAAACAGAGTCCGGTCTCTGTAATGTGGAGGAGGTTGCATGATAAACAGAGTCCGGTCTCTGTAATGTGGAGGAGGTTGCATGATAAACAGAGTCCGGTCTCTGTAATGTGTAGGAGGTTGCATGATAAACAGAGTCCGGTCTATGTAATGTGGAGGAGGTTGCATGATAAACAGAGTCCGGTCTATGTAATGTGGAGGAGGTTGCATGATAAACAGAGTCCGGTCTCTGTAATGTGGAGGAGGTTGCATGATAAACAGAGTCCGGTCTCTGTAAGACGGAGGAGGTTGCATGATAAACAGAGTCCGGTCTCTGTAAGACAGAGGAGGTTGCATGATAAACAGAGTCCGGTCTCTGTAATGTGGAGGAGGTTGCATGCATATACAACAAGTCACCATAATCAACTACAGAGAAAAGTGGCCTGAACAAGCTTCTTTCTAGCCATAAGCGGGAAGCAAGTCTTGTTACGAAAGTAAAAACCCAATTTCAATTTAAGCTTTGTCACAAGATTATCCACATGAACTTTAAAAGGCAACTTGTCATCCAACCAAATACCTAGGTATTTCTGGGATGTGAATCAATATCATTAATCAACTACTGTACTGCTTCAGTCCTTTGATGGTGTAACAGGAAAGAAAGAGATTAGAATAACAGCAGAAGCAGAAATACTCGTTGGAGTCTCTCAGCAGGGACTGAAGACCTTACACTATCAGAGAAAACTACTACAGAAACACTAACTGTGAAACATTCAATCTCTGGAAAAGACACCGGTCCGATACAGTGAGGGAAAAAAGTATTTGATCCCCTGCTGATTTTGTACGTTTGCCCACTGACAAAGAAATGATCAGTCTATAATTGTAATGGTAGGTTTATTTGAACAGTGAGAGACAGAATAACAACAAAAAAATCCAGAAAAACGCATGTCAAAAATGTTATAAATTGATTCGCATTTTAATGAGGGAAATAAGTATTTGACCCCCTCTCAATCAGAAAGATTTCTGGCTCCCAGGTGTCTTTTATACAGGTAATGAGCTGAGATTAAGAGCACACTCTTAAAGGGAGTGCTCCTAATCTCAGTTTGTTACCTGTATAAAAGACACCTGTCCACAGAAGCAATCAATCAATCAGATTCCAAACTCTCCACCATGGCCAAGGCCAAAGAGCTCTCCAAGGATGTCACAAGGTGACAACAGTTGGTGCGATTATTCGCAAATGGAAGAAAAACAAAAGAACTGTCAATCTCCCTCGGCCTGGGGCTCCACGCAAGATCTCACCTCGTGGAGTTGCAATGATCATGAGAACGGTGAGGAATCAGCCCAGAACTTCACGGGAGGATCTTGTCAATGATCAAGGCAGCTGGGACCATAGTCACCAAAAAAACAATTGGTAACACACTACGCTGTGAAGGACAGAAATCCTGCAGCGCCCGCAAGGTCCCCCTGCTCAAGAAAGCACATATACATGCCCGTCTGAAGTTTGCCAATGAACATCTCAATGATTCAGAGGACAACTGGGAGAAAGTGTTGTGGTCAGATGACACCAAAATGGAGCTCTTTGGCATCAACTCAACTCGCCGTGTTTGGAGGAGGAGGAATGCTGCCTATGACCCCAAGAATACCATCCCCACCGTCAAAAATGGAGGTGGAAACATTATGCTTTGGGGGTGTTTTTCTGCTAAGGGGACAGGACAACTTCACCGCATCAAAGGGATGATGGACGGGGCCAGGTACCATCAAATCTTGGGTGAGAACCTCCTTCCCTCATCCAGGGCATTGAAAATGGGTCGTGGATAGGTATTCCAGCATGACAATGACCCAAAACACACGGCCAAGGCAACAAAGGAGTGGCTCAAGAAGAAGCACATTAAGGTCCTGGAGTGGCCTAGCCAGTCTCCAGACCTTAATCTCATAGAAAATCTGTGGAGGGAGCTGAAGGTTCGAGTTGCCAAACGTCAGCCTCGAAACCTTAATGACTTGGAGAAGATCTGCAAAGAAGAATGGGACAAAATCCCTCCTGAGATGTGTGCAAACCTGGTGGCCAACTACAAGAAACGTCTGACCTCTGTGATTGCCGAAAAGGGTTTTTCCACCAAGTACTAAGTCATGTTTTGCAGAGGGGGTCTAATACTTATTTCCCTCATTAAAATGCAAATCAATTTATAACATTTTTGACATGCGTTTCTCTGGATTTTTTGTTGTTGTTATTCTGTCTCTCACTGTTCAAATTATAGACTGATCATTTCTTTGTCAGTGGGCAAACGTACAAAATCAGCAGGGGATCAAATACTTTTCCCCCTCACTGTACGGGCAATAGAGGACATGATAGATTGGTTGATTGAGAGATTGATCGATCCAAACTTTATGGACATGGGGGCCACTCACGTCGATGGCGTCCCTCTCGAAGATGCGTAGCTGCAGGAAGAGTTCCAGTTTGATCTTCCTCTCCTGAAACAGGTCTTCCATCTGAGCCTGGGCCTCGTCCAGCTGCTGTAGGACACTCTGGATGTGGGCCATGGAGCTGTTGTGGGGAGTCTTGTTACTGGAGATAGCAGAGTCCCTGTGTGGAGGCCGGAGTCAGAGATTAGACAGGTCAACAAATACATTAAATACACTCGTTTCAATGTCATGAATTACATGTAGCACTGTAGGTGGTGGAACAGCTAGCAGAGTTTAATTATGTGTTAGATGGCATGCTCTTAGAAGCTTCAAATGCACCTCTCTTAACGGTAGGGTAAATACAACCTACGGGGACAGTGATACTGCTCTAAAATGATGAACAGTTCTAAATAAACACAAAACTACCTTTATTACTTGGTAAATTAGCTCAGATCTACAAAAGTAGAGGGGGTAGCATATTTCTATGGCGGGTAGGGCCTAGAAGGGATTGATTTAGGATGGAGGATGAGTGCGCTGTGAGCTACCTGAGCTGCTGGATGAGGTCCTCTCCCTCCTTGATGACGTTGACAGTGGCCTGCAGCGTGGTCTGTTGCTGCTGGCCAAAGCGTTTGATCAGGTCTTGCACCGCCTCCACAGACTCAGCATACACATCGTCCAGCAGCTCCTTCTGCAGCTCCTCCAACCACGTCCACAGCTGCATGGGCACACAGTGACAGACAGCACAGGCGGCCAATCAGAAATACAGTAAGAGGTCTGCCGGCCAATCACACGAGAGCAACTTGTTACGCTACAAACACACTAGAAAGGTAAAGGAGCTGACTGCTATCACACAGAGAGCCAGGTAAAGAAGGACAAAGCAGAGGAGAGAGGGAGAGAAAGAGGAGTGAAGGAGGGAGCTGCATTGAGTCATTGTGGCAGGATTAACCATCTGGTTATATTGGCAGGGTGGGCCAAACTAAAGCACCCGCACCAGCAGGTAGGACCCTCCCTGCCCAACTACTACCCACTGCTTTTTTTCTATGCATCCCAAATGGCACTCTATTCCCTATATAGTGCATTACTTTTGACCAGCTCCCGTAGGGCCCTTTTCAAAATTCAAAGTGTGCTATGTAGGGAATAGGATGCCATTTGAGACCCAAAATGTGTTATGTTCCAGTTCATACAGCTCTATTTTTCCATATTAACACACAAAGACAGGCAAACACAACACAGGCTAAAAACAGAGGAGGAAAGTTGGAACCGGGCCTAATCCAACCACCTCTATACAACAGATGGGTATTATTACACCATATGGACACATAAAAGAAATGATGAATTCATATGAATATCAGGCCACCACCAACCACTGTGTGAGTCATGCACTGTAAAGATGATATCAATGTCAGCACACAGAGTAAAGTACAGCGCACTGGCACAGAACCTTAACAGAAAGGTTAATGCTGTTCATTAATGCCTAAACAAATGACATTGATTGAAACAACACAGACTGCAAGTTAACGTTCTCATGAAAGCTTCATGTTGTTTTTAGGAGACTACAGTGAAGCACCACCTCTATAGGTAAAACTGCCACCTCTCTCTCAGCCACAACATTGAACAATGGAAAGAAACACTCATTTCAAAGGTCTGCCTTCTTACAAGGGAAACCTTTAAAACACAACACACGTAATCTTCACCACAAATAAAGGCATGACAAATTACAGCTTTGAATAGAAGGTATTTCAGAAACAGAACAGCTTCTTAAATTGTGGCAATAGCTAGAGGCTCTAGTCTAGTGGAAGAGAGTAGAGGGGGAGGGAGGCACTGTGTTTAGGCTGTTATAGATGTGTGTTACGCTCAGGAAAATACGCCTATGTGTCAGTGTCACTTTGGGCAGCCCATCCACTGTCACAGCACACACACACACATCATTGTGATGATGATGACAGAGAAGCTGGTGTTTGGAGGATATATTGGCAGGGGTGTTGTTAGAGTGCCGGCAAACCGTGACAATATATCCTCCAAACACCGGCTTCGGGGGCATTATCACTTTTATATTACGGGTTACCAACATATTCAAATAATGATTTACATATTTTAATTAAAAATGTTATTTTGATGAATTTATTCATACTATTTCATCCTTCCACAAGATATAGTCCCGACACAAATCTAGGGTTGCTACCCAAGCTGGCTGGTTGTTTGTTCTATCAGTTCGGATGGCAGAGACGCGACCCAGTCATTAAGTCTTTTTGTTCTGTATCCATGGACGCGACCCAGTTGTTTGTTCTAAACGTTCCATTGCCATACTGGCTGAAAACATTCTTATCCCTTGCTTGCTAGCTTGCCAATAACGGCTAATTTATAGTCACATCAAACAGTGCAGCCAGAATGACAACAAAGTAGCTGGATTTGCATTTGTTTAAGCTGTTTTCTAGTGACATGTATTTGGAGACATCCATAACAATGAGCTAATGATGCGCAATTTCACCTGGCATAGAAAATGTGCTCTCTCGTCAGGACACTGTTGTTCTGAGGAGCTAGCCAACAACACAACTAACACAATCACTTCAAACTGAAGCTAGAAAGACTGCAAACTAGCAGCACTTCATTTCGTTTGACCTGGTTTCTATTGATATTTCTTTGTATATATCCATAAAATGTATGCTGATTCTTGATTTCGACTGGCTGAAAAAGCTGCCTGCCTGTCTGTCTCATCCTGACTCTCAACTTCCTACCCATTCATTACTATGTGAGAGCTGGAGATCGAATTTGAATATTGAAACAATGTTGCAAATGTTGGAGAGGAAAACAGAAAGATTTATACAAATCTCCTCTGTTGAAAACGAAATGCTTGTCTAAAAGAAATGTGAGATAATGTCTAGATGCTTTTTATAAATTGCTCGGCTGGGCTGATGAGACAGTGGATTGCGCATGCAGATGGAACAGAGTAAATATGCATTTTAACGTCATAGGTTTAGCCGGTGCTAATTTATGGAATAGACACAGGCTGGAATGCGGTTTTAACCAATCAGCATTCAGGATTAGACCCAGCCGTTGTATAAATACAACATAATGCACGCACACACGCACACACACTCACACTTCTACTCTTCAGTGTGTGGGTGGTGTGTTATGTGGCAGTACTGATGTAATACATTCTTCATGCCACTAAACTCCTGTATCAAACCTCTTATTACCTTGGCTGGCTGTCATCTCTTTCACAACACTAGCTGGGCTGGGGAGAGGGGGAGGTTGAACTCCTTTAAAGGTTGAACTTAAACTTTCCTCAGGGTGAGCAGTGGAGAACCCTCTCACAGCCCTACCATGAGAACATCTACAACAGATGTCATTACCACCTCTAGATGGGGTATCAATATTACAACAGCTAGCTGGCAGGTCTCAATACACACAACTTTCTTTAATAGTTAAAAGGGTTTAAAGTCATTTCACACTCAGATTCATGCAATTTAGTAGACTCTGACTTGAGACATACTGTATATCAAATGCAACAATAACTTTCATTAGTACTGTTTTTCAACAGGTACAGATCTACTGTATAAGCCTATAATGTGACCCAGGCTCGTACCTCTTTAACGTGAGTATGGAAGGCCACAGACATGTCCAGGAGGACCTTACGTTGCTCCACGCGACGTACAAAGTCCTGGATGCGGTCCTCTAGCTGGTGGGCTGCCTGGTAGATCTCCTCTGGATCACATTCTCCAGTCTGGGCCAGCTGCTCTGCTGCCTCCAGCAGCTTGTCAGCGTTAGTATAGGTGTTCTGGACAGGGGGACATTAGAAGAGACATTATGCGGACTGCCACATTACAGGTAATTATATGAACATATCGGCTAATAACATATAAATGAGTAAGTTCACAAAATATAATACTATTTTTCTCTGTGTGTGTGTGTGTGTGTCCCAGCTCACCTGGGCCACCTCCTCAAAGTCCTCGTGTCTCTTCTGCAAGGCCCGAGCTCTGTGTAGGGACTTCCCCACTCCGGTATGCTTACTGAGGAAGGCTTCACCATGGTTCTCTATCCAGTCCAGCACCTGCACACACACACCCACAGGGGCGAGAGAGTGAGAGACTGAAATACACCGGTACAGAGAGGGTTTGCCAGAGCCGTGTCTAATAAAGGCTGTTATTAGGACACTAGAGTGATGTAGCACATGCTCGATGACAACATCTCTGCACAGTGATAGGCCTTTGGATAGTCGCTACTTGGAATCAGATATGTTGAGCGTTTGATTGAGCCTGCCGGGCTAGATTGGAATAAATTAAATAGGCTAGTCCCAAAAGTACAAACCCAGCACTCCATGCAGACTCAATTAAATGCTTGAAGCATTTGCAAGAAAACAGATACTAGTTGAACCCAGGTGTAGTGATTACTAGCCTATGAACAGGGATGTTATTGATATGTACTGTATGAGCTGATATGATGTGCTGCGCCACAAGGGGGAGCTTTGGGACTTAAACTGTGTCTGGGACAGCTCTATAGACAGCCCTGTTCTGTCTAAGGCTACTGCCATAACATAATGCCTTCCCAGTTCAGACCCACCCTCAACCCTCTGCTCTGCATCACTGTGCCAAGTCTGGGCCTGCATCTCAAACGGTCCCCCATTCCTAGTCCATACGTTTTGGTCAAAAGTAGTGCACTATATACGGAATAGGGTGTCATTTGGGACACAACCTGGCACTTTTAATAAGGAAACATGGATGAAGAAATCCATAATCCACTACAGACCAACGTGTCAGCCTTTCTATGGACTGTGATAATATATCTCAGTTAATAACGGCCTTATTATTTATTGAACAGATGGGTGGCCAGTTGCCTCATCTCACTATTATTGCTGAATAGAAGAATAAACAGGATTTTGATTCAGGTTTTTCAAGGTCTCTCCTCTTAGAGCGCATCATTCTATGGGACATATGGAACACGCAACACATTACATGGCAGTACATTGGATTACCATGGCAACTAGTACGTATCAGGAGAGAGAGAAAGAGAGAGAGAGAGCAGGAGAGAGAGCGAGAGATACAGAGAGAGAGATACAGAGAATAACGAGCATGTCCACAGGGCACAGAGAAGTAGAAACCAGCTCAGTCCTAATCACAAGGGTCTGTCAGCAACTCACACAGATAAGTTTTCACTCAGAAAGCCCAGGAGCCACTGAAAATGCTTTGAAGAAAGTGGAGACAGCTAAATGTACTCTGCAAAATTACAACACGGTTCTCTTTGGTATTGAACATGCATGAAAATCAGGTTTTAGATTAATAAAACACTGTACAATAAGTATAGTGATCTCTGACAATGATGGTAAAGTATCTGTGTATTATGTATTCTGTGTGTTTGTTTGTGTTTGAGTGTATGTTTGTGTCACTGTGTGTGTGAGGTGTGAGTGTGTGTGTGTGCCTGCGTCTTCCGAAGCGTGTGTACCTGCTGGACGTCCTGTTGGAAGACACAGAGCTGCAGGCGCTGGTGAAGCCGGACCTTGCGGTGTTGCCAGATGTTTTCCAGTTGTCTCTGGTGGTGTAGCACCTCGTGGATGATGTCCAGTACGTGGTGCACCGCCTTGGAGTAGTTGGCCGAGGCCGTCAGCGAATCAGCAGTACCCGGGGTCAGGGGCCGCTGCAGCTTGTCCAATAGGGACTTCCCATCTTGGCTCACCTGGAGAGGAAAGGAGAAGATAGGAGAGATCCCAGGTGAGGTGGGGAAAAGGCTGACAATGAACTTTGAAAACACAAATTAATCTGAATTAAACAGGATTTCTTTAGTGCATGTTGCAGATGCTATTTGTTTTACTCTAAAGCACGACGACAAAAAGTGCTAATCACTGACTAATCTCTTCAGTACATGAGCACTGGGCACTAGAATGTGTAGTGACTGCAGGCCCCATAGTACCTCAGAGTAGGCAGTGGTGATGTGCTCATAGAGTCCTGTGTGATGGTGGATGGTGTCCTCCAAGTCCTGTAGCTCAGAGGGCAGGTCTCCTTCTCCACATGCCTTACACCACGGCTCCACGTTACCCATGTACTGGAGGAGACACACACACACACACGATCACACATTATAATGATAATCAGAAGGGGGTGTGTGCATGGTGGTGTGTGGTACAGAAATGAAAGAGATCAAAACCAATAGCAGGTTAAAGGTATATTATGCTAATTCTAAACGGCACATTAGTTCCACTACTTGAACACTTTTCTATTTTAGAAGGGTTAAATAACGTCATGACTACCTAAATGTACCACAGCATTTGTATGTGCAATCATCCAACCACGGTGACTAGTGCACACAAAAACACTCTTGTTCTAAAATACTCAAACGTGTACATATCAAAAACAGGCAATGAAAAAGACTTATACTTGTCCTCGTGTCTGTCTCTGTCTTTCTAACCCTCCCTATCTGTCTCCGTCTGTCTGCCTCCCTTTCTGTCTGTTTAGTAAATCAGTAAATTACACATTCATGGCAGGGGATGAAAGCAACACATTGCCTTGCAGGCAGCCCTCGCTAACATTATTATTAGCTCTGCATTATCCCAGCAGCGTACTACAATGCCATTAAGAGATAGGAACTATTTTCATCTGTTCCTGTGGGAGCTGGCCAGGGAGAGGAGGAGAGGAAAGTAGAACAGAAAGTAGAGGCACTTCAGGAGAATACTGATACAAAACAAGTGATTATTCTAGAAATGGAGGGATGAAGAGAGCAGAGATAAAAGACAAAGGCATCATCTCATTTAATTTTTTCAGTGCGTCTCTCTCTCTTTGTGTTTCTCCTCAATCATCCCTCTTTTGTCTCCAGACTGACAGAGAGGTTTCAGTTTACCACAGCTTCACTAGAACCATGGTAAACAAACACAGACACACAGCACTGAAACTTAGCTTCACATGCCAACCGCAAACAACCAAACAGTAGAGATGACACCTCCACTTGAATCAGTTTGTTGGAAAACATATGACAACAACTAAGTCCATATATAACATGGGCCTCTACCAAAGCAGGGTAAGATTCAATCCATGGAGTAGCTTCAAATCCTTGGGGATAGTAGGGTACACAAACCTGTAGTCTATAACAATACCGCCCACCCTGCTACTCTGGACATCTGGTTTCAACCTGACCTCATGCACTACAATAGAGGTGAAGAGAGAAGAAGGCAGAGAGGTTACGGAGAGAGGGAGGAGGAGAAAGACAGACAGACAGCCAGGAAGAAAAGACAGAGAGAGGAGGGGGAGTAAAACGAGGCAGAGAGAGGAAAATAACAAGAGTGTGGGTCTCTGTAGGAGCACAGCGCTGGAACAGGTAGTAGAGTGTTTTGGTCCTTTTCTGTTCAATCTGGAAAATCACAATATGTGTGTGCGAGTGTTGTTGTTGTGTGTGTGTGTGTGTGTGCTTCCTCCTCACCTGGTCCACCTTCAGGTGGAAGGCAGCAGACATCTCCAGTAGGGTGGAGCGTTCGTCCAAGGCAGCAGCGAAGGCCTTCCACTCCTGCTCCAACTGACCTGAGATCTGCTGGATCTGCTGCGACGCGTAGTGACCAGACTCCAACAGCCGGTTCCCCACAGACATGATGCGGTTGATATTTACATAGACATTCTGGAAGGAGCGTGGAGGAGACATATTAGATATTCTGTAAGAGTGGAGAAGTCATGACAAGGTTAATAGTTACATAGATATTCTGTAAGGAGAGGGAGGGGACATGACAGACATTCTGTGAGGAGAGGGGAGTAAAGTGTTACCAATAGTTACATAGACAGAGATAGAGCGGGAAGGAGACTGAGAGGGAGGGAGACAGACAAACAGGGTAACAGACAGACAGAAAGGGAGGGCGACAGGGAGGGATTCACAGACAGGCAGGAAGGGAGGAGGGAGGGAGACTTAGAGGGGCGGAGACAGACAAGCATAAAGACAGACAGAGACAGGGAGAGAAGGAGACAGAAACACAGACAGACCGGCAGACCTAAATGGAGGGAGACAGACATAGAAAGACATAGATCAGCACAGGGTGGGCCATGGCTACAGACCCGGCCACATGAGGGCCTACATCAATAGTAAGGGCTTGGGAGGCTGGTGAGAAGTTAACACAGAACACACACAACACAACCTACTGTACACACACACACACACACACACACACACACACACACACACACACACACACACACAAGTCCAAATCAAAAACAAACACCCAGAGAGACTATTACTCACTGAGAAGAGAACAGAACCCCTCCAGTCCAAACAAAAACACCAACTAGCTTTGGCCTCTACCTCTACTCTCTTACATTACAGTGAACAGAGGGGAGGTAAACTGTCAACTGGAAACAGACAATAAGGGGACTACTATCATAGTGCTAAGTGCCTGTATTGTGAAACCAAACAAAGCTGCATTCTGTTGAGAAAATACATAGAATGGCCTAGCCAAAAATGTGTTCAGAAGTGAGAATATCAGTGAAGTCATAATAAAAGAATATTGAGCATTTTCAGTGAAGAATATCCCCCAATTGAGATTCATGGTAAATTACATTACAACATTTCAAAATGGTCACCCAACTGCTGAACCAACAAACGCAGCCAATCAAAAGATTAAGGAGGTGACGGTGAGTGTGCAGCAGGCAGCTGATGTTAGTTATCCTGTGAAGCGTAGCGAGCCGAGTAGAGCAGAGGGGCTACACCCGTGGGAGAGGAGGAAGTCCCTCTAGTCTGACCACATGTCCACATGCTTCCACTCAGCCAGCCCCAGCCAGCCCCGACGGACGCCCACAGCACTGTGTGTGGCTGGGTGGGGACAGAGAAGGGGATGGAAGGTGCGGAAAAGGGAGGGCATAGCAGGAGATCCACCCAGACAGAAAGAGGTTCAGTCACGGGTCATGAGTTTCTCCCTCTCCTTTATCACCCATATCACAGGGCTTAAGGCCACACCCCTCACTGCCTGCCTGCTGCTCAAAACATAACACTTTGGATGGGTTTGATTGTAGTAGTACAACTTCCAGTCCAAAGAAAAGTGAATAGTGTGATCAAGTGTATGGTACAGTCACACACAGGCTGTGCTGTACTAAAACAGTGGTCATTACTTTCCAGTCCTATTGGCTCTAGTACAGCTCAACAATGGCCAAGCTTCCCCTGTTTGAGAAGCCCTTTTAGTAGGCTTCCTCTTTCATGTGGTCAGAACTACAACGTTATCTCAATGGTTTAATGAGGTGTTTATGGGAGACGGGCTCTTGCTGCCAGCTGTAGACACACACACGCAGTTGATGAGCTCTCGCTGCCTGCTGTAGAGATCTACGGCATGCTGGGTAATTAGCATCTGTCGGTTAGGGATCGATACCCTCCCTGACACTGTCAGTGTCATTCTACTACTCACACACTAAAACCAAAACAACACCAAAACAACACCATGTCCCTTTAAAAGCTGTTATGACAAGATAAGACATAGATCAGCAAACACAAATTAATTATTCAATTTTACATGCAGGACTGTTAGCATTCAATTACCCCTTTTATCTAAATGAGAGGCTGTAATGAATCACACAAAACCGCAGTGTGCTCTGAAAAAGAGGTGGGTGAATCCTCATTATACTAATCCATAGCAGGGGAACATCAATGGACCAATGTTCAACATCTCTGTCTGTCTGCAAACACTTTTTAAACTGATGAGAGTTGAGAACCCCACACGCGGACAAACAGACAGACATACGGACAGACAGAACGGACACACATAGGGCTGGGCTAGATAAAGACATCTGCCCTCCTGAAAAACGACAAACGCCTCTGACTCCGATGCCATCTGTGAAGCATTCAAATGTAAGGCTAAATAACAGTCTCTCTCCACTACATGGCTTCGTTCGTTCCTGGATGTAAACGACAAGCAGCATGGTATCTTAGCCAGGGGAGCTAGACAGAGGGCAGGCCTAATGTAAAACGACAGACAGCATGGTATCTTAGCCAGGGGAGCTAGGCAGAGGGCAGGCCTAATGTAAAACGACAGACAGCATGGTATCTTAGCCAGGGGAGCTAGGCAGAGGGCAGGCCTAATGTAAAACGACAGACAGCATGGTATCTTAGCCAGGGGAGCTAGACAGAGGACAGGCCTAATGTAAAACGACAGACAGCATGGTATCTTAGCCAGGGGGAGCTAGACAGAGGGCAGGCCTAATGTAAAACGACAGACAGCATGGTATCTTAGCCAGGGGAGCTAGACAGAGGGCAGGCCTAATGTAAAACGACAGACAGCATGGTATCTTAGCCAGGGGAGCTAGACAGAGGACAGGCCTAATGTAAAACGACAGACAGCATGGTATCTTAGCCAGGGGGAGCTAGACAGAGGGCAGGCCTAATGTAAAACGACAGACAGCATGGTATCTTAGCCAGGGGAGCTAGACAGAGGACAGGCCTAATGTAAAACAACAGACAGCATGGTATCTTAGCCAGGGGAGCTAGACAGAGGGCAGGCCTAATGTAAAACGACAGACAGCATGGTATCTTAGCCAGGGGAGCTAGACAGAGGGCAGGCCTAATGTAAAACGACAGACAGCATGGTATCTTAGCCAGGGGAGCTAGACAGAGGACAGGCCTAATGTAAAACGACAGACAGCATGGTATCTTAGCCAGGGGGAGCTAGACAGAGGGCAGGCCTAATGTAAAACGACAGACAGCATGGTATCTTAGCCAGGGGAGCTAGACAGAGGACAGGCCTAATGTAAAACGACAGACAGCATGGTATCTTAGCCAGGGGAGCTAGACAGAGGGCAGGCCTAATGTAAAACGACAGACAGCATGGTATCTTAGCCAGGGGAGCTAGACAGAGGACAGGCCTAATGTAAAACGACAGACAGCATGGTATCTTAGCCAGGGGAGCTAGACAGAGGGCAGGCCTAATGTAAAACGACAGACAGCATGGTATCTTAGCCAGGGGAGCTAGACAGAGGGCAGGCCTAATGTAAAACGACAGACAGCATGGTATCTTAGCCAGGGGAGCTAGACAGAGGGCAGGCCTAATGTAAAACGACAGACAGCATGGTATCTTAGCCAGGGGAGCTAGACAGAGGGCAGGCCTAATGTAAAACGACAGACAGCATGGTATCTTAGCCAGGGGGAGCTAGACAGAGGGCAGGCCTAATGTAAAACGACAGACAGCATGGTATCTTAGCCAGGGAAGCTAGGCAGAGGGCAGGCCTAATGTAAAACGACAGACAGCATGGTATCTTAGCCAGGGGAGCTAGACAGAGGACAGGCCTAATGTAAAACGACAGACAGCATGGTATCTTATCCAGGGGAGCTAGACAGAGGACAGGCCTAATGTAAAACGACAGACAGCATGGTATCTTAGCCAGGGGAGCTAGACAGAGGGCAGGCCTAATGTAAAACGACAGACAGCATGGTATCTTAGCCAGGGGAGCTAGACAGAGGACAGGCCTAATGTAAAACGACAGACAGCATGGTATCTTAGCCAGGGGAGCTAGACAGAGGGCAGGCCTAATGTAAAACTCCTGGAGGACCCGGGTTAAAGGGAAAGTAAACACTGGGCCAGGCCTCTGCACAGTATCCATTGACTGATCACATTACATACACCACCAAGGCTTACCCACACAGCAGCATACCACAGAACCTTCCTCTGTCTCTCAAGCATCACACATACTGAGCAGGGAGGGTCCACTCCACAGAGGAAAATACTGGCACTTATACTGCTGTCACAAAGCCCATTTTTGCATGGCAAAGATATGAAGTGTGGCCGCTTTCCATCTCCACATCCCAGACTTGGGGAATTCAAAACAAATGCAATCAAGAGTTATTTGTCTACGCCAAAGGGACTGGTCCGACACGTCAACATGATAATGATAGTGTTTCCATTTTTTCCCCATTGTAAACGAACAGACAACATTACAGATAGGAGATAGGATCAGGATGGAACAGGAAGAACTAATCAATGAGACTGACACAGTAATGGAGGACTTGGCATATGCCAATAACCCAAGTCTGAGTCCCAAATGGCACCCTATTCCCTATATAGTGCACTACTTTTGACCTGGGTCAAAAGTGGTGCACTATGTAGGGAATAGGGTGTCATTTGGGACGCACACCTAGGCTCATAGACTCTGAGAGGGTGAGAGGGGAGAATGTCTTGAACAGGAAGCACCTGGGGTTACTGGCTAGTGTTCTCCAAAATAAGGAACATGACAGAAAGTCTATTTTTATTTCATATTTACCTTGTTCTAATATTCACACAGAGAGGAGACACTAGGAGACTAGGCCACAATGACATCACATGTCCATTCTAGCATTACCATTTCCATTATGTGTTTCAAACAGGCTTCCATTGTGCCGCTATCGGATGGCCATCTGCTTTTCTATTGAACTGGTTTTGAATTTCTGTCAATAGTCAAGGGCACGTTCCTCCCCAAAGTGGAACCATTGAGTGTAATATTACAACAACACCATAGGGGGCAGATTACCATCACATCTCCATACCTTTCATTTGCATATTACAAATGACATAATCATAGATGATCATTATCAGCTCCAGCCCCAGCCATTGTGATAATCCTCCCTTTCAAACACACGCACATATTTTACCCTCACAGTATCATCATCAGCAACTAGCTCTACCTCACAAATATGAACCAGGCAGTCACATAGTCTTTCTAGTCAACAGGAAGCATGGCATCCTGGGGAAAAGGAGGCGTCAGTCCCTCTGTTCCAGAGTCCCCCTGCCTATTGTTGACACTGCACACTGATGGCTAAGTCATGCACAATAATGCCTGTGTGACTGTGACCAGGGCTGGGTCTAGGTCTGGTGATCCCCCTGCCTCAATGGGGCCTGTCTGTCTGTCCGCTTCTCAAAACAAGCTAGGCTGGCTCAGCATAAAATAACTTGAAAAACCTCTACAAGCAAGATCATACTAAATGATAAGAGGATAACATTTAATTGTATAGAGAAGTGGTTCCCAAACTGTTGGGCGAGGGGTCAGCAGAAAAAATAAATACAAAATACAAATACGAACTCAGTCCGGATTTAAAATTACACTTGAAAGTTGTAATGGTAGAATGCAAAAGGTGCCATTTGGAAATTGGGTAGTGCATCATCAGCTCCTCTTGTCAGTCAGTGTATACCTTAGAGATATTTACAACTCGCCAGAAATGTCCAGACCAACTAGCCCATGACAACGTTTTTAGAATTTGGTTTTTTTCAACCCATAGATATTGTTGTAATTTTTTTGTCACTCAAATATCACATGAATACACATTAGACATGGCAAAATGTATAGAATTGCAAGAAAAATTGCTTTAAAACTGCAAAATTCCCTCCAGCATAGAAATAGATGTGGTGAGCTCACAGGGGGTGTGAGTGAAAAAGGTCGGGAACTCCTGGTATAGAGGAATATGTCCAAGGAAACAATGTCATACAGTGGAAGTGTACTTAGTGTAAGTGTACTTAGTGTAAGTGTACTTAGTGTAAGTGTACTTTACAGTATTAGACCACCATACAATCTAGAGATAGGTTCCCCAACTGGCACCTTGAGGGTTAAATTCATTGCTAAACATAAACTGTAAATACACCAGGAAATTTGTTCCAAGTGACTGTAATTTAGAAAATCTGTTCCCAAGACTTTCCACGCATAATAGAGAGATGTGATCATATACATATGTTAGCAAGGTTTGACATTTTTATGTTTTAGTCAAAAATGATATCTGTTTGGGCTTCTTGCGGTCAATTTGTAGTCTAGAAATTATTTGTATTTATGTTCAGGCCCCTAGAACATCTGCTCAAGAAAATCTAGAGGATCCCAAAAATACAGTAAAACAAAAAGTTAGGGCTTCAATTCATGCCCTCATTTTTCCCTGGTTGGCCCCATGAGCAACAGAGAGTAGATGGGGTCTGGAACTAGGGCCCTGTACTGACTACTGACAGCCAGGGCAAGGCACAGGAGAGGGCAAGGACGAGTGGAGAGAGAGAGGGAGAGAGGGCAGAGAGACCAAGTGATTTATCATCTTCCCCTACAGAACACAGCTAGGGCCTTTAACCCTGCAGGCAGCCAGGGAGGGTCAGGACAGTTAGCACACACACACACACACACCCACGCACACACACAGACACACAGACACACAGACACACAGACACACACATGTACAGACAGACAGACAGACAGACAGACAGACAGACAGACAGACAGACAGACAGACAGACAGACAGACAGACAGACAGACAGACAGACAGACACAAACACACAAACACACCAGGCAGGAGATGGACGGCTTGTCTCAACCTCACACTGCATGTGGTAGGTACTGGGAGAACTGTTAAGTTTAACCCATCATTATGTGGCTCTTTTAGGGGGGGTGACTATAATTAAGCTATGGATGACTATAAATAAGGTATAGTTGACTATAAATACGCTATAGATGACTATCAATAAGCTTCAACGTATTTTAACACAAAGCTGAGGGGTACAATAGTTTATGGTCATTGGGTTACACCACTGATTCAATCAATGTAGAAGAGTGTATTCTTACCATACAGTTCATGGCAAAGTGGTTGTGCTGGGTCTGCAGCTCCCCGGCATGCTGGTGGTTCCCTCCTATCTCTGTGTAGCTGGTCAGGAACAGGCCCTTGTTGTGCATGATCCAGTCAAACATCTGTGGACGGCGCAACACACACACAGCCATGGGCACAAAAACACGCACACAGGCAGGCACAAGCACACAGAAGAAGATCTCTATAAGCAGGTACTGTATCTTACAGCTCTGGAGGGGTGAGAGAGAGACAGAGAGGGGGGGGGGGGGGGGGGGGCTGGCCTAAAGGCTGATGACATGGATGTTTGGACTCTCAGGAAGGCAGATGGAATGACTCCAGTCCACTGTATTGAACTGTGTGTCAGCCTGACCCTAGTGTCATGTTGTCATACTGCCTAGACTCATGATGTTGCCACTGGGAACGCCAGACAGCTGGTCGAGGTTCGTATCACCCTGGAGGGACCTTTAGCCAGCATGACAAGAAACCTCAGCATGACAGCTACCATTTCAACTTGACCTCTGAGACATGCTTCAATAACCGGGGACAATGATGACATGCCTGGGGAGGAAGAGGAGGAGAAAGAGGATGAGGTGGTGGTGTAGGAAGAGGAGGAGAAAGAGGATGAGGTGGTGGTATAGGAAGAGGAGGAGGAAGAGGAGGATAAAGAGGATGAGGTGGTGGTGTAGGAAGAGGAGGAGGAAGAGGAGGAGGAAGAGGAGGTGGTGGTGGTGTAGGAAGAGGAGGAGAAAGAGGATGAGGTGGTAGTGTAGGAAGAGGAGGAGGAAGAGGAGGTAGTGGTGGGGAGATGTAATTAAAGCTTTGCTCTGACTAACTGACAAACATGTTTGTTTCCACAGCAGGGAGGCATCACATCACCATCTGGCTGATAGCTGCATGACATCCATATAACTGTAGCTGGGTCTATGCACACTGACAGGCTATGGGCCATTACAGTATACTGCAAACAAGCATCATTACTCCTGCAGATACCTATCCCATTCTGTTTGCTATGAAGTAATATTCTCAGTGCAAATCCAGACTTCACTGGTGAGCTTGGGATGCTTTCTTTCTAGTTATGAATGCTAGGAAGAGAGATATGGACTAAAATGGGATTCCTTTGAATAGAAACAAGCCTTGTTCTATTAACACAAAAGTGAAAGTAGTGTGTAGTTAGTTCATAACATACCTTCTCTGCATCCTGCTCAAACAGCCGCAGCTGGAAGCACTGGTCCAGTTTCAGCTTGCGCATGTGCCACAGCTGCTGCAGGTGCTGGCGTGTGCCATGCAACTTGTCGAGCAGAGCACTCACTTTGGGCACCAAGTTGTGGGCATCTGGGTGGTCTGTGAGCCCATCGTTAGCATCCGTTCCCCCGCCGCCGCGGTTAGTGTAGCCTCCAGGGGTGACACTACCCTGCTGAAGTCTCTGGAGCAGCCTGCGTCCCTGGGTGTCCAACTCCTCCACCGAGGCCTTGGTGGCCCTCTTCTTGAGCGAGGCGTGGTCCTCCATAAGGCGCCGTGCCCCCTCCAGGTCGCGCGGAAGGTCACGCTGCGCCAGGGTCTCCTGCAGCTCCTCCAGCCGTGCCAAAGCCCGGGCGGCATCGCCGGCGAAATCCTCGAAGGCCACGCGCACATCGATCCACTCGTCGTGGTCGTACTCCAGGCTGCCTTCGAAGTCTGACGTCAGCTGGGAGGGGTCCACCACCTTGGTCAGGCCCTCGAGAGACACCATGACCGTCTGGAGGAAAAGGGAGGGTTCAGACACTAATATAAACAGCAGTCTGTGAGGAAAAGGGGGGGAGGATTCAGACACTCATATAAACAGCAGTCTGTGAGGAAAAGGGGGGGAGGATTCAGACACTAATATAAACAGCAGTCTGTGAGGAAGAGAGAGGATTCAGACACTAATATAAACCGTAGTCTGTGAGGAAGAGGGAGGGTTCAGACACTAACATAAACAGCAGTCTGTGAGGAAAAGGGGGGGAGGATTCAGACACTAATATAAACAGCAGTCTGTGAGGAAGAGAGAGGATTCAGACACTAATATAAACCGTAGTCTGTGAGGAAGAGGGAGGATTCAGACACTAATATAAACAGCAGTCTGTGAGGAAGAGGGAGGGTTCAGACACTAATATAAACAGCAGTCTGAGGAAGAGGGAGGGTTCAGACACTAATATAAACAGCAGTCTGTGAGGAAGAGGGAGGATTCAGACACTAATATAAACAGCAGTCTGTGAGGAAGAGGGGGGGTAGGATTCAGACACTATTATAAACAGCAGTCTGTGAGGAAGAGGGAGGGTTCAGACACTAATATAAACAGCAGTCTGTGAGGAAGAGGGAGGGTTCAGACACTAATATAAACAGCAGTCTGTGAGGAAGAGGGAGGGTTCAGACACTAATATAAACAGCAGTCTGTGAGGAAGAGGGAGGGTTCAGACACTAATATAAACAGCAGTCTGCGAGGAAGAGGGAGGATTCAGACACTAATATAAACAGCAGTCTGTGAGGAAGAGGGAGGGTTCAGACACTAATATAAACAGCAGTCTGTGAGGAAGAGGGAGGGTTCAGACACTAATATAAACAGCAGTCTGTGTGGAAGAGGGAGGGTTCAGACACTAATATAAACAGCAGTCTGTGAGGAAGAGGGAGGGTTCAGACACTAATATAAACAGCAGTCTGTGAGGAAGAGGGGGGGTTCAGACACTAATATAAACAGCAGTCTGTGAGGAAGAGGGAGGGTTCAGACACTAATATAAACAGTAGTCTGTGAGGAAGAGGGAGGGTTCAGACACTAATATAAACAGCAGTCTGTGAGGAAGAGGGAGGGTTCAGACACTAATATAAACAGCAGTCTGTGAGGAAGAGGAAGGTATGGAAGGAGATCCGAGAAGTAGAAAGTCATTTTATGACACTGATGACACGTCATTCTTATTCTACGGGAGCGACGCACTGAAAGTACACCCTGATGCATGAGACTCCCGAGATGCAGATATTATTATTAATGACTATCATGTTACTAAACCAACTGAATATCACTGTGAGTCAAAATTCCATTACCAACATAATTAAACGTGGATTATGAGGAGTGGTCAACAACAGATCTATTACGTCCAATGTTCACATGAAAAGGTGGGCAAAAACATTCCAGGAATTGTAGCTGCAGCCATGTTACCAGTCATAACACATCAAATCTCTATGAGATAACATCAACGCATGCAGTATCCACAGCTCTGTAAAGCCCATTCATGTGTATGTTGTGTATTCTTTAGCAGTGGGCTCAGATTAACGCCAATCTGGATGTCCCTAATCAGACTGCCCTCTTTACTGAGACTCTGCTCTCTCTGAGGCCCATATATCCGTGTTCCACTCTAAATAGGTCAGAACAAAAATTGAACAGCTCCAGCTTCCTACCCACACGGGACTCTCTCTGCCACAGCTTTAATGTCCCTTTCCAATTCCACACAACACTTCCTAGGGCTCATAACGACATCTTAGAACACTTATACACAACTTTAATTCAATTTGAAGGCAATCAATTCATTTGAAGAAAAACATTCACATTGCAAACTCATTTCCTCTTGCCTTACAACTCCAGACACTACAAACATATTCTCAGTATAGCCTAAAGATGATTAAGACATACAATCTCCTCAGACACTTTTGGGAAAAGATCCACATCTGAGGATCGATTCAAAGCGGTTGAGTCATATTGCTATAGTACCATTCTCAGAACCCATAAGGCAATCTCGCGCTAGGTAGCTTGTTTGCTCAAATTATTCTGTATGAATGTCCATCACAAGAGACTATGCAGGGTGGACCTACCTCAAATTCAAACTTGGAGCTCCCAAAATTGGTCCTCTGTTTCTGCCAGAAGTTGTCTGGTTTGATGATGAGGGCGACGTGGATGCAGGAAGGGAAGGATTCCTGCAGGATCTTCAGCAGAGGTTTGATGCTGTCCCACTTAGAGCCTCGCATGTCAACGATGACCGTGAAGCCATGTCTGCTCACCTCCTCACTGAGACAAACCAAGACAACAACCACAAGTAGCCATGAAATTCACAAATCACCACTCAAATATTTTGTTTACTTCCATGACAAAAAACTATTGCTAATATTCAAATGAAAATGAAATGGGTGGTGAAAATGTCTTTCACCAGGTGGCTCAGAAAAAATGTAATAAAATGTAACCGTTGAGATGTTCAATGACTCGCTTACCAAAAGTGTCCCGCTGCAAAAGCACCATAAAAGGATATCCCCAGTGTTTAAGGCTTAACCTGAGTGTCTCACAGCGCAGAAGGAGGCCCTGTGCTCTGAACTAAATCACTATGACTTCACTCTCTGAAAAGACCAGCCCAGCCGTCTCCCAGAGAGAAACAATAAGAAAACAGTGGGAGAGAACGAGTGAACCGGAGAGAGAGCCAAATACAAAGTGAGAGAGAGATAAAGTGAGAGCGAGAGTTTGTTTCTGTGTATAAAAGAGAGCGTAAAACTGCCCTCCCGCTGAGTGGACAGCACAGACAGTCTTGCCGAGGTAACGTTCCACTAGCAACTCTGCTAGCCAACCGCCCACGCCTCCCACGTCCTAGTCCAGACCGACGCCCCTTCTCTCCGGATGCAGCCCGCACCAGATCCCCTACACTGTTTTCCTAACCACTAGTCAGCCTCTAGGCTAGTATCCAATAACACTGAAAACAGACAGAGAAGAGGAGAAGCTTGCCTAAACAGCACAGAGAGACAGCACAGAGAGAGAGAGCGAAAAGGAGATGGCCTGAGAATATCTATCTGCAGTTAGTTATTAGTAAGTGACCCACTCCGCTGTGCTCTCCTCTGCTCTGCTCTGCCTGCCTGGCGTCATCAGCCCCTACAGAGAGAGGCCCAGGGGGAGTCTAACCTACATACAGCCCTGGACTGCACTGCACTACACTACAAACACGCACGCACACACACACACACACACACACACACACACACACGCATACAGACAGACACATGCAAGCGCATACAGAAACACACACACACAGTATACTGAGTAAACTATGTCAACAGTCAGTGGTAACGGTACTGCACCAGGCTGAGGGCTGGAGTATAATACTCTCTCTAATGCTGCACAGGGAGGTGGCTGCTTAAAGGGAAGAGTCTATTTCAAATAAAGCAGAGAGGGAAATCACAGTTGTGGAGTAGTTGAATTTGAAACCACACAGTGATTCACAGGTGGTAGTCTGGGGAGGGTTGCCTCGTTCACGCTGGACTCCAATAGAATGTGACACAGAGGAGAGTCAACAAGCTGGTTTTCATTATCCAACTTTCAGAGTTAATACTGTGTGTGTGTGTGTGTGTGTGTGTGTGTGTGTGTGTGTGTGTGTGTGTGTGTGTGTGTGTGTGTGTGTGTGTGTGTGTGTGTGTGTGTGTGTGTAGTGAAGGGAAAGGAGGCCGGGCTGGGTTCAACAGTGTGTTCAGTTATTTATGTATAAGAAACAGTACCTGGGGATACCAGCGAGGTAGGCTATGAGTCTGCGGAGGTCCTCTGTTCGTATTCTGTCATGGTTACTCCTGGCTGGGAAGGTAAGGACAGGACCCCCACGTTTATCTCGGCCACCTGGGGAACACATGAACCAGGACCATGAGAAACACACAACAACAGATAACCACTAAACAGGGATGTACAAATCCTGCTAGTTGTCCTCACCTTTTACAGTATAATGGACTCTTATCGTAATACCGGCAACTGAAGAATGCATTACTATTTTACAATATTAGGAGTACTTTGAGGTAAAATCACTCATCATATTTATAACTGTTTACAGCATACATATTGCAAAAATCACGGAAGCTGGAGACTCATATCTCCCTCACTAACTTTAAGTACCAGCTGTCAGAGCAGCACACAGATCACTGCACCTGTACATAGCCTATCTGTAAATAACCCATCCAACTACCTCATCCCCATACTGGTATTTTTTTTATGTATTTTCTTTGCTCCTTTGCATCCCAGTATTTCTACTTGCACATTCATCTTCTGCACATCTATCTCTACAGTGTTTAATTGCTAAATTGTAATTATTTCGTCACTATGGCCTATTTATTGCCTTACCTCCCTTATCTTATCTCATTTGCACACACTGTATATAGACTTTTTCTATTGTGTTATTGACTGTACGTTTGTTTATTCCATGTGTAACTCCGTGTTGTTGTTTGGGTCGCACTGCTTTGCTTTATCTTGGCCAGGTCGCAGTTGTAAATGAGAACTTCTTCTCAAATATCCTACCTGGTTAAATAAAGGTGAAATTAAAATACAATAAAAATAAAAATACTGTATAGCTTTTAGTTGGAGGCAAGACTGCTTGCCACCACTAATAAGAACAACCACTAATAAGAACATAAATAGACCATAGAAGTTATGAGTCTTGACATGACTAAGTCATGTCAGCAGTAAGTCACAGCAGGTCAGGGTCATGGCACGGTTCACACAGACAGCTCCACTCACAGCTTAGCTGAAGCTACATCTCCCTGCAGAGGAAGCCTTGCCTGCCTGATGTTTCCCTGTGTTGTGTTGTAGGCTGTTGTTCCCACCATAATGTGCTGCCTATTCCCAGTGCTCTGTAGTAAATGCAGAGCTGCAGTGAATCATGTGAGGCCGTTTGTGTGTGTGTGTGTGTGTGTGTGTGTGTGTGTGTGTGTGTGTGTGTGTGTGTGTGTGTGTGTGTGTGTGTGTGTGTGTGTGTGTGTGTGTGTGTGTGTGTGTGTGTGTGTGTGTGTATTCCCATGACATTCTACAGACCATATAGAATGGTAAACACCATGGATCAGAGACATCGTGTTTCTCACCTGATATGAAGGCAACCTTTTCTTTAAGGATGGGCAGAACGTCTATGGCCTTCATCTCCTCATTTCGATGAAACCCTGAAATCAACAGGGAAATGCAGTCAGTCAGAACAGTAAATCAGACCATCAAGGTTCAGTTCTATACGTACTGAAGTTCACTTGATAACATGATATCAGTCAATCAGTCATGTTCTCATCACTACTAATACACAACCTGGGTTAGGACTGAAAAGGTTCAGAGCCACAGAGTGTACCAGTCAGAGTGTACCAGTCAGAGTGTACCAGTCAGAGTGTACCAGTCACAGTGTACCAGTCAGAGTGTTCCAGTCTGTTAAAAATCACTCTCTGTAGTTGACCCAGTTCCAGCAGCGGAACCCTGACATGAGATAAAATCAGCCATCTCTTTGTCATTACAACCCTATGACAGGTTGAACTCTTGAGAAGGCCTAATAAGAGTTCAGAATGGTGACAACCACTACTAAGAACAAAAATAGATCATAGAAGTTAAATAAGGTTAAATCCTTATTGTACAACCAAGCAGTCAAAGAGACACAGTAGTGACTAGATAGATAGCATCATAGCTATAGCGCTGTACTCTGGTCTTAACTCATATCCTCACCTACTCACCAGATGGCTTACACTCAATATAGAGAGCACCCCCCCCCCCCACATGTGTATGTACGACCACACACACACACCTTTACATTGTGTCATAGCATCATAGCACAGCCTGTAGATAAGACCTGAGTAGATCCTGTAGTCATACAGTGTAGTACGAGTAGGTTGATGTCTACTGCACTGACTAGAGCTGCAGCTTACTGTGTTAGACCTGGTAGAGCAGCAGCTTACTGTGTTAGACCTGGTAGAGCAGCAGCTTACTGTGTTAGACCTGGTAGAGAAGTAGCTTACTGTGAGCAGCAGCTTACTGTGTTAGACCTGGTAGAGAAGTAGCTTACTGTGTTAGACCTGGTAGGGCTGCAGCTTACTGTGTTAGACCTGGTAGAACAGCAGTTTACTGTGTTAGACCTGGTAGAGAAGCAGCTTACTGTGTTAGAGCAGCAGCTTACTGTGTAGAGAAGCAGCTTACTGTGATAGACTGGTAGGGCTGCAGTAGGGCTGCAGCTTACTGTGTTAGACCTGGTAGAACAGCTTACTGTGTTACTAGAGAAGCAGCTTACTGTGATAGACCTGGTAGGGCTGCAGCTTACTGTGTTAGACCTGGTAGAACAGCAGTTTACTGTGTTAGACCTGGTAGAGAAGCAGCTTACTGTGTTAGACCTGGTAGAGAAGCAGCTTACTGTGTTAGACCTGGTAGAGAAGTAGCTTACTGTGTTAGACCTGGTAGGGCTGCAGCTTACTGTGTTAGACCTGGTAGGGCTGCAGCTTACTGTGTTAGACCTGGTAGGGCTGCAGCTTACTGTGTAGACCTGGTAGAGAAGCAGCTTACTGTGTAAAACCTGGTAGGGCTGCAGCTTACTGTGTTAGACCTGGTAGGGCTGCAGCTTACTGTGTTAGACCTGGTAGAGCAGCAGTTTACTGTGTTAGACCTGGTAGAGAAGCAGCTTACTGTGTTAGACCTGGTAGGGCTGCAGCTTACTGTGTTAGACCTGGCAGAGAAGCAGCTTACTGTGTTAGACCTAGTAGAGCAGCAGTTTACTGTGTTAGACCTGGTAGGGCTGCAGCTTACTGTGTTAGACCTGGTAGAGCAGCAGCTTACTGTGTTAGACCTGGTAGGGCTGCAGCTTACTGTGTTAGACCTGGTAGGGCTGCAGCTTACTGTGTTAGACCTGGTAGAGCAGCAGTTTACTGTGTTAGACCAGGTAGAGAAGCAGCTTACTATGTTAGACCTGGTAGAGAAGCAGCTTACTGTGTTAGACCTGGTAGAGCAACAGTTTACTGTGTTAGACCTGGTAGGGCTGCAGCTTACTGTGTTAGACCTGGTAGAGCAGCAGTTTACTGTGTTAGACCTGGTAGGGCTGCAGCTTACTGTGTTAGACCTGGTAGAGCTGCAGTTTCCTTAACTACTAAACGGGAGAGATGAAACAGAAACAGAGACAGAGAGAGGGAGAGAGAAAGAACGAGTGAGAGAGAAAGAGAGCACGAGCAAGAGAGGGAAAGAGAGAGAGCGAGGGAGGGAGAGAGAGAGGGGTCTATTTCAAATAAAGCAGAGAGCGAAATCACAGTTGGGGAGGAGTCGAATTTGAAAACACACAGCGATACACAGGTGGTAGTCTGGGGAGGGTTGCCTCGTTCACGCTGGACTCCAATAGAATGTGACACGGAGGAGAGTCAACAAGCTGGTTTTCATTATCCAACTTTCAGAGTTAATACTGTGTGTGTGTGTGTGTGTGTGTGTGTGTGTGTGTGTGTGTGTGTGTGTGTGTGTGTGTGTGTGTGTGTGTGTGTGTGTGTGTGTGTGTGTGTGTGTGTGTGTGTGTAAAGGAAAGGAAGCTCCGAGGCCTATGCTCTCACTCTGAATATTTTATGGACATGCTAATAGGCAGTAGCTAGGCTTTATCTCCTGCAAACCTGCAATGTAATATATTTCCCACTCACAGTTCCACCCCATGGGGAGAACTGGTTTGTGTCCCAAATGGCACTCTATTCTACATGGGGTCTGGTCAAAAGTAGTGCAATAAATAGAGGATAGGGACGCATTTTGGATGCATTCATGGTCATATTACCATATCAAATCACTCCTCGTAGTCTCAAACTGCAGTCCCCTGTCCCCAACCCACTTTGTCACAGCTCAATGGATTTGTTGTTGTTGGAATTATCCAAAATGGATTATTCATTTGACTGTAACACAAAATCCGATTTTCACAAGGCATTGCATGATATGATTAATAGCCGATTAAAAGTATTAGTTCATCCCGGGTGGCGCAGTGGTTAAGGGCACTGTACTGCAGCGCCAGCTGTGCCATCAGAGTCCTGGGTTCGCGCCCAGGCTCTGTCGTAACCGGCCGCGACCGGGAGGTCCGTGGGGCGACGCACAATTGGCCTAGCGTCGCCCGGGTTAGGGAGGGCTTGGTCGGTAGGGGTGTCCTTGTCTCATCGCGCACCAGCGACTCCTGTGGCGGGCTGGGCGCAGTGTACGCTAGCCAAGGTGGCCAGGTGCACGGTGTTTCCTCCGGCGCATTGGTGCGGCTGGCTTGCGGGTTGGATGTGCGCTGTGTTAAAGAAGCAGCGGCTTGGTTGGTTGTGTATCGGAGGACGCATGACTTTCAACCTTCGTCTCTCCCGAGCCCGTACGGGAGTTGTAGCGATGAGACAAGATAGTAGCTACTACAACAATTGGATACTATGAAATTGGGGAGAAAAAGGGGTAAAATTCAAGTATTAGTTCATTCTGAGATGAGGTTAAAACAGTTGCCAGAGACGGACAGAAAATAGTATGAAATAAAGTTTGTCAATGATATTGTATTAATAATCACTCAGTGTGCTGCCGTGTGCCCTTTGAAAACATAGAATCGGCTTCATACAATTTTATTCTGTGCCTCGCTGGAGAGAAAATGTACCTGTTTAAAAAGGAATGGTTAATGCCGGGTGAGGTCCTTTTAGGATGCCAATCTCATCATTCTGTAAGATCTGTTCTTGAAGTAACATGTAGTACTGAGTAGTGCAGTTTATACTCGGATGCGTTCGTTTCTGGGCGTTTTGCCCTGTGTTTGAGGCGCGTTTGCCTTTGTGGGCTAATGAGTTGATTTAATCTATTACTATTGGCCAAATTCGTAATGTATTAATGAAGTTATGTATTTTCCCCTAACCAGTGTTACCATTTTCCTCATCTGTCTGTTGTATATTTTGTCAATATAAAAATGGGTCCAGTCATCTCTGTCACCTCCACTGTAGGCCTAGGCTACATTCTTAGAAAAAAGGTGCTATCTAGAAGTATATCAAGAGTATACAACCAACTACACCTGATCTACTGACTCTGTTGTAACTGTTGTAACTGTTGCTGCTCCACACCAACAAGATAGACTGCTGGGTCCTCCATCCTAACACAGGCCTACTGTAAGTACCTGATAGTATCCAGAGTAATAATAATATCATAAATAGATTACCAGGAAATATCATAAATAGACTACCAGGAAATATCATAAATAGATTACCAGGAAATATCATAAATAGACTACCAGGAAATATCATAAATAGACTACCAGGAAATATCATAAATAGACTACCAGGAAATATCATAAATAGACTACCAGGAAATATCATAAATAGACTACCAGGAAATATCATAAATAGACTACCAGGAAATATCATAAATAGATTACCAGGAAATATCATAAATAGACTACCAGGAAATATCATAAATAGATTATCAGGAAATATCATAAATAGACTACCAGGAAATATCATAAATAGATTACCAGGAAATATCATAAATAGACTACCAGGAAATATCATAAATAGATTACCAGGAAATATCATAAATAGACTACGAGGAAATATCATAAATAGATTACCAGGAAAGTAGGTTTGTAGCTTTCACCATCAGTAAAATAAAGTGTTAATGATGATTCTACTAGTTTGTTGCTGCTGATAAAAATATTATTTTATTCAGAGAGGCTAAAAACGTTTGTCACAGACGAACTGCGTAGATTAGACCAAGGTAATAGGATGACAAGATGATTCCACCAGTAGCCATTCAGTCAGTTTAAATTAGAGGTTGACCGATTAATCGGAATGGCCGAATAATTAGGGCCGATTTCAAGTTTTCATAACAATCGGTAATCGGTATTTTTGGGCGCGATTTTTTTTTATACCCTTTTTTAACTAGGCAAGTCAGTTAAGAACACCTTCTTATTTTCAATGACGGCCTAGGGACGGTGGGTTAACTGCCTCGTTCAGGGGCAGAAGGACAGATTTTCACCTTGTCAGCTCGGGGGATCCAATCTTGTAACCTTACAGTTAACTAGTCCAACGCAGGCAATAACGACCTGCCTCTCTCTCGATGCACTCTACAAGGAGACTGCCTGTTACGCGAATGCAGTAAGCCAAGGTAAGTTGCTAGCTAGCATTAAACTTATCTTATAAAAAACAATCAATCATAATCACTAGTTAACTACACATGGTTGATGATATTACTAGATATTATCTAGCGTGTCCTGTGTTGCATATAATCTGACTGTGCATACAAGCATACAAGTATCTAAGTATCTGACTGAGCGGTGGTAGGCAGAAGCAGGCGCGTAAACATTCATTCAAACAGCACTTTCATGCATTTTGCCAGCAGCTCTTCGTTGTGCGTCAAGCATTGCGCTGTTTATGACTTCAAGCCTATCAACTCCCGAGATGAGGCTGGTGTAACCGAAGTGAAATGGTTAGCTAGTTAGCGCGCGCTAATAGCGTTTCAAACGTTACTCGCTCTGAGCCTTCAAGTAGTTGTTCCCCTTGCTCTGCATGGGTAACGCTGCTTCGATGGTGGCTGTTGTCTTTATGTTGCTGGTTCGAGCCCAGGGAGGAGCGAGGAGAGGGACAGAAGCTATACTGTTACACTGGCAATACTAAAGTGCCTATAAGAACATCCAATAGTCAAAGGTTAATGAAATACAAATGGTATAGAGGGAAATAGTCCTATAATTCCTATAATAACTACAACCTAAAACCTCTTACCTTGGAATATTGAAGTCTCATGTTAAAAGGAACCACCAGCTTTCATATGTTCTAATGTTCTGAGCAAGGATCTGAAATGGTAGCTTTTTTACATGGCACATATTGCACTTTTACTTTCTTCTCAAACACTTAGTTTTTGCATTATTTAAACCAAATTGAACATGTTTCATTATTTACTTGAGGCTAAATTGATTTTATTGATGTATTATATTACGTTAAAATAAGTGTTCATTCAGTATTGTTGTAATTGTCATTATTACAAATAAATAAATAAAAATCGTCCGATTAATCGGTATCGGCTTTTTTGGTCCTCCAATAATCGGTATCGGCGTCGAAAAATCATAATCGATCGACCTCTAGTTTAAATATCTGATGCCAATAACATAGAGCGGGGAAGTCTGGGTGAGTCGTGCTCAGGGAGAGGAGAGGCCAACTGATACAACATGGCTACTTCGATATTGATTCTATCCCACATCTGACCCAGTCAGCAGTAGTCAGGCCTGACTGGACATCATAACACATTATGTCATTACGGGAGATTGCAGAGCAGTGCTGGGCCCTAAAGAGGATAATCTATTGCTTCAGGCAACCAGCTGGGAAGGGACAGCTTCGAGAGGGACAGGGGAGGTAAAATGCTTCTATAATAGTTCTATTGTAGTAGCGTGTCTGTGTGTACCCTCATCCAAAGAGCAGACACCATAGGTGGGTGAACTTCAGGGCTATGTGTGTGTGTGTGTGTGTGTGTGTGTGTGCGCATGAATGCCTGCATGCATGCCTGCACGTCTGTGTGTATCTGTGTGCATGTGTGTACTCACCCCCATGTCTCATTCCAGTCAAGTTCAGAATCAAACTAAGGAGGAGAGGTGTGAGCCTGACAACAATACCACCATAGCTGTTCAGCTGTCTCCCCCCCCCCCCCCGTTATCGTCCAACTCCCTCTCATGATCTGACACACGTATGTCAGCCCGGTCTAAACATTCCTACAGCAGCATGTGGGAGTGTCGATGTGTGTGTGGTACAGTAACACAGGGAATGGGCCCCACTGGAAACACAACTTCCACATCCCCCCTTTCTCTCTCTCTTTATCTCTCTCTCTCTTTGGTGTTTTTATGTAACAGCCTGATAATGGCCCACATCCAACACTGATCTACACTGCACTGCTAGAGGCACCGAGAAGGGTCAACACCCCACACACACACACACACACACACACACACACACACACACACACACACACACACACACACACACACACACACACACACACACACACACACACACACACACACACACACACACACACACACACACACACACACACACACACACACACACGTCTCAGACAATGCTCTGTCTAGAAGGCTAGAAGGCAGGCCAGACACACCTTGTTAGTGGTTGTAGTGTGTTTCTCATGCTGGTTCCTGTGTTATCCAGGTGGCCAGAAGTAACCGTGAATATGAACAGAGGCCCTCGGCAGACTCAAAGCCTACCTCACTGGCATCCCCAGGTTCACGCACACGCACACGCACGCACACCCACACGCACACACACACACACAGTGCTCTGCACGCAGTGTGGTGCAATAAGTAACTTCTGAACCAGAACATCATCAAATTAGGCCAAGCAATTGAAGCATATGAGCTCATATAGGATTTTCACTGCTAGGCCTACATGTTCAGCCTGTTTTACATGAGTACAAACACCAATATCCCAGCGCCTTTACTGCAATATCCCTCCATACAGTAATTGGTGAACAATCATTATAACCCAGGCAGCACCACACAGCCTTCATTTACAAGTCTGCCAAGCATGAAATGAAGGTTGTCAATCACTCATCCTTGATGATGCATTAATAATGAGGGTAATCCATTCTACTCACTCAGTGTGCTGTCGGGTGCCCTTAGAAATCAAACTGCATAGAAACGGCTTTCTACAATATAGTCCTACTACTGTGCCTCGCTGGAGAGAAGAGAAGGAAACACTGCTTGTGTTATCAAATCAAACTTTATTTGTCACATGCGCCGAATACAACGTGTAGACCTTACCGCGAAATGCTTACTTACAAGCCCTCAACCAACAATGCAGTTCAAGAAAGAGTTAAGAAAATATTGACCAAATAAACTAAAGTAAAAAATGATAAAAAGTAACAATGAAATAACAATAAGGCTATATACAGGGGGTACTGGTACCGAGTCAATGGGTGGGTGGTACAGGTTAGTCCAGGTACCTTGTACATGTAGGTAGGGTTGAAGTGACTATGCATAGATAATAAACAGCGAGTAGCAGCAGTGTACAAAATAAGTAGTCTTAAGGCTTGGTGGTAGAAGCTGTTAAGGGGCCTTTTGGTGCTCCAGTACCGCTTGCCGTGCGGTAGCAGAGAAAACAGTCTATGACTAGGCTGACTGGAGTCGCTGACAATATTTTGGGCTTTCACTCTGACACCGCCTGTTATATAGGTCCTGGATGGCAGGAAGCTTGGCCCCAGTGATGTACTGGGCCGTACTCACTACCCTCTGTAGCGCAGTCAGATGCCAAGCAGTTGCCATACCAGGCGTTGATGCAATCAGATCAGAAATATTCTGTTCAAACAATGTCAAGAACAACTTAATCATATGACTTATTCGTGGAGCCTGATCTACTTCAGGAGATGGCGGCTGCTGCATCATACTGACATCAACCATTCATTGGCAGGAAATAAATGGCTCAACAGAACCATGATGGTGATGACAGGGAGGCGGTGCAGCATTTGAAGCTGTCGATGTGTTGCCTTACAATAGATGATGTATCACAATGCACACACAATGTTCACTTGAGCTATGGTGTGACGTTGGCTGATGTAGGTAATAACAGTGTGGTCCTCAAGTCACTAAGCGTCATGTGAGGCAGGTAAATCGTGACTTGAGTCATGGTTTGAAGGGTATACATTCCTTCCTTTGTCTCAGCTTGGGTTTATTCCACCACCCTCACATCGCAGAAGTGGAAGTATTGCACAAGCCGGAAAAATATGCTGGAGGATTTTGGTTACATTGTCATGTAAAAAAACAGTGCTCCCTCCCTCCCATAGGTGGAATTACAATGTAAATTATGAGGGAGCAGAAGGAGTGCCACTGTCGACAGATTTACTGAATGAATTAAACAAAAATCCTTATGGCCACACAGTCTGATGAAAACAGCACTGTGCAGAATACAGACACACTCCACCAATACCTCGGCATCCTGTCTACAAGTTCCTCTATATCTGTTTTATTATGTGGGTATATATCACTTTGGGAGCTCTTGGAGAAATTGAAAAAGTAGAACTCTCACACCAACAGTATGACCGGGTGTATGGACAAATGGAACAACAGTAGATTGAACAGGAACTCCACCACTCCAGCTCTTTGAGAAAACATGCATAAATAAAATATGAATTTAGAGAGGTTTTGGACCCACAGCACTGCGTATGCTACTACACTAAGTTGTCCATGTCGGCCTCCCAAATGGCAACCCATTCCCTTCATAATGCACTACTTTTGACCCTCAGAACGGGAAGTTGCCCTGTGCTGTGCCTGATCTGATCTACCGAAGCAAACGTAGAGCCAGGCCAGCAGCTCTCTCTAGTCTAAAGCCTGTAGCCTCACAGTAACCTCTCTCTCTCACCAGGCACCAGGCACGGTGTAAGGAAAGTATGTCAATCCCCTCTTCAGTCCGTTTAACAGCACTTTACTTACAAGGACCACAGATAGACAGCAAGACCAGCTGCTTCACATGGTCTGTCCCCAAATGGCAACCTATCTCCTTCATAGTGCACTACTTTGACCAGGGCCCTTGCAGTGCACTATATAGGGAATAGTGTGCCATTTCGGCCAGAGACTTTTAGCCTCTCAGAGGACTGACCTCCACACCAGTGTGTTAGTACACAAGTCCTCACCCTTCCCAGTCAGTCGTGTTCATCATAGTGCTCGGCCCCGATTAGTACTTTTTGTGGACGACCGTTGTGGATGACCTATGCTGCTACAAGTAGCAAAAGGGTTTAAGTAAGTAAGTAGCTTGAAAAAGCCACGCACAGGACAAGTAATCCAAGCCCTGGTACAAATGTATGGGGATGATTTCTGATGGGGAAAATCAGACCCAGTGTTGCTGGCCACAGCCACAAGACCAGGATATAGAGCTTGTTTGTTTTCCAAATGGCACCCTATTCCCTACATAGTGCACATTGTTGACCAGAGCCATGTAAATGAGTGCACTGTATAAGAAATAGGCTGCAATTTGGGATGCAAAGAAAGCCATGGCTGGGGCTGTGATGGGAGCCATTCTTCACAGCTGTGTCGTGCGCTCATCTCAGCTTGACTCTAGAGCGCTTCAAATCCAGAGGAAGTGTGGGTGTTTCTCTCGCCCTGCAGGTCCAGTCACAGAGGCCTCACCCCCTCTAATCTCATTTGGATGGGGAGGGAAACTTTGCCTGTATGCTGTGTGCTTTGGCCTGGCTCTGCTCTGCGCAGCACCGACACCCTTTATCTGGGGGTTTAAGTATAGCATTTCCTCAGAGTAAACGATGTGCCACTTTCTTTTGCTAGTTTTTGAGACCCTAAATAACCAGAAGGCAGAACAGAAACAGGACACAGTCCTGAGTGACCAGGTCTCTCAACGCAACAGAATGTGTCAATGCTGTTTTCTGATCAGGTTCTGGCGTTATTACATAGCAGACCTGGGTTGAACATTTTATTTAATTAATTTTATATTATATTTTAGGTGCACTTGATTGAGCTTGCCAGACATGCTGGGTGGGCACTGGGCAGGGTTTGCATTTATGGTGAAACCTGATGTATATAAACTGATAAATTCTTAAATCCAGGTGTCCATGCTGTGCTTTCTGAATAGTGTTGGACCAGTCATAGACGATTAAAGAACAATTACATGGTGCTGTTGATATGTTGTTTTTCCATCTCTCCAGTGTGACAACCTACACTATAATAACAACAGTCTCATGTTCCATTAGTACCAGGGGGAGCGATGAGACCACAAACAATTAAAGAGCTGTACGACCTTCACAGTCAGTTAGAAGAGAACCAGTCGTTCCCAGTTCAACAATGTCACAATCTCTTTCATTGTGCTGTTGTAGCTTCTTTAAAACAATGTTACTACATGAAAAACACTAGGCTAGACTTCTTCAATACTGTGTTGTACTACGTATAGATATTCACAGCTGTGTTCTTACCGTTATTTATTAAAACACCACTCTGCCATATATATAATTGAAATCAGTATGTTAATGTAGTTTTCCATGCATCACCCCAAAAAGCCTATAAACTAGTGAAATTACCATTTTCTCCCTACCTGCTTTAAAATGTAGCGTTGTGGCCATCTGTCGACTGATCCCTCTCGTACACAGACACTTCCAATACTCACTATCGCCCGGGGCATTGTTAACTTTACCATTGGCCTCTCCATGGGCAACCCTCTCTATGTTGTGTGTTCACCCTTTGATCCATCCCTCTATATCTCTTCTATGAGCCTGGTTCACAGATCACAAGCGCAATCCAAAGACAATGTGTTATAGTGAACACTAAGCTATAGTCTCTATAAGCTATAGTCACAGCCAGAAGAGGACTGGCCACCCCTCATAGCCTGGTTCCTCTCTAGGTTTCTTCCTATGTTCTGGCCTTTCTAGGGAGTTTTTTCTAGCCACCTTGCTTCTACACCTGCATTGCATGCTTTTTGGGGTTTTAGGCTGGGTTTATGTACAGCACTTTGAGATATCAGCTGATGTAAGAAGGGCTTTATAAATACATTTTATTTGATTTAGTCTACAGGCTAACACTTGGCTTGTACAGAACGCAGAATGTTGCATGTGTCCGTTCTCCATTCTATATAGGGCAAGGCCAATACTAGATTATACCTTACTTCTGTTCACCCATCTTCTCTAGTATCCCACCTCCACCTGACAACAAGCCCTCTCAGAGGAGTGTTATGATGAGACAGAGACAGGCCATGGTGATATGGGACAGACAGGAGACCAGGGTACTGTCCCAAATTGCACCCTATTCCCTAAAAGTACACTACTTTTGACCAGGGCCCAGGGTACTTTTGACCAGGGAATAGGGTGCCATTTGGGATGCAGCCCAAGGCTCTAATGAGAAGCCCCCGGAAGAAGAACTGACAGGTTGAGATGTTGGAGATTTAAAGTAGATCCTGATCTCATTCCGTAGCTCTCTCTCAGCTATCTTCATGACAAATGGCCTTCATTTTCTCCTGTCCCCTCGGAGGAAGGAGCCAGGAGCGCCACAGATTCTTCTGCATTAATTACCTCACCACTGGTCACAGGTGCATCCCAAATGGCACCTCCTATTCCAAAACAGTACACTATACAGGGCTCTGGTCAAAAGTGCTGCACTATGTAGGGAATAGGGTGCCATTTGGGATGCAGTTACAGTCTCTAGGCTGGACAATAAACCATAATGGGATTTTTCTGAGTAAACAAGCAATTCCCCCCATTTTTACTCACACCGGTCTGTGTCTTCTGTGATCAAAAAGAGAGTCAGTGCATGGGCTTGCTTAGCCAGAGTCCATATTGAAGTCTTGATGGCCATTGTTCAATTCATTGTTTTCAGATAGATATATTGAGCCCTAAATGGCACCCTATTCCCAATATAATGAACTAGTTTTGATCAGAGCCCGGCATGGGCTAGTTCACTATATAGGGAATAGGGTGCCATTTGGCACACAGACATAGCCTATATCTAATACATAAGGAAACTACAGCATAGGGGCTCTGGTCGATTAGGTGGCTGGAGCCACAGAGCTTCATAAGCCAAGGACACTCTACCCTCCTCCCCTCTTCTCTGAAAGCTGATAGCACCTAATGCTGCAGAGTGAATTTGAACAGCAAACCAACAACTAGAGACTAATGTACCTTAGCAATACAGTAATGTACAGAAATAGACAAACACAAACCATTCACACAAATTACATTGTATTTACCAAAACAGGAGAATCAACCTGCTTCCCTAATCATGCACCAAGACAGACACAGAGAGCAAAAACAGGGTGAATACTAGTATCTGAGATTACCACTGTAATGTTACCTGACAGTTGGATGAGGGTACTCCCTGCCTGTGCAAACTGCCAGCTGTGGTTATCCAACACCGCCATCATCACAGGTACCTCTGTTAACTCCTGATTTGACCTTTCTCCATTTAACAAAAGAAGTAAGTGAAATCCTAGGTTAAAGATAAATCATTGGTGGGCAGCCGACCGTGCCTGTAGGTCTGGGTAGGCCAGCCCCGTACGTCAGGAGGAAATCGGACAACCTGCCTCTCGGCCTCCCGGGAACCAAGCTTCACTACGAAGGCAATGCCAGGTCTTTTGACCAATTGGAGCTTTTCTTTCTTGTCCCCCGTTGCCCCCCAAATAAGATTTACTGACGAGGAGTGTTGCTTTGAATTAAGCAGTTCTCGCCGGCTGTCTGCCTCACTCTCGACTCCATGGAAAAAAGTTAAGCCGGACCAAACAGTTGTCGTACATGGATTTGCGGTGGAATAGGCTTTATTGATGATTGCTTTTAATCCCCTCTCTAATTACTGGACCCCTGTCCACTACACAGCAAAATGCATCCATTTACATCCCACTTACAACTAGGGCTGGGCGGTATCCCTTATTTGACTATATACCAGTATTGGTACAGGAACCGGTTTGGGTTTAACTTTACCTTCTATAATGGCTTTTCAATGTTTATTTTGTTAAATGTGATATGCAACTCCAGCGCATGTAATGTCCTTTTTTATGGTTTACTCAGTTTGCTACATGAGTCATCTCTCGCTCCCGCTCCTCCTGCTGAATGCTGCTTCCCACACGCCTCGTCACTCATGGAGAGAGCAAGTTCTTGCTGTTCATTCTGTAGTCTGCATGGTCAGATGCAAAAATATGTTGATGACAATGATGCTGCTTTCTGCAAGCGTTCTATAATTACACTATTAGTTTGTGTATCATGCTGTCTGCTAGTATTTAATTTCTTATCAAGCTAATATAAATATTCTTAGCTGCTAATGCTAATCACTAGTTAGCTGGCTACCTAGCTTGCTAAATGTACTAAGTCAGAGCAAACTTTGGTAGCTAATACAGCCTGGTACTTGTGCTGATGTAGGCCTAGATAAGCATGTTGTTTGTGCAACGGTATCTTCCAAATCAGAGAAGAAAAGGCGAAGCATGAATATGTTAGCTAGCAAGCTACATGAGGTAAGAAAACACGTTATGTAACATCTAATTTGGGTCCCTTGGAAACACTGACCAACACTTTGGTTCCTACCCTGTTGATAATTCCTCCCTGGTTTATTCCTGCGTTGTCATATCAAAGAATGTATTCAAGGTGCTGCCCACTATATTCCAACTATAGAATTAGATGAATCATTATATTTCCATGATTCTAACAGTTAACCATTTAACTAGGCCAAGATGTTTTCTCATATTATGCAGCTCTGTGGGGCACAGTATGGAAATGCAGAAATTGTTTGAAGTTGGATTGAACAGTACAAAACATTCAGAATGGTGAAAGACCCATTGCAATCACTTATATCACTTTTTTTGATGACAGCTTTGCACACTAATTGGCATTCTCTCAATCAGCTTCACCTGGAATGCTTTCCAACAGTCTTGAAGGAGTTCCCACATATTCTGAGCACTTGTTGGCTGCTTTTACTTCACTCTGCTGCCCGACTCATCCCAAACCATTTCAATTTGGTTGAGGCCGGGTGATTATGGAGGCCAGGTCATCTGATGCAGCACTCAATCACTCTGCTTCTTGGTCAAATTGCCCTTACACAGCCTGGAAGTGTGTTGGGTCATTGTCCTGTTTAAAAACAAATGATAGTCCCACTAAACCCTATACCAGATGGGATGGCGTATCGCTGCAGAATGCTGTGGTAGCCATGCTGGTTAAGTGTGAATTCTAAATAAATTGCAGACAGTGTCACCAGCAAAGCAACCCCATATGGGTGGCAGGGTATCCTAGTGGTTAGAGTGTTGGACTAGTAACCGGAAGGTTGCAAGTTCAAATCCCTGAGCTGACAAGGTACAAATCTGTCGTTCTGCCCCTGAACAGGCAGTTAACCCACTATTCCTAGGCTGTCATTGAAAATAAGAATTTGTTCTTAACTGACTTGCCTAGTTAAATAAAGGTAAAAATACCCTGACACCTCCTCTTCCATGCTTTATGTTGGGAAATACACATGCGGAGATCGTCCGTTCACCCACACCACGTCTCACAGCGGTTGGAACCAAACATCTCCAGACCAAAGGACCAATTTCCACTAGTCGAATGTCCATTGCTTGTGTTTCTTGGCCCAAGCAAGTCTCTTCTTATTATTAGTGTTCTTTAGTAGTGGTTTCTTTGCAGAAATTCGACCATGAAGGCCTGATTCGCAGTTGATGTTAAGATGTGTCTGTAACTCTGTGAAGCATTTATTTGGACTGCAATTTCTGAGGCTGGTAACTCTAATGAACTTATCCTCTGCAGCAGAGGTAACTCTGGGTCTTCCTTTCTCATGAGAGCCAGTTTCATCATAGCGCTTGATGTTTTTGGCGACTGCTCTTGAAGAAACTTTCAAAGTTCTTGAAATGTTCCGTTTTGACTGACCTTCATGTCTTAAAGTAATGATAGACTGTCATTTCTCTTTGCTTATTTGAGCTGTTATTGCCATAATATAGAGTTGGTATTTTACCAAATAGGGCTATCTTCTGTATACTACCCCTACCTTGTCACAACCCAACTGATTGGCTCAAATGCATTAAGAAGGAAAGACATTCCACAAATGAACTTTTAAGGCAAACCTTTGTTAATTGAACCATTCCAGGTTGACTACCTCATGAAGCTGGATGATAGAATGCCAAGAGTGTGCAACGCTGTCATCAAGGCAAAGGGTGGTTATTTGAATAATCTGTTTAAAACTTTTTTGGTTACTACATGATTCCATATGTGTTATTTCATACTGTTGATGTCTTCACTATTATTCTACAATGTAGAAAATAGTAAAAATAAAGAAAAACCCTTGAATGAGTGGGTATTCTAAATCTTTTGGCAGGTAGTGTAGGAGAATCAATCAAATGTATTTATATTTACCCAGGCAAGTCAGTAAAGAACAAATTCTTATTTGCAATGACAGCCTACCCCAGCCAAATCCAGACAATGCTGGGCCAGTTGTGTGCTGCCCTATGTAACTCCCAAACAGGGTCAGATGTGATTCAGCCTGGATTTGAACCAGGGACTGTAGTGACAGCACTTGCACTGAGATGCAGTGCCTTAGACCGCTGCACCACTCGGGAGCCCTTTTTACATCAGCAGTTGTCACAAAGTGCTTATACAGAAGCCCAGCCTAAAACGCCAAATAGCAAGCAATGCAGATGAAAGCGCAGGCTATTAGGTTTGACATACCATTCTCTTCAGAAGTTTGACTTTGGTCCATTAGTGCCAGTCTCCCCTGCGGTCTCCGCTGCTGTCTCCCCCTGTCCCTCAGCAAGCCCATGTATAGGAAGCGAAAGAGCACTGTGAGTCCTGCCATGACCAGATCAGATCTGTGAACTCTCTACCAACTGGAGATGACTAAAACCTCCCAGTAACAATCTTGTTGCTGGTTGTCTGGACACTCCAGCCGTCTCAGTGAGTCTAGTTTGTAAACTCCAGTCCTCTTAATGGATAACAGTCTAGTTTGTAAACTTCAGTCCCCGCAGTGGCGACATTGGAACAACAAGGCTCTTCTCCGAGGCCTGTCCATGGTGGTCTGTCGGTCGGTTTGTGATCAGGCACGTATTTCACTGAGCCGTCAGGAATAAATAACTGGGGAGGCTTATCAGTCCTCTGGAAGAGGGGGAGTCAGGGGGAGTCAGCTGTCTGTCAGAGAGAGAGAAAGAGAGGGAAGAGAAAGAGAGAGAGAGAGAGAAAGAAAGACAAAGAGGGGGTAGGGGGAAAATACTGGCAGTACTGGTGGAGTGTGTGAGGTGGCACGACAAAGATGGGTTGCGGGAAGACGGGTGGGATGGTGAGGTCGGTACCCGCAGCTGCAAAGACATGGAAGCAGCAGCTGTGCCCTCCTGTTCTTAACCCCCCCCCCCCCCCCCCTTAACTCACCGACCCATTTCACCAACCCCCACCCCCACATGCCAACACCTCTACAGTTTCCACAGAGACGCTCCTGCCATCCTGAGTTATTCAGGTGACCAGGGTGTAAACTGCCTCCGTTGTTTAATTATAACCCCTATTATACCACCGTGGGATTTAGCCTGGCTGCCCTATTCAACTGAGGCGAATCAAACCAGTTTCAACCCAGATCATGCCCAGCTCCTCTCACTGCCCTCCTCTCCCCTCACAACAGAGAGCTGAACACAGAGCCAGGAGAGAGATAGAGAGAGAGAGAGAGAGAGAGAGAGAGAGAGAGAGAGAGAGAGAGAGAGAGAGAGAGAGAGAGAGAGAGAAAACACAAGCTGATAGAGGATGAGTGTATAAGGCCTCCACAGAGTCACATTGCTGCAAACTGGGCAGCACAGCACAGCAGCTGGGGCCAAACGATGGAGGTCAGACAATGTAGAACTCAGTGAGCTCTGACTGAGAAGCCTATTCATTAGGACATTCTATGAAATGTAGCTTCGATTGTGAAGCCGTAACAAAAGCAACTCAATAAACCAAACGGAATTAAATAACACTCGACGACCAAGCACAGGGGAGAGAAAGGAGATTGTTTTGTGGACGGTTTCCAGACAAATGCAATGTCTCCAGTGGTCAATAGAGAACGTGCCTTCGTAACGGTTAGCAGTTGGTACTTTTCCTGATGTATTACACGAACAAATTCACAACAAGACAGACTATTTCAACAGCTTATTTCTAAGAGTCAATGTGCACCATGGAGTAGATACAAAAGGAGAGAACGCATGCTTTTAAAAATGGTTATGCAGTAAGCAATATTACCTGTATGTCTGATCCTAACCTTAGCGCATTTTATAGTTAGCCTTGGTAGTGCGTGTCTGAGTGGGCAGTACGGTTTGAAGAAGCTTGTGTTGTGGCCCTTGTGGCCTATCTAATGCCTAATGATGTGTGAGCCGGTCTGTGCTGTTGTGACCATCCCTGTCAGCTCAGCTGCTCTGAGGGAATGAGCAGTTGTCTTCCAGAGACAGATGGGAGGAAAGATGGTAGAAGTCACAACTATACACACACGCTCGAGCTATGGACCCAGCCTAAATTCTTCACCACATTCTACAAGTAGGGCCATTAACAGCTAACTTCAGCAGCATTTCTGTTGCGGTTTCCAGCAGGAAGACCTGGGAGAGTTGATTGTTGGTACAGCATTGCACAGTGCCAGTTAGCTAATGAGCTACACTCATCTGCAGTCCTTTATGCATGGCAGTGTATGCATCTGATCTGCTCCCTGCTCTTTTTATGCCTGCTATGCTACATGTTTTTGGTGTGAGCCATCCTATTGCCTTTTGAGGCACCAGCCATTGAGAGGAACCAATAAAGTTTTGTGTGGTGTTCCCTGAGGTGAACTTAAAGAGGAGGAGGGAGAGGTAGGAGAGGAGGAGGAAGAGGGAGGAAAAGGAGGAGGAGAAGAAGTAAGAGGAGTGATTTCCCACTGGACACAGATGTCCTCACACTGCGACTCACACTGCGATGATAGTGTGACCAGGGCTCAGGTCAAAGTGTTGCACTATATAGGGAACAGGGTGCCATTTGGGACGCATTTCTAGTCTCTGATCAGAGTATAGGCAGCCGCTTTCTTACATTGATACTAAAAAGCCTGGCTCACATCCTCTCACGTTACCTTTCATTTCACTATGTTTTTGTAGATGCAGACTGGCATTTTTATAAAGGACTGGAAGGTTTCTCTGTTAGGCAGATAGTATTTTAGCCAAGTATCTCTACTGCTGTCAATGTTGTAATCCTCCTCAGTCACGACATTGGGATTTCTCCTGGTCTGTGTTCACATCAAGGATACATTCCAAATGGAACCCTAATACATTGTTATTGATTATTGCATTGTTGGGTTTAGAGTTTGCAAGAAAGGCATTTCCCTGTACTTGTGCATGTGACATTAAAACTTGAAACGTGAGACCAGTTGGGTTTAAATAGTATCCCAAATAGTTTTATTGGTCTCTTTCAGTCAAAAGGATCCGTTGACTAGACAATCCATGTCAGATAAAGAGCATGGGGCTAAACAGGGTCAACTTCCGTGCTAGTTCCTGCCCGAGCAATGAAAATAAACTGCTCAACATGGGCCACGTCTCCAATGGCCCCCTTTTCCCTATATAGTGCACTATTTTTAAAAATTTTATTTCACCTTTATTTAACCAGGTAGGCTAGTTGAGAACAAGTTCTCATTTGCAACTGCGACCTGGCCAAGATAAAGCATAGCAGTGTGAACAGACAACACAGAGTTACACATGGAGTAAACAATTAACAAGTCAATAATACAGTAGAAAAAAGGAGAGTCTATATACATTGTGTGCAAAAGGCATGAGGAGGTAGGCGAATAATTACAATTTTACAGATTAACACTGGAGTGGCCTTCCTGAGCCAGGATTCAGACACGGCAAGGACATCAGGGTTAGCAGAGTGTGCTAAAGCAGTGAGTAAAACAAACTTAGGGAGGAGGCTTCTGATGTTGACATGCATGAAACCAAGGCTTTTTCGATCACAGAAGTTAACAAATGAGGGTGCCTGGGGACATGCAGGGCCTGGGTTTACCTCCACATCACCCGCGGAACAGAGGAGGAGTAGTATGAGGGTGCGGCTAAAGGCTATCAAAACTGGTCGCCTAGAGCGTTGGGGACAGAAAGTAAAAGGAGCAGATTTCTGGGCATGGTAGAATATATTCAGGGCATAATGCACAGACAGGGGTATGGTGAGGTGCGGGTACAGCGGAGGTAAGCCTAGGCACTGGGTGATGATGAGAGAGGTTGTATCTCTGGACATGCTGGTTGTAATGGGTGAGGTCACCGCATGTGTGGGAGGTGGGACAAAGGAGGTATCAGGGGTATGAAGAGTGGAACTAGGGGCTCCATTGTAAACTAAAACAATGATAACTAACCTGAACAACAGTATATAAGGCATATTGACATTTGAGAGAGACATACAGCGAGGCATACAGTAATCACAGGTGTTGAATTGGGAGAGCTAGCTAAACAGTAGGTGAGACAACAACAACTAATCAGCTAGCACAACAACAGCAGGTAAAATGGCGTTGACTAGGCAGGGAGGGTCGGATTAACTACACACAGAGCCTGAGTGCGGCTGGGGCCGACAGATAAAACATAAACAAGCAGAATGGAGTACCGTGATTAATGGACAGTCCAGCATGCATCAGCTATGCAGCCAAGTGATCAGTGTCCAGGGGGCAGCGGTGGATGGGACTGGCGAGTATTATCCAGGTAAAAAAAAACTGACTGCCTGTGCAGAAGGTAAAGCCGCTAGCAGTGGCTAACAATGACTAAATAGCTTGTAGCTAGTTAGCTGGTTAGCTTCTGGAGGTTCTTGAATGTGTTCTAAAAATTAAAAATAATAGCGATTCCGTATCACATTGAGGCAGGTTACCGGAAGGCATAATCGAATTAAAATTTTGAAAAGAGATTGAAAGTAAATATGGGTCCAGTGAGTGGTTGGGCTGGCTGGGGACGCGGCGATTCAGACGGTTAGCAGGCCTGTGCTAACAAGCTAACAGTTAGTAGGCCGGGACTGAGCAAGGTAGCAGTTAGCGGACCGGGGCTAAACAAGCTAGCAGTTAGCAGGCCGAATTAGCAAGCAAGCAGATAGCAAGGGCTAGAAAGTTAGTCTTTGGGGGACGTCGCGATGGGGTGAATCTGTTTATGACTCTTCATGCGGTGACATCGATAGACCGGTCGTGGGTCCGGATATTGTAGCCCAGGAGTATGCTTCGGTGGTAGCACAGGAGCTCTGGCCGGGCTAGCTTCAAGCTAAGTGGATGGAAACGCTAGCCAGGAGTAATCATCCGGGGTTGCGGTTAGCTAGTTAGCTAGTTGTGAAGATCCAGCTGGAAATGTTCAGTTTGCGGGTTGCAGGAGAGTATTTCGAAGTTGAGGTTTAGCAAAATGTTTTAAAGATATGCGAAGAAAAATATGTAAAAAAAAAACGATATATACAAGGGACACGACACGACAAGACGTCCGACTGCTACGCCATCTTGGGCCCTGGTCAAAGGTATTGCACTATATAAGGACTAGGGTTCCATTTGGGATGTATCCTTGATGTGGACACAGACCAGGAGAAATCCCAATGTCGTGACTGAGGAGGATTACAACATTGACAGAAGTAGAGATACTTGGCTAAAACACTATCTGCCTAACAGAGAAACCTTCCAGTCCTTTATAAAAATACCAGTCTGCATCTACAAAATACTAACATTAGCTAAACATAGTGAAATAAGAAGATAATGTGAGAGGATGTGAGCCAGGCTTTTAGTATATCTGTAACAAAGCTGCTGCCAATACTCCCATCAGAGACTAGTACTGGGTCTCAAATGGCACCCTATTCCCAAAGCCCTAGTCAACAGTAGTGCACTATGTAGGCAATAGGATGCCATTTGGGATACAGGCAATGTCAATTCTAATGCAGGATCAAAGATTGGTCCCAGCACCCCACTGCTCATCACTATGAAACACCCACAGACACGTCTTCCATATTCATGTCTTCATTGAATTATATGACACGGGGCCAGTCCCCCCTCACCCACCTCATTACCAGAACAGCTGGGTTCAAATAGTATCTGTTCTCTTTCAAATCCCTCTTTGAGTGTCTGCCTGATGTTCAAGATGGGTGCAGTTTGCCCTTTTGGGACTATTTCAAAATGTAATTTCATTTGATATGAAATCCTATTTGGACCCAACTACCTGAGGGGAATGACTGAGAAAGCTCTGCAGGTGTTACTACAGAGGGACAGTTGATATATGACAGACCATTGAGACATACAGCAGGTAATAGACCCCTAAAGGTAACCCTGTCCCAGACAATGTTTACAGCAGGGTGAGGACTCTCCCTTGGGCATACTCATGTCAAGCTCGGTAGAACACTAGGCTAAAGAGCAGGCCTGAGTCGACCTAACAAGGCCTGTCAAGCCATTCACAGACCACCACACATACAAGAAAAAGACCCCAGATGCATCCCAAATAGAAGCGATATCCCTTTATAGTGCACTACTTTTGACCAGAGCCCTATGGGGAATAGGGCGTCATTTGGGATGCATCCTGTCTCTCTCACCAGCTGCAAACCAAGCATATGATATGGGATAGCAGCTAGCTAGCATACCAGAGGAACAGCCTGAATTCCTGTATTCTAGAAGTCAACAAGACAGCTGTACAATGTCAATGGAACTATGAATTATGAAAACCAACAGATAACAGTTTTGTCAGCTTCTTCCAGTCAATAGAATCGTTTGACTTGACACTCCATGTCAGATAAAGTGTATGGGGCGAAACAGGGTCAACTTCCATGCTCGTTCCTGCCCGAGCAATGAAAATAAAGTGTCCCAAATGGTACCCGTTTCCCTATGTAGTGCACTGCTTTTAACCAGGGCCCATGTAGTGCATTAGGTCCTGGTCAAAAGAGGTGCACTATATAGGTAATAGGGTGCCATTTGGGATGCAACCATAAAGAAGAGGAAAGACAGCGAGCTAGCAGGAGAGTGTGTGTTCAGTCCAAACACCTGCAGGGCTGTGAGTCTGTTAAAACCCTGCTGGTTCCTGTTTACAAGCTTTGGAGTCACAGCTTGCTCCCACAGGAACAACCATGGAGGGCTTTCAATAGTCTACACACACACACACACACACACACACACACACACACACACACACACACACACACACACACACACACACACACACACACACACACACACACACACACACACACACAAATAGGTGGCAGTAGCCGGCTTTTGGACAGTAATGGGTTTTGTAAAGCCAAATAAAGCCAAATAGATTAATTTGCATAATTTAGAAATAGCCACGGGATGGTTTTTGAATACTGTCAATACCGTTGAAACTATTTCCTTGAAGATTTGTTTTTTAATAAATGGGAATATTTGTAGCTTCATTTAAGTCAATACCTGCAGTCAACTTGTGCAATGAGTTAGGAGATAAAGAAGATTGCGTTCTTCATTTCACCTGTCACATCATTTTTCATTATGAAGCTTACCAGTAATAGTTCCCAGTCACGTAGTGTTTATTTACAAGCATACAACAACAAGAGCCCGGAGCCTTGTGACTGTTGGCCAGCCAGGTGATCTAGGTGAACTAGTCACAGTATGGAATTGACAACTAAATGTTTGCCAGCTAGATATTTTATAACTATTAAGTTAACTGTTTGAAAATGTGTGAAATGCTCTGCAGTTGTACATTTTGTTTTCTAATTTAGTGTTTAGCTTCTTCCAAAATCATGTTTCGCTTGGTAACAGCAGAGAATCCCCTCCTGAATCAAGAACCTTGCTGTCTAATATTTGTTTTGTGTGAGTGCAGCAAGCTGTGAGTAGCATTTTAGAGTTACTTGTATAACTTTATGAGCTGGGATGTCTGTCCTGCAAATATGAGCGGAAATCTGTCAGACAGCATGAGAGCTGCATAAGACAGCTTATTAGTTGCTTCTGGAGTTAAACAGGCTTTTATAAGCCCAATCATTGCGTAACAATTATAAATGAGATTGCGTGTTAACAACAGTTTTGAAGGCCACAAAAAAAGCTACCATTTTTATTTCTCAACTGCCAATTGAAGCGCACTTCCCATTCGCCATTCAAGGGCATACAGTCGTGGCCAGAAGTTTTGAGAAGGACACAAATATTCACAAAGTCTGCTGCCTCAGTTTGTATGATGGCAATTTAAATATAGTCCAGAATGTTATGAAAAGTGATCAGATTAATTGCAATTAATTGCAAAGTCCCGCTTTGCCATGCAAATGAACTGAATCCCCAAAATACATTTCCACTGCATTTCAGCCCTGCCACAAAAGAACCAGCTGACATCATGTCAGGGATTCTCTCGTTAACACAGGTGCGAGTGTTGACGAGGTCAAGCCCCCCCCCTCCCCCAGAGATTGCACCTAAATCAACCATTTATTTGAACATCAAGATGTTCAAGGAGAGCGGTTCAATTGTTGTGAAGAAGGCTTCAGGGCACCCAAGAAAGTCCAGCAAGCGCCAGGACCGTCTCCTAAAGTTGATTCAGCTGCGGGATCGGGGCACCACCAGTGCAGAGCTTGCTCAGTAATGGCAGCAGGCAGTGAGGCGAAGACTTTTGGAGGATGGCCTGGTGTCAAGAAGGGCAGCAAAGATGCCACTTCTCTCCAGGAAAAACATCAGGGACAGACTGATATTCTGCAAAAGGTACAGGGATTGGACTGCTGAGGACTGGGGTAAAGTCCTTTTCTCTGATGAATCCCCTTTCCGGTTGTTTGGGGCATCCGGAAAAAGCTTGTCTGGAGAAGACAAGGTGAGCGCTACCATCAGTCCTGTGTCATGCCAACAGTAAAGCATCCTGAGACCATTCATGTGTGGGGTTGCTTCTCAGCCAAGGGAATGGGCTCACTCACAAGTTTGCCTAAGAACACAGCCATGAATAAAGAACGGTACCAACACATCCTCCGAGAGCAACTTCTCCCAACCTTCCAGGAACAGTTTGGTGACGAACAATGCCCTTTCCAGCATGATGGAGCACCTTGCCTTAAGGCAAAAGTGATAACTAAGTGGCTCAGGGAACAAAACATCAATATTTTGGGTCCATGGCCAGGAAACTCCCCAGACCTTAATCCCATTGAGAACTTGTGGTCAATCCTCAAGAGGTGGGTGGACAAACAAAAACCCACAAATTCTGACAAACTCCAAGCATTGATTATGCAAGAATGGGCTGCCATCAGTCAGGATGTGGCCCAGAAGTTAATTGACAGCATGCCAGGGCGGAATGCATAGGTCTTGAAAAAGAAGGGTCAACACTGCAAATATTGACTCTATGCATCAACTTCATGTAATTGTCAATAAAAGCCATTGACACTTATGAAATGCTTGTAATTATACTTCAGTATTCCATAGTAACAGCTGACAAAAATATCTAAAGACACTGAAGCAGCACACTTTGTGGAAATTAATATTTGTGTCATTCTCAAAACCTTTGGCCACGACTGTATAGGCAATGGTAGGCAGGCTTCAGTGCATCACACACCAATTTGCAATGACCTGGAGGCAGTAGCTGGTGCATTTTGAAAATATAAACTTAAATGTTTGAAACCTGAACGTTTTACTTCCTATTATGAGGCATGTCTTACATTACTTCAAAGTAAGATCCGACCATAGAAACGTGGAGGCAATTATTTTATAAAGACTTATGTCGTGGAACCAGTAGTCTATTTCTCTCATGTTCGATTGGTTTTCAAATCAGCTTTATTTCATTGTCTAGCAGTTCAATTAAAATGCTGCCGGTCAAATATCCGGCACCACATTTTCCTAACAAAAACCCTGACACACACATACAGAAACCAACACGCAGCTTCTATCATAAAACAATAATGCCTGTTACTGCCAAATCGTATTATTTACCAGTACATTCAGAAAGAGTCTTGTTATAGAGGCATTTTCTTTCACTGATGAAAATGACATCTTGTGTTACTGTGTGTGTGTCCTGGTAGGTAGCCTAGTGGTTAGAGTGTTGTGCTAGCAACCGAAAGGTTGCTAGATCAAATCCCCAAGCTGGTAAAATCTGGTCTTTCTGCCCCTGAACAAGGCAGTTAACCCACTGTTCCTAGGCTGTCATTGTAAATAAGATTGTGTATGTCCCTACGTGTGTGTTGCACATCCAGTGGTGCATAGACCCGTGTTAGTGTTTAGGTGCTCATGACAGACCTGGGCCCTCTCCAGCTCTACCACTGAATAGGTCTTGACTTGACAAAAAAACTGCCGGTCCTCTGAATATACAGACTGGACACCAGAGTACATCTCATATGTTTTCCTCTGGATGGAGGGTCACATCCTGTGTCCCAACACTGTTGTTGTAGAGCTGGAAAGTCAAACACTCCTTTTGTAAACAGAAGCCTTCCAACAACAACCTCTATCTGGTGGTATATCAGATGGCCACAGCATAACAACAAATATGGAAAACAGCCAGCTAGAGCCACACTATTAGCCATCTGTATGCACTAGTGAGCCTCCTCTTGACTGAGAGTGTGGACATATTTAAAGCACCACAAAATTAGTAAAAGATTGCACAGCTATTTAGATCATTGCCAATTGGATTTTCTTACTCGGTTCTGCTGCAGATCCTATCCCAAAGACTAATCTGCCAGCTGTTTATTTTGGTCGAGCTGAGAGCTCTCCACTATCTTTTACATTGCAAAACAGGCCATGCAGTGGGACAGAAGCTGTAGTTCCTAATTTTGGATGTTCTGCTGCTCTTATTTGGCTAATTGTAGGTCTTTTGGAGTTAGGTTTCCATTCAAACACAGTGCATAACCACATCTGAATGTGTACTCTGACTCCACCCCATCTTTGAATGGAAATAAGAGTACGGTACCACGGCCTGGAAAAAGCCTCTCCTTCCCAGTCACAGTGCTAGACAGCCAAGCATTTTAACATTGAATTAAGAAGCTAAATGCAGTGTAAGGGCTGATCGTGCCCCCTTCTTTCCCCAGCGTTTACGAACAAATTCAAACTGTCCTCTTCAATATGGATGCCTGTCACCAACATCCGGGTAACCAGGGCAAAGAGATCTCAAGGATACACGTCATGTGAATAATGTGTTTATGTGAGACAGAAAGAATCACTGTCCACATTACCATTCTATAACTGTGTTAAAACCGGGTCAAAAGTAGTGCACTATATAGTGAATAGGGTGCCATTTCAGATGCAGCCCAGCGCCTGGTTCCTGCAGTCCGTGGTCCCTCCTTCCCAGTCCAGCAGGTGTCAGTACACACTGCCCAGTCAGTCACAGTGAGGGCACAGGCACACCAAACAGGGAGGGAACCAGCCCCAAATCCTCCATCCGGTGTCCACTGCCCACAGGGGGGAGAAAGGAAAATAGGGGACAGCTTAGATGAGAGGTCACCTTCCGTTGATTCTTAATGTTATTATAGCTAGTGAACTAATGTTACAACATACTCAGTGGTACGGTAAAGGTCTGCAATTCCAATTCATATTCATTATACTGGTGTTTTCACATCCTGACTTACTTGGCTTAAACCACCATGGCTCTCCACATGGCTTGAATAAAGGGGGTTTATTCATTAGACCTACACCTAACATTCCACACACTGTCATTTCTTTATAACAGACGATCACCAGCAGAAAGGCACACTCACATCCTCACTACTAGGGCCTTAATGCTACTGGAGGGAACGGACAGGGAAAAGGGACACACCTGCCAGTCTGTCTGTTTAGAGAGACTAGCGAAGAGCTGACACAATCCAAGGCTTACAGTAGAGGAGCAAGTATTCATAGGGCCCAAAAAATATTTCAATGGGGATTCTACATTGAGCATGCTTTTCAGTCAAGGAAACTTGACTTGTCCAGGAAACCAGCCCATAGAATCTAGCCGAAAACACCCCGAGTAGCATATTCATTTTTTTATATATTTTTTAACTAGGCAAGTCAGTTAAGAACAAATTCGTATTTACAATGATGGCCTACCAGCAGAATACCACCCTGCATACCATTGCTGGCTTGCATCTGAAGCTAAGCAGGGTTGGTCCTGGTCAGTTCCTGGATGGGAGACCAGATGCTGCTGGAAGTGGTGTTGGAGGGCTAGTAGGAGGCACTCTTTCCTCTGATCTAAAGATAAATAAATATCCCAATTCCCCAGGGCAGTGATTGGGGACATTGCCCTGTGTAGGGTGCCGTCTTTCGGACAGGACGTTAAACGGGTGTCCTGACTCTCTGAGGTCATTAAAGATCCCATGGCACTTATCGAAAGATTAGGGGTGTTAACCCCGGTGTCCTGGCTAAATTCCCAATCTGGCCCTCAAATCATCATGGTCACCTAATAATCCCCAGTTTACAATTGGCTCATTCATCCCCCTCCTGTAACTATTCCCCAGGTTGTTGCTGCAAATGAGAACGTGTTCTCAGTCAACTTACCTGGTAAAATAATGGAAAAAAAGGCTAAATTTATCCTACGGGGCCTGTGATTAAAAATATAGGACCAAACACACATCACTACAAGACAGACACCACAACACTACATAAAGAGAGACCTAAGACAACAACATAGCATGGCAGCAACACATGACAACATAGCATGGTAGTAACACCACACGACAACAACATGGTAGCAACACAACATGGCTGCAGCACAACATGGTACAAACATTATTGGGCACAGACAACAACACAAAAGGCAAGAAGGCAGAGACAACAATACATCACGTGAAGCAGCCAGAACTGTCAGTAAGAATGTCCATGACTGAGTCTTGGAATGAAGAGATGGAGCTAAAACTGTCCAGTTTGAGTGTTCTTTGCAGCTCGTTTCACTCGCTAGCTGCAGCGAACTGAAAAGATGAGCAACCCAGGGATGTGTGTGCTTTGGGGACCGTTAACAGAATGTGACTGTCAGAACGGGAGTTGTATATGGATATGTGGAGGATGAGGGCTGCAGTAGGTATCTCAGATAGGGGGGAGTGAGGCCTAAAAGGGTTTTATAAATAAGCATCAACCAGTGGGTCTTATGACGGTATACAGATATTACCAGTTTACAGAGGAATATAGAGTGCAGTGATGTGTCCTATAAGGAGCATTGGTGTCAAATCTGATAGCCGAATAGTAAAGAATATCTTCCCTCTCATGAGCACCCTTACCTGCCGATCTATAAATTACATCTCCGTGATCTATCATGGGTAGGTTGGTCATCTCAATCAGGGTTAGTTTGGCAGCTGGGGTGAAAGAGGAGCGAGTACGATAGAGGAAACCAAGTCTAGATTTAACCTTAGCCTGCAGCTTTGATATGTGCTGAGAGAAGGACAGTGTACCATCTAGCCATACTCCCAAGTACTTTTATGAGGTGACTACCTCAAGCTCTAAACCCTGAGAGGTAGTAATCACACTGGTGGGGAGAGGGGCATTCTTCTTACCAAACCATATGACCTTTGTTTTGGAGGTGTTCAGAACAAGGTTAAGGGCAGAGAAAGCTTGTTGGGCACTAAGAAAGCTTTGTTGTAGAGCATTGAACACAAAATCCTGGGAGGGGCCAGATGAGTATAAGACTGTATCGTCTGCATATAAATGGATGAGAGAGCTTCCTACTGCCTGAACTATGTTGTTGATGTAAATTGAGAAGAACGTGGGGCCTAGGATCGAGCCTTGGGGTACTCCCTTGGTGACAAGCAGTGGCTGATACAGCAGATGTTCTGACTTTATACACTGCACTCTTTGAGAGAGGTAGTTAGCAACCCAGGCCAAAGACCCCTCAGAGACATCAATAATCCTTAGCCGGCTCACAAGAATGGAATGGTCCTTATCAAAAGCTTTGGCCGTCAATATAAATAGTAGCACAACATTCCTTTGGATCAAGGGCAATGTTAACATAATTTATGACCTTAAGGTTGCAGTGACACATCCATAACCTGAGCGGAAACCAGATTGCATACCAGAGAGAATACTATAGACATCAAGAAAGCCAGTCAGTTGATTATTGACAAGTATTTCCAACGCTTTTGATAAACAGGGCAAAAGAGAAATAGGCCTAAAACAGTTAGGATCAGCTTGCATACCAAGCATTCCAATGTTCTACCTACCAACCTTTTTTCTGTAGTCATCACTGTGTTAGAGACACATACATACAACAGCCTCTTGAAATATTAAAAGTTTTAATGCCAGTGCACTTTTTCTCAACAGAAATGTCCATCATACTTCATTCCTTTTCACTCAGGCCTGGCTACGTGGCAGAGATCTGAAACAATCTATACATTTTTTGACAACATAATGGTGCAGGCCTGTGTGTATCTCCAGTTTGGAAGAGTCATTACAATTATCTTAGAGATCTGTCAGTTACAAATTAAACCATGGCAGTAAATATTCTTACAATCTGTTGAGTCAGGCACCCACTTCTTCGCCCTCAGATTCAGGCAGAAGGGCGTTTAAGGTCTGAGTACGTTATCTGTGCCAAAATCAAAACTCCCTCCAAGCCTCTTTATACAGACTAGTTCTGCTTTATGGGTTTGTGGTGTCCAGACCAGATGAGAGCCTTGTGTCGTAGCTAGCAACCAGGATGCCTTTGGATTACCTTAGCCAAGATAATGGTAATAGTGATGGCATGGTACTGGAGCAGGTCCGACACAGTCAGAGATTATGACCTCCTCAGAGGAGCTGAGCTCTTTCTGTTCAGTTACGCTGTCCTGCCCTTTGGACAGGCTCAGTCTACAGCTATCGCTCCCCCAGAGGGACAAACAAGCCACACCACACCAAATTCCCACAGCACGGTGAGATAAATAAAGCAAAACAACTCTAACCCCCCGCCCCAAACCCACCCCACCCCACCCCACCCCAAAACAACATAGCCTAAGTAACACATCTACGACAATAAACAACACCATTGCCCTCATCATGTCTGCAGCAATTAATTTAAAATGTTTAGAAAATAATCCAAAATAGTTTCTTAGTCATTCAACACATGACCACCCGCTTTGCTTTCAGCTCGGTGACCTAATTTGCCACTAGAGGATGAAATGAAAGGACCCATTATCTACAGGGATTTCTGAAAGGAGAGGAGAGCAATGGAGGACAAACAGTATCAACTGTCAGGATGAAAGAAAGACTCCCAACACCCAAGGAGAACATGAAGACTGACCAGACCAATCCATGTTCCAAACTAAATGACATAGGTCATGTTCAGTAGGGCATACTGTAGCAAAACGTTATGAAATGGAAAACTAAAATAAGTGTTTCTTATTGGATAAGTTCAGGTAGTCGTTCCCCTGCTTCCCTCCGTTTTAAAAAATGTTCTCCCTACTGGAAAGTGACACAATCATATTAGCCTCATGATAACTGAGCTAATCCCATTCTGATGAGCACAGTCATAATCAGCCAGTTGTAAAAAATGACTGGTACAAGGGCAGCAAGCACAACTAAACAGATGAATCATAGGCAAATACATTACAATATCAGAAATAAATAGCTATTTGAGAATGTCCTGATTCAGCACCGACTGACTCCATAAATAGGCCAATGTTTGGTGAGGAAAGAAGAGCGACTCACTAACCATGAAACCATTAGGGATGAGAATATCATTCCACAAGGTAGCTACTTACAGAGTCCTGTGGAGAGAATCTGCATGGCCATGTCTCTTTCCTTCTCACATCATTCAGCTCATGAACAAGTCAGGTAGCAGCAGAAAGGAACGGCTCTCACTAGAATAGCTTTAGCTCCATGGACCAGGGCATCAGTGAGGAAGGATGGTGCTTGATATCTGCTATCTTCTGTGTTCTCCCCAGTGCTCTGTTTGAGAATGTCAACAGGCCCCTGTGCTAAGAGTTTTAGAATAGAACCAGCCAAGCTCCATCCAGCTCCCTTTACATTACAGTCAGTGAATCACCACCACCCAACCCAATCTCTGGACCTTTAGAGCTAGCTCTGCCTCCTTATTGGTTGGTGTAGGGGAGGAGGGCCCTTCCAGAGGCTGATGATGTGAGTGTGATGGACTAGAACCTCTCTCACACATGCATCAGTGCTCTCTAGCAACAGAACCGTCAGTGCTCTCTCTGAGGTTGTGTCCCGTCCCATGTCCGTCCTCTGAGGTGTGTGTGTGCATGAATGAGTATGTGTGTGTGAGGGGAGGTACCTCTCCCCCTTGAGGGCACTGCCTGCCGTCAGGCTGTGTTTTGTCATTCTCTAGGCAGGCTAGGCTGAGTGCTGCTGCCTGTGAACTGACTGACTCTGGGAGGGACATTGGGGCCATGGACACAGCAGCAGAGATCTGGACAGGTGGCTACATTATCTCTCTCTCTCTCTCTCTCTCTCTCTCTCTCTCTCTCTCTCTCTCTCTCTCTCTCTCTCTCTCTCTCTCTCTCTCTCTCTCTCTCTCTCTCTCTCTCTCTCTCTCTCTCTCTCTCTCTCTCTCTCTCTCTCTCTGCCTTTCCTGACACCCAGGATTAGCCTGGTGAAACCAGACTGAAACAGTGGATAATGCATTGTTCAGTCTGGTTGAACCAGGCTAACACAGAGAAAGTGAGAAAATGAGCAGAGGCTCAGTGGCAGGGTGTATTAATAGGCGACCTGGATCACTACCATGCTGCCTCTCTGTCGCCCTGCCAGGACGCTGAGTCTCTGAGTCTGATCTGAGACCAGTCAGTGTTTGTCTTCATCAATTCATCAGACCAGGACTACAGGCCTGTGTTTTCTCTGTATGAAAATACTTTTGGTTTCTTGCAAGTCATTTGATTACTTATATATTATCATATTTAAGGCTCAGTGGAGTCAAAAAACTAGATTGTCCTGTGTTTTATATATATTTCCACACTATGAGGTTGGAATAATATTGTGAAATGTAAAAATATATAATAATGTCATTTTATTGTAATAGCTATTTGAAAAGACCGCTGGAGTTATGGCATGCCTGGTGACATCACCAGGCGGTCAGTTAGACTGCTGCGTCGAGGCTGCCTATTCCTTTATGACATTAGGTGATGCCTAATGGTGTCCGTAATATGTATGTGAGCTTTCTAAATCCATTAGCTCGATGACAAGGTTGTGGTTGTGCTTTCACTGTCAGTTTTGATTTGCCGTTTCGCTGCTGTAGGTAGGGGTAGCAGAATGCTGTAACAGGCTCTGCTAGCTGGCGCTGACTGGGTCTTTCTCAATATTTGCCACATGGGCTTTTATTCGCATTCTAATTCTGCAGATTAAACTCAGAACTATCCTTCGTCCTGTTCGAACCACAATGTGGTTCGTCCTCCCGTTGGATCTCTCTATCTGAATAACAATAACCATGGCCTCCCTAGTGGTGCAGTGGTCTAAGGCACTGCATCTCAGTGCTATCTGTGCCACTAGAGATTCTGGTTTGAGTCCAGGCTCTGTCGCATCCGGCCGTGACCGGGAGACCCATGGGGCGGCGCACAATTCGTCCGGGTTAGGGGAGGGTTTGGCCGGCAAGGATGTCCTTGTTTCATTGTGCACTAGTGACTCCTGTGGTGGGCCAGGTGCAGTGCACACTGACACAGTTGCCAGGTGCACAGTGTTTCCTCTGACACGTTGGGTTGTGTTTCAGAGGATGCACGGCTCTTGACATTTGCCTCTCCGAGTCTGTATGAGAGTTGCAGCGATGAGACAAGACTGTAACTACCAATTGGATACCATGAAATTGGAGAGAAAAAACAGGGTTAAATAATAATAATAACCATGGACAGGGCTGCTAGGGTTGGCTCAAACAGTCTGACAGATCCTAATTCCCACCGACCTCCCATGCCTTGGTCTGTTTTAACCAGCGAAGGAAGTGGTTTCTGGAGCTCATTTGATATTCTGTTATACTCTGCTCCACAGAGAGAGGCCAGGGTAGGGAGGAACCAAGGGAGGGGAGGGGTGGGGAGTTGAGGGGAGGTGGTGACACGTCAGCTTTCATTACTGCTCATGAATTACTTCCATGTCCCTTGCGTATGAAGACGCACGGAGGCAATTAAGGATTGGGAAGGGAGAGACTCAAGCAAGCAACTGCTCACAGGAAGGGGCCCGGAAGCAGAAGGGGAGAGGAGGAAAGTGGAGGCATGTTAACTTAACAATTAGCATTAAGACTGGTTGGAATGGAGTAAAGAGCACTATTAGGTGGGCTGTGGGTCTGTTGTGTTGTGCTGAAGGCAGGAGAGACAGGGGGACAGGGTAACAGGTAGACAGGGGGGGACAGGGGAGCAGGGACAGGGGAGCATCATACAGGTTGTCACACCTCCTACTCTTAGGGGCCAGGGGGTCTAGGGGCGTAGGGAATGGCAGAGTGGGGCCAGTTGGACCCCCGTGATGTATGACATGGAGACAGCTGTGCTGGGTCATGCAGTCAGGGGAGTCAGGGAGAGTAAAGGCGAGAGCTATGAGCAGCCTCTGACAGGATCATTATGAGGTGCTGGGCTTATAATGGTACAGCTTGGATCCTCACAGCAACAGTAGAGTATCATCAACAGCATCATCTTCAGCTAAGGATGACAGCAGATGAGATTAAAACTGAGATGGATGTTAAAAGACTAAAAAAGAGGAGACAGAAACATATATATATATATATATACACTGCTCAAAAAAATAAAGGGAACACTTAAATAACACAATGTAACTCCAAGTCAATCACACTTCTGTGAAATCAAACTGTCCACTTAGGAAGCAACACTGATTGACAATAAATTTCACATGCTATTGTGCAAATGGAATAGACAACAGGTGGAAATTATAGGCAATTAGCAAGACACCCCCAATAAAGGAGTGGTTCTGCAGGTGGAGACCACAGACCACTTCTCAGTTCCTATGCTTCCTGGCTGATGTTTTGGTCACTTTTGAATTGCTGGCGGTGCTTTCACTCTAGTGGTAGCATGAGACGGAGTCTACAACCCACACAAGTGGCTCAGGTAGTGCAGCTCATCCAGGATGGCACATCAATGCGAGCTGTGGTAAGAAGGTTTGCTGTGTCTGTCAGCGTAGTGTCCAGAGCATGAAGGCACTACCAGGAGACAGGCCAGTACATCAGGAGACGTGGAGGAGGCCGTAGGAGGTCAACAACCGAGCAGCAGGTCCGCTACCTCCGCCTTTGTGCAAGGAGGAGCACTGCCAGAGCCCTGCAAAATGACCTCCAGCAGGCCACAAATGTGCATGTGTCTGCTCAAACGGTCAGAAACAGACTCCATGAGGGTGGTATGAGGGCCCGACGTCCACAGGTGGGGGTTGTGTTTACAGCCTAACACCATGCAGGACAATTGGCATTTGCCAGAGAACATCAAGACTGGCAAATTCGCCACTGGTGCCCTGTGCTCTTCACAGATGAAAGCAGGTTCACACTGAGCACGTGGCAGACGTGACAGAGTCTGGAGACGCCGTGGAGAACGTTCTGCTGCCTGCAACATCCTCCAGCATGACCGGTTTGGCGGTGGGTCAGTCATGGTGTGGGGTGGCATTTCTTTGGGGGGCCGCACAGCTCCATGTGCTCGCCAGAGGTAGCCTGACTGCCATTAGGTACCGAGATGAGATCCTCAGACCCCTTGTGAGACCATATGCTTGTGCGGTTGGCCCTGGGTTCCTCCTAATGCAAGACAATGCTAGACCTCATGTGGCTGGAGTGTGTCAGCAGTTCCTGCAAGAGGAAGTCATTGATGCTATGGACTGGCCCGCCCGTTCCCCAGACCTGAATCCAATTGAGCACATCTCGCTCCATCCACCAACGCCACGTTGCACCACAGACTGTCCAGGAGTTGGCGGATGCTTTAGTCCAGGTCTGGGAGGAGATCCCTCAGGAGAACATCTGCCATCTCATCAGGAGCATGCCCAGACGTTGTAGGGAGGTCATACAGGCACGTGGAGGCCACACACACTACTGAGCCTCATTTTGACTTGTTTTAAGGACATTACATCAAAGTTGGATCAGCCTGTAGTGTGGTTTTCCACTTTAATTTTGAGTGTGTCTCCAAATCCAGACTTCCAGGGGTTGATACATTTTCATTGATAATTTTTGTGTGATTTTGTTGTCAGCACATTCAACAATGTAAAGGAAAAGGTATTTAATAAGAATATTTCATTAATTCAGATCTAGGATGTGTTATTTTAGTGTTCCCTTTATTTTTTTGAGCAGTGTGTATATATATATATATATATATATATATATATATATATATATAGAGAGAGAGAGAGACAGGGATATATATATATATAGTGAGAGAGAGAGAGAGAGAGAGAGAGAGAGAGAGAGAGAGAGAGAGAGAGAGAGAGAGAGACAGGGAGATGTATATAGATAGATAGATATATAAATATATATAGAGACAGGGAGATTTTACATATCCCTGTCTCAATCTCTCTCTATATATATATATATATATATAACAAGAGAGAGAGAGAGAAATTGAATATATATATATAACAAGATTCAACACTTCAGACATAAACTGAGCAAGTTCCACAGACATGTGACTAACAGCAATTGAATAAAAGTAACAGTCAGTATCTGGTGTGGCCACCAGCTGCATTAAATACTGAAGTGCATCTCCTCCTCACGGACTACACCAGAATTGCCAGTTCTTGCTGTGAGATGTTACCCCACTCTTCCACCAAGGCACCTGCAAGTTCCCGGACATTTCTGGGGGAAATGGCCCTAACCCTCACCCCCCGATCGAACAGGTCCCAGACGTGCTCAATGGGATTGAGATCCGGGCTCTTCGCTGGCCATGGCAGAACACTGACATTCCTGTCTTGCAGGAAATCACACACAGAACGAGCAGTATGACCGGTGGCATTGTCATGTTGGAGGGTCATGTCAGAATGAGCCTGCAGGAAGGGTACCACATGAGGGAGGAGGATGTCTTCTCTGTAACGCACAGCGTTGAGATTGCCTGCAATGACAACAAGCTCAGTCCAATGATGCTGTGACACACCGCCCCAGACCATGACGGACCCTACACCTCCAAATCGATCCCGCTTCAGAGTACAGGCCTCAGTGTAACGCTCATTCCTTCGACGATAAACGTGAATCCGACCATCACCGCTGGTGAGACAGAACCGCAACTAGTCAGTGAAGAGCACTTTTTGCCAGTCCTGTCTGGTCCAGCAACAGTGGGTTTGTACCCATAGGCGACATTGTTGCCAGTGATGTCTGGTGTGGACCTGCCTTACAACAGGCCTACAAGCTCTCAGTCCAGCCTCTCTCAGTCTGAGCACTGATGGAGGGATTGTGCGTTCCTGGTGTAACTTGGGCAATTATTGTTGCCATCCTATACCTGTCCCGCAGGTGTGATGTTCGGATGTACCGATCCTGTGCAGGTGTTGCTACATGTGGTATGCCACTGTGAGGATGATCAGCTGTCCTTCCTGTCTACCTGTAGCACTGTCTTAGGCACAGTATGGACATTGCAATTTCTTGCACTAGCCACATCTGCAGACCTCATGCCTCCTTGCAGCATGCCTAAGGCACGTTCACGCAGATGAGCAGGGACCCTGGGCATCTTTCTTCTGGTGTTTTTCAGAGTCAGTAGAAAGGCCTCTTTAGTATCCTAAGTTTAACTGTGACCTTAATTGCATACAGTCTGTAAGCTGTTAGTGTCTTAACGACCGTTCCACAGGTGCATGTTCATGAATTGTTTATGGTTCGTTGAACAAGCATGGGAAACAGTGTTTAAACACTTTACAATGAAGATCTGTGAAGTTATTTGGATTTTTACGAATTATCTTTGAAAGACAGGGTCCTGACAAAGGAATGTTTCTTTTTTTGCTGAGTTTATATCATTATTATACAGTGCAATATTGCACTGGTCATGTTAATGTCTTCACGACACAGGTAGCTTTATCCCATGTGTAACTCTGTTTTTTTTCCGCACTGCTTTGCTTTATCTCGGCCAGGTCGCAGTTGTAAATGAGAACTTGTTCTCAACTGGCCTGGTTAAATAAAGGTGAAATAAATCAATAAAATAAGCATTACCAAGGTACCTACTGAGATGGGATGATAATCTGCTAAGGGTCTTCTATTGTGCTACTGACCAACACGAGTCATCCTGAGTGGCGCAGCGGTCTAAGACTGTATCACATCCAGCCGTGATTGCGAGTCCCATAGGGCGGCACACAATTGGCTCAGGTTTGGCTGGGGTAGGCTGTCATTGTAAATAATAATTTGTTCTTAACCGACTTGCCTTGTTAAATCAAAAATAACCTTCAGTGATTTGTGCTGAAAATAATTTAAATGTAATACAGCATTATAATCAGTTATTTGTTGATGCTATTTTCCATATTACAAAAGCTTTTCATTTTCTAAATGACATATTCTGTGTATTGTGGGCAAGTGTAAGCAAAAGATCTATGCGGCTTTTGCAGCATGTCTTGCTGAGTGTGGTGATATTGACAAACTGTCGTCCAGGACGTTGAGCTGGATGCAAACAGAGAACCAAGCTGTACTGCTGCTGTATAAAATCAGATATTTATGGAAATAGGGTTCTCCATCTGCTGTACATCGCTCCCTGCCGCGTAACAGAGAACAGTGAACACACTCTGGACTCATTCTGTGTGTAAGCACAAGACTTAATGGTCCTCAAAGGGATTTCCTGGAATTGCTCTCAGAATAAAGATGGCAGCCAGCGATGTGTCTCTGTTCTTACATTAGGGAATCCTAAAGTCCTGCTGCGCCATCTGAGATGTATTTGGCTGTATGTACAGTTGAAGTCGGAAGATTACATACAGCTTAGCAAAATACATTTAAACTGAGTTTTTCACAATTCCTGACATTTCATCCTAGTAACAATTCCCTGTCTTTTCTTTACCAGGTATGTTGACTAAGAAAACATTCTCATTTAAAGCAACAACCTGGGGAATAGTTACAGGGGAGAGGAGGAAGATTAATGAGCCAATTGTAAACTGGGGATTATTAGGTAGCCATGATGGTTTGAGTGCCAGATTGGGAATTTAGCCAGGACACCAGGGTTAACACCCCTACTCTTAAGATAAGTGCCATGGGATCCTTAATGACATCAGAGAATCAGGAATCCTGTTTAATGTCCCATCCGAAAGACAGCACCCTACACAGAGCAGTGTCCCCAATCACAGCCCTGGGGGTTTGGAATATTTTTTAGACCAGAGGAAAGATTGCCTCCTACTGGTCCTCCAACACCACTTCCAGCAGCATCTGGTCTCCCATCCAGGAACAACCCTGTTTAGCTTCAGAAGCAAGTCAGCAGTGGGATGCAGGGTGGTATGCTGCTGGCAGTTAGGTCAGATAGGATCACCACTTTATTTTAAGAATGTGAAATGTCAGAATAATAGTGGAGAGAATTATTCATTTCAGCTTTTATTTCTTTCATCACATTCCCAGTGGGTCAGAAGTTTGCATACACTCAATTAGTATTTGGTTGCATTGTCTTTAAATTGTTTAATTTGGTTCAAACGTTTCGGGTAGCCTTCCACAAGCTTCCCACAATAAATTGAGTGAATTTTGGCCCATTTCTCCTGACAGAGCTGGTGTAACTGAGTCGGGTTTGTAGGCCTCCTTCCTTTCACACGCTTTGTGATGGCCACTCCAAAACCTTGACTTTGTTGTCCTTAAGCCATCTTGCCACAACTTTGGAAGTATGCTTGGGGTCATTGTCCATTTGGAAGACCCATTTGCGACCAAACTTTTTCTTCCTGACTGATGCCTTGAGATGTTGCTTCAATATATCCACATCATTTTCCATCCTCATGATGCTATCAATCTTGTGAAGTTCACCAGTCCCTCCTGCAGCAAAGCACCCCCACAACAAGATGCTGCCATCCCCCGTGCTTCACGGTTGGGATGGTGTTCTTCGGCTTGCAAGCCTCCCCCTTTTTCCTCCAAACATAATGATGGTCATTATGGCCAAACAGTTCTATTTTTGTTTTTATCAGACCAGAGGACATTTCTCAAAAAAATATGATCTTTGTCCCCATGTGCAGTTGCGAACCGTAGTCGCGTCTCCTTCCTGAGCGGTATGATGGCTGCGTGGTCCCATGGTGTTTATACTTGCATACTATTGTTTGTACAGATGAACGTGGTACCTTCAGGCGTTTGGAAATTGCTCCCAAGGATGAACCAGACTTGTGGAGGTCTACCATTATTTTCTGAGGTGTTGGCTGATTTCTTTTGATTTTCCCATGATGTCAATCAAAGAGGTACTGAGTTTTAAGGTAGACCTTGAAATATATCCACAGGTACACCTCCAATTGACTCAAATTATGTCAATTAGTCTATCAGAACCTTCTAAAGCCATGACATCATTTTATGGAATTTTCCAAGCTGTTTAAAGGCACAGTCAACTTAGTGTATGTTAACTTCTGACCCACTGGAATTGTGATACAATGAAATAATCTGTCTGTAAACAATTGTTGGAAAAATTACTTGTGTCATGCACAAAGTAGATGTCCTAACCGACTTGCCAAAACTATAGTTTGTTTATCAAGAAATTTCTGGAGTGGTTGAAAAACGAGTTTTAATGACTCCAACCTAAGTGTATGTAAACTTCCGACTTCAACTGTATGTTTAATGACAATAGACCATGGGCAAATGGTTCACAGAGTAAATGTATATTGTTGCTACTCACTTCATACTGTATGATCGTATTCATCTCAGTAATACAGTCTGAGGGAGTGTGTGAGCGAGAGCTAGCGAGCCTCTCTTCTCCTCCTGCTTTCAACAGACATGAAAGGAGTGCTCTCATGTTTTAATGCATGGCCTATCCTAGCCCTCCTACGCCCTCCTAGCCCAGCCCTCCTGTCCCAGCACTCCTAGCCCAGCCCTTCTAGCCTAGCCCTTCTAGCCCAGCCCTTCTAGCCCAGACCTCCTAGCCCAGCCCTCCTAGCCCAGCCCTTCTGTCCCAGCCCTCCTAGCCCAGCCCTCCTAGCCCAGCCCTTCTAGCCCAAGACCTCCTAGCCCAGCCCTCCTAGCCCAGCCCTTCTAGCCCAGACCTCCTAGCCCAGACCTCCTAGCCCAGCCCTGCTAGCCTTTCTAGCCGAGACCTCCTAGCCCAGCCCTTCTAGCCCAGCCCTTCTAGCCCAGACCTCCTAGCCCAGCCCTTCTAGCCCTTCTAGCCGAGACCTCCTAGCCCAGGACCTCCTAGCCCAGCCCTCCTAGCCCAGCCCTTCTAGCCCAGACCTCCTAGCCCAGCCCTCCTAGCCTTTCTAGCTCAGACCTCCTAGCCCAGCCCTCCTAGCCCAGCCCTCCTAGCCCTTCTAGCCCAGCCCTTCTAGCCCAGACCTCCTAGCCAAGCCCTTCTAGCCCAGCCCTTCTAGCCCAGCCCTCCTAGCCCAGCCCTCCTAGCCTAGCCCTCATAGCCCAGCCCTTCTAGCCCAGACCTCCTAGCCTAGCCCTCACAGCCCTCCTAACCCAGCCCTCCCATACCTCCCATCCCAGCCCTGTCACCATAGCAGGTCTGATCTCTACTGACAGCACAGGCAGAGGTTTGGCAGCAGCCAAAGACAGGCCCTCCTCTGGAGAGGAGATATTTTTGTGTGTGTGTGCCTCTGTCTCTCCCACAGGGACACAGAACAGAACAGAGCAGAACTGCTCCTACTGATCCTGATCCACAGCAAGCCCAAATAAGGGAGAGACAGTACTGTGTTCTGCTGGGAGATTATAGTAAGGTTAAGCCTATACACTTCAATTACACAAAATCTTACACTTTATGTTCAAGTAAAATCTTCCAGAAAAAATGCAATGCTATCAGTAAGAAAGACAGGCAAAGAATGATCATAATGCTTGCCTGAAAGACATACTGATGTTCTATATTAGACTGATACAAGCATATCAATATGGAAAGAGAATTGTAAAAGAACACGGCACCTAGTGCATGTGGTAGATTTTTGGCCACCAGCAGAAGGTAAGCTAAAATAATCATGATATAACATAGCCTACTTCTTCTACCTACGTAGCATTCAAAATATCCAAAGGGAATTTTCAGCAGATAGAAAAATGTTTGGTCAACTTTATTGAATAATTCACACATAACCGTTTTCCCCTCTGGCCAACAGTACATCTTCAGTAAGAGCAGAGTCAGCACATATCCTAATTGAAACTCATTATTAATCCTATATAATTAACTTGGCACCTGAAACACCTGCAAATTAATGTGTAGCCTCTAACAGGTTCATCATAGTAGATACAAATGTGTTCAAAACTTCACTTCACCTAACAGAAGTGAAGTCAGTCTAGGTGCGAAGTTTGGACAGTGTTTTTAAAACGCAGGCCTTCTGAACATAAAGAACACAGAGACCGTGATGGTATTCAGTTAATAAGCAGGTGACAGTCCGGTTGACCACGTGCCAAATAGTCAAGTGTAGCCATGTCTGTGTGTGTGTGTCTGCCTATGTCACCTTGTTTCACCTTGTTGAGAAATAAGCAGGTCAGTGACCAGTTAGCCATGAAGAACATCATGGGTGAAAACTCTATACTACATTAACCGTCAAGACTCCATGTAGAGCCTAATAGGAAATGAGTACACACAAGAAAGCATCCATGATGAAAAAAACACACCGATAGGCTCTGATGGCACTGAGTCAGTGATGAGGACAAACAGTTAAGAGGTAATTTCATCTCTCTCTCTCTCTCTCTCTCTCTCTCTCTCTCTCTCTCTCTCTCTCTCTCTCTCTCTCTCTCGACGAGATATGAAAGGATCTGTTTCTGTTTCTTAACCAAACCTGACCACGAACAGGCAGAAACAGATATCTCAGAGGGTAACCCAAAGCAAGATGTCACGTCATACGCGTAGCACAAATATACAATACATTCCACAGACAAAGCAAAAATAATAAAGTAAATAAATTACCTGCTTGTTGAGTGGGTTCGTCCAGTTTGGGCTCACATTTTGAAAGAGGGAGAGAATCTAGAAAAATGAAGATGAAAAATAATGGTCAGTGAATGAATGTAGTAGCCTGGCTTTGAGAATCTCTTCGGACCTTGAGCCTGTGATTATTGCCTGCAGATGAGAGGACAAGGAAGAGCTGCTTTGATCCCAGTATCTGGCTAGTCAAAGACATGAAACAGCATGAGACATGGGCTGTGTCACAAATGGCACCCTATTCCTAATACAGCAGTAATGCGTTATACAGGGAATATTGTACCATTTGGGATGCAAACAGAATTGAACAAGAAGCCACCAAATGACTTACAGCTGATGTAACAGTTTAGCTTCCGTCCCTCTCCTCGCCCATACCTGGGCTCGAACCAGCCACCCTCGAAGCATCGTTACCCATCGCTCCACAAAAGCCGTGGCCCTTGCAGAGCAAGGGGAACAACTACTTCAAGGTCTCAGAGCGAGTGACGTCACCAATTGAAACGCTATTAGCGCACACCACCGCTAACTAGCTAGCCATTTCACATTGGTTACACTGACAAACTGATACAGGAATGAATCATGATATAGAACTCCTGAGCGGGAATCTGTAGATCTTTCTACGCCACAGGCCTGAAAAAAATGATATATTTGAAGCAGAATGCTGGATAATTCACCTGGAGTCATTAAAGTTAAACACAGTCTGTCATCGTCTGCTCTGATTTTTACAGTAGCATATTACAGTGGGTTAAGTGAGGCTTTCTCTTCATTCTGACTGAGACTGACTCACTTCTATGCCTATGGCAGTACTGTGGTGTTGTGGGCTTGTAACGGATGTCGTCTGGAGATAGAGAGGAGGACCAAGGTGCAGCGTGCTAAGTGTTCATGTCTTTTTAATAAACAAACTGAACACTGGAACAAAACAATAAACGATGTGAACAAAACAAAACAGTACCGTGTGGCCCAAACACTCACACGGAAACAAACACCCACAAACCAAAAGTGAAACCCAGGCTACCTAAGTATGATTCTCAATCAGGGACAACAATTGACAGCTGTGCCTCTGATTGAGAACCATACTAGGCCGAACTCAAACCCAACATTTACAAACATAGACTGCCCACCCCAACTCACGCCCTGACCATACTAAAACACAGACAAAAACAAAGGAACTAAGGTCAGAACGTGACAGGGCTGTTGGCAGTACAGCCCTGTTTTCTTTCTGGGTCATTCGTCTATCAGTGGCACGGGATAGCTCCAGCATAGCTCCACTTTTCCTGCTTCTCAAAAGACAAACCAGCATATGCTGCTGCTAGGGATTAAATGGGCCGCGAACTGCAGTGGCTATTCGATGTTAACATCATTGTGGATTTGATGTTAAGCCATATTAAGCTCACAATTAAAGTGTCTTGAAGACATGTGACCGGGAATTCACATGATGATGATCCGACAGAAACCTCCCCCATCCACCCCCCAAAAAACCTGCCTTTCTTGAACTAACACTTGTTTATTAAATGTACTTACTATGACTGTGATAATGTGCTTGTCTCACCTAGCTATCATCAGGTGAATGCACTAACTGTAAGTCACTCTGGATAACAGTGTCTGCTAAATGAATGAAATGTAAAAAAATTAAAAAAGGAATGTAAATAAAGACTAGAGGTCCTCTGCTGTGAGACGAAGCCTTAGGTTTTGTAACTGCCATTGTAGCTCTGGCATTGTATCACTGGCATCCTACTCTTGCCTATTCACCTAGGGGCTTTCAAACATGGAAATGGCTGTGAGTTACAGTCAATTACACATGTCTAACTATCCAGGGTATGATCTAAAAGTGAAGCAAAACTATCTCTCATACAAACAAGCACCAACTTGAACGGGGTGAATGAGATAGACAATATTGTATTATGTGGATTTTAGTTTAGTTTCCTTGTTTTTATACAAATCTGAGCAGCGGCACGTGATCTATTTAAACCAGGCGACCACTGGCGGAGTGCAGCACGAGGAGAATCTAAACATGTTAGTGTCTTCAAAGGTGTCATGACGTTGGCCTGGGGGTAGCTTTATGACAGTCATAAATACCTCTTCCCCCTTTTTCCTCTCTCTACCCTACTGATGTTACATTTGCAAAACCCTTGGTTAACATAGAGATTCTGGGAACATCAGAAGGTGGGGGGGAAATGAACTATATTCTGGTAATCCGACCAATTGAACATATGCGGTGGTACTTAATGAATATGATGTCAGTTCGGTTGTCATCTGAGACATTCTCATCAATGATAAGATGACATAAACTCTACAGTGGAAAGTCTCCACATCAGAGTTTTCGGATTCACATGGAATTGTTGTTCAATTTAAATGTTTGAATAGGAAATTATTTGTGATGGGATGAAATGTGATTTTAGCTTCTAAAATGTGAGATTTGGGTTTTCATAAGATAGGGCTCTGCTCAATCAGTGGCCCGCCCATGTGAAGGGACATGGGCTATAAAAAAATTAAAACACGCCCTCCTCTCCCTTCCTATATAAAGCCTTGACGACAATGTAACCTCCTGTTCGGAGGATATGAGGATGAGTGTCCGATGTAAGAATGGTTCAGATAATAACTACAGAACGAAGCCAACATCAGCGTGAGCTTTGGTTGCGAATGGTATGAACTTTGAACTCTTATTCACTACAGAAGTGATACCTCCTAGCCGTTGAGTTAGCAACAGCAGCTGCAAAAGCAGGTTAGGAAGGAACAGACAGAGTATCCCATCTACCACACAACGACGTTACTACAACGTATTCAATTTACCAGCAGAGACATTCTTCAAAGGACAAAGTACTTGGTTGGGCAACACGGCCTTCCATCTACCACCAACCTACCGAAGCGCAGCTCAGAGTAAATATTTATTGCATTTTCCTTTTCCAAATGGGAGGTAGAATGCATAAGATTCTGTATTTATGATAGCACAGCTTCGCCCTTTGTTCCTCAGTCTTCCCGCTCTTTCACTCAAGCCCTTTTCTTTTGTGTAACCAGCTGTCATATCTGTTCCGCCCGCTAGGGACGTTTTCCTTTATGACGTAATTTGTAATCAAGTTATGATTTAATGATGTGTATGTGTAATTCTGTGTGATTAGTTAGGTATTTAGTAAATAAATAATTAAACCCAATTTTGTATTGCTGATTCAACTTGTGAGCCAGGGTTCGTGCAGATGACCAAGAATTTACAACTTTCAGATGAGACTGAATTAAGGTGAGGATTAATATTGACTGCTATTGATGTAAAATATTACTAGGTCTTTAAGAGTTTATTCGGAAGATAACAGCTCTATAAATATTATTTTGTGGTGCCCCGACTCTCTAGTTAATTACATTTACATGATTAGCTCAATCAGGTAATATTAATTACGTCAAAATTATTTTATAGAATAGCATGTCATATCACTTAATCCGGCATAGCCAAAGACACAACAAAGGGGAGAGGATGTTTCGCTCCGTGTGGAGTTCCTGTTTGACAGGCTGTGCACAGCTGTTCACTGGAGACAAGCACAGGGAGGGCACACAGCTGCAACCACACCACACCAAACATCCCCTAGCTCAGTCCCACTATGGGCCATATTGCTTTGATTCCCAAACTGAGCCCTGTCTCTGTGTGTGTGTGTGTGTGTGTGTGTGTGTGTGTGTGTGTGTGTGTGTGTGTGTGTGTGTGTGTGTGTGTGTGTGTGTGTGTGTGTGTGTGTGTGTGTGTGTGTGTGTGTGTGTGTGTGTGCCTCAACCTCATTAAAAAGAGGAAAGGCATGTTCTCAAAACATAACAAAGGCTTTTAACAGTATATGATTTTTAATATGCCGTCCTGTATGAACGACGGGCAGGATCAAATGCGCGCGTGTATGTGTGTGCGTCTGAGTTTATTATTACCATTAGAGAGAAGAGGGGTGTTAATACATAAGCTCAGAAACACATAAAACCCTGCTGCTCTGTTTGATATAACAGCTAGTCTCTGAGAGGGAAACAGACAGGAAGGCAGGCCAGCAGACAGACACCTAGGAGGCCAGGGTTCTGAGATGAGATGCCCTGATTCCAGACGCCTCTTTAGTGCTGGGAAGGAGGGGGCTGCTGGGTGTGGGTGTCTGGTAGGGTGTGGGTGGCTGAGGTTGACTGATGGATAGGAAATCCTCTCTTATCAGATGAGGGATTTCAAGGAGACACACAGGCAGGCTTAGCCCACAGCCACTCTTCTTCTTCATGGCCCACAATACCTTTTTCTTTCCTTCCTTCCTGGCCCCCAGGCAACGTGGGTGGCAGGCTGAGGCTACTGTGATTGATACCTCTATATCCTTGACTGAATTAAGTCATCCCTTAGGCTAGTTGTTGACTTCACTCTGCATGCTCAATTCCTACTTATTGACATTGACGGTTATCTGTATGCAAATCTGGACAATTTAAATGGGAAATGTAAATTTTTGAAGGGATAGTTCACCCAAATTACAAAATGACATATTGGTTTCCTTACCCTGTAAGCATTACTTAGTGTTTTATTTTATTTTATTAGGATCTCTTTTAATCCTCACTTGGACTAATCTTCCATGAGTCCTTAAACATTAAAATACAATTTATAATACGATCACACTTAACACACTGTTACAAACAACAGACATAATACACTGCCATATTGACCAGATAAATAATCTAACAGTCTGAAAAGGTAGATTGGTTCCATCATCTACCATAGTCCTGCACAACCTTCCAATTTATTATATTTAAGTGGTTCTAAGTATTGTATGAATTTATAAATTGAAAGGTTTCTAGTTTGCTCAGATAAATTATTCCATTTCTTTATTACTCTGAATCAAAATGTTATTTGGCCTATTTCTCTTCTCTGCCGAGATAAGACATAGATGGGGGACAATGCATTTATTGTCTCTTACCAACTGAAACCATTGTGTGAAAAGAAATACCATTTTAAATGGTGTACATTGTGAAATAAAATAAGCATGTGTTTTTCTCTGATCTTGATGATTGATGACCATCCAAGAGCATTGTGCATGACTACAAGAGAAGAATCATATTTCCACCATAAAATAATCCTTGCTGCTTTGTTCTGTGCAATCTGCAGCCTCCTAATCTCACTTTCTGATGAATTTCCCCAGACCACAGAACAGTAATTCACCTGACTCCTAATTCATGAACAGGCTTGGGAATTTGTTCTTGCCTGGTTAAATAAAGGTAAAAAAAAAAAAAAAAAAAAAAAAAAAAAAGAATCTTTCCCGGTAAATATTTTGCTATCCTTCTGATCATGCAGGCAATTTTAATAATTTTCTTTAGATTTCTTCCACTCAACTCACATAGGCCTACAGTTCATGATCTATACTAAAGAATTGTGCACAGATTGATGCTTTGAGTGAGATGTGAATTGTGGCCTGATATAGTTCTGTGGGTCAGTGAAAAGCCTAGTATCTCTAAATAATCTATACTATAAATGCCATGGATCTCATAAAAGACATTCAGCAGGCTGCTTTTTAAACAGCTCTACAATAAACATAGCAGTCAAGCAGCACTAAAACATCTGCTCTCCATTGTAAGCATACAGTAGACTAGCTGAAGAGAGGAGGAGGGAAACCAAACCACCGAAGTGAGTCTGGGAAAAACAGAACAGCTAAGTCAAAAGCTCTTCTTTTTCCAATTATGAGGAGGATGGCATGATGGCGGCTGGGCTGAGGCCGTTTCATGGTGCAATGCCACTCTGGGCTGATTGCTTCTACTCCACTAGAAGCAACTGCCAATTACTTTGCAATAGAATGCAAGAGGATTCTTTCTGACTATAGAATATGTATAAAAGCAAGCCATGGCCTACTCCACCCTGACTTTAGCAGAGGTGGTTTTTCTGTCCTTCTTTTCGTTCGCTCTCTTTCTCTCGCTCTCTTTCTCTCGCTCTCTCGCTCTCTTTCTCTCTCGCTCTCTTTCTCTCCCCCACCCTCTCTCTCTCCCCCTCTCCCTCATCATGATGTGAATTGATTCTGGAGCATCTGATCCCTACTACACTACACCATTATTATGACACAGCTAAGAAGACTTTAGTTGGGTCAAGTCTGTTCCTCAGCAGCAGCCAGTAGACATTTTATTACATAACACTTAGGTTTCCACTTCGATAAGCATGATCCCACTGGGTGATAACGCTGGATCACAGATAGTACAACAATTTGGCTCACATTATAGGGCAGTCTAATTAGGCCTAGTCATAAACTTGTTTTTCATTCCTAAACGGACAAAGACAATTTGAATTGTCATGTCCAACAATTGATGGTAAATAGATGATAACTGTGACCTTTCTATGGCATAATATCACCACTAGAAAGCAAGTAATATTTAAATGGAATGGGGACATCATAATTTAGTAAAGGGGCTTTTCCAAAGAACCAATCAAATGAAAGTACTTGGCAAACCTCAGCCTGCTCTGAGCTGGATAGTGGAACAATCATGTACACAGAAAATATCCTGATTTATACCGTTGCCAATGTAACGGCCGTCCTCTCACAAGAACAACCCCACTGTGTAATATGGTAAATGGGCAAAGCAAGGCAGCTATGTGGTGGAAAATGGTGCCTGACTACAGTACAAAAATAGAAGGTACTTTGACATAGTAAACACTATATGTTTGTTGGAACCATTGGTCTCATTAAACCACTGGTGGTATGATGGATGACTAGTATCTTATTAACTTGGGGCGGCAGGTAGCCTAGTGGTTAGAGCGTTGGGCCAGTAACTGAAAGGTTGCTAGCTCAAATCCCTGAGCTGACAAGGTAAAACATCTGTCTTTCTGCCCTTGAACAAGGCAGTTCCTAGGCTGTCATTGTAAATAAGAATGTGTTCTTAACTGACTTGCCTAGTTAAATTAAAAACTTGTAAATCAGAACTACCTGATTGAGCTACAGCATACTCATTTGAAAGCATGGCATGATGCTGTGTCATTGAAGTTAGTAATACCTCATACATTATTCGTCTTGTTCTTAAAAAGCAAGAAAAATAAGCGTAATTCAATTACACAATTCATTCAGTCTGCTATCCTTAAAAAGCCACTGAAAATGACCTCCTGATTTGGGTCATTGAAAGCTAATGGGCAATGCCACAATACGCTATGAATAGCCAGCGAGCAGCTCTGCATTACAACAGCTTACAGTACAGTGAGGGACAGGATGATCCCTGTTAGAGTCAACTCACATCAAACAGGCCAAGACAACCTTATGCCTTCCCAAAGCTCTGTATACTACACTCGGTGCCAATGTAATAACTAGGCAAATAGTAAATACATAGTATTAATATACACTGAGTGTACAAAACATAAGGAACACCTTCTTAATATTGAGTTGCACTCCTCCCTTTTGCCCTCAGAACAGACTCAATTCGTCAGGGCATGGATTCTACAAGGTGTTGAAAGTATTCCCACATGGATGCTGGCTCATGTTGACTACAACTCTTCCCACAGTTGTGTAAAATTGGCTGGACGTCCTTTGGGTGGTGGACCACTCTTGATACACGGGGGAAACTGTTGAGCGTGAAAAACCCAGCAGCTTTGCAATTCTTGACACTCAAACCGGTGAGCCTGGCACCTACTACCATACCCCATTCAAAGGCACTTCAACCTCTTGTCTTGCCTATTCACCCTCTGAATGGCACACATACCAATCCATGTCTCAAGTGTCTCAAGGCTTAAAAATCTGTCTTCAACCCGTCTCCTCCCCTTCATCTACACTGATTGGTGTAGATTTAACAAGTGATATTAATAAGGGATCATTGCTTTCACCTGGATTCACCTGGTCAGTCTATGTCAGTCTATGAAAAGGTGTTCCTAATGTTTTGTACACTCAGTGTAGAGTGAATATAAGCTTACAGTGCAAAAGTTTGAATTCCTTGGGACATAGACCTAAAGCTTTGTGTGGGCTGACATCATAGGCATGCTACTGAGCTGCTGTAATGAGCCGCATCGTCAAGTGGACTATAAGTTACGACCGCCTCACTGATTAGCTCACAAGAGGATGACTCAGTATACAATGTGAGGATCTATACAATGTATGTGGGAATGACATAATAACATCCATCTGTCTACCTCATCACAAGATAATGACGAGGAATAATAGATGACTATGACTAGCACAACATCTCCATGACTACCACAACAACTCCAAACAGAAATATGTCTCCATAAACTGAAAATAATACTGTTTTGATAGTTGACTTCACTAAATCATCGAGCTATGACTTATGTGATGCATATCATCTTCCAATACAGACTGTCTAGTATATCATCACGTTAGATACTCTTCAAAGGGTGAATACTAAAATTAGCCCAATTAAATGGCATATAACAACTTCAGCCAGGCCGTCTAGTACAGCCCATATGAGTCCCAAAAGGCACCCTCTTCCTACCCTGGTCAAAAGTAGTGCACAACCGAAGTCCTACTCGAGATGAACTAGGGCATCACAGTGGGTGCACCCAGAGCTCCCCAAACTAAAGAAATGTCTTTCAGTGCAACAAGAAAGAGCAACTTTGTGCCAAGATTTCAACGCTCAACAAGCCAGCAGCAATTAGGAACGCTGCTGGAGAGGTTACAGAAAGTGGGATGGCCTTTTCTGTCCTTTCCCTGTGGCTTCATGGTGTTGTAGGATACTGACAGGCCAAACAACATATCCATGGTTGCATCCCAAATGGCACCCTATTATAGTGAATATATTCCCTATATAGTACCTCAAAGGCATAGGGTTCTGGTCAAAAGTAGTGAACTATATGGAATAGGGTGCCTTTTGGGACTCAGACAACATATCAATTGCTCCTATCGTATGCTTGGACACAGTTATGGGTCATGTTGTTTGCGTTGTGTTTCACTGGCCTCTCTCTTACACCGTCATGACTAGCTATCCCAGTTTTAGCATCTACATAATGTGTGAAATTTGAAAGTCTAAATGCATCACCATGCAAATGACTTACTAGCTTGAACACTGCACAAAATACAACCTTATTAGCCGATATAGCAAGCTAAGCTGAGTCCTTACAGTTAACAATAATAGTAGCAGGTGAAATGGGCTACTCAAACCTCAAAGCATCTAGACAGAGACCATTTACAGGAAAATGCTGTTCATGCACATCATTCAGGTTCATGTTGCTTTAGTTAACTCCCAGGACATGGTCTATAGCAGCTATAACATAAAACACTGGCCACATACCAACTATAGACTGAAACAATAGAATACAATCCATTATAGCATTCCAAGCTGTCTTAAAGAGAAACTGAGAGAAAATATTTGTGGTAACTATGGGAGAAAGGAACATAGGCCGATTCATATATTTCTACCTTGTTAGAGATTACCATCAGCTTATAGTTCAAGGTCCCTTGTCTCCATTAATGTTGGGACATTCCTTCGCCAAACACATTTCCTAACATTGTCTTTAGACAGCTCTTTCTTAACTTCCTTACCTCCAGACTCCAGTGACCTAAAAGCTCAAGTCAATGCTGTGTAACATGCATACACTAAATAATAGAATAGATAAATCATTAGGCTATATCACTCATCTTTCTAAAAGACCCTTCTTCACTTCAGCTTGACCCTGTCTGTCCCACTCAAACTTACGTCTGTGTGTCTGTGTGTCATCAATGGGGATGGTGGGAAACAGACTTCTTGACCAAGATGCACCAGACCAGGTGCTACAGAAACAGCGGAGCGCAAATGAACAGCTGCTCTGACTGTGGATCATCTGAGGTGGTCTCATCATGATCAAAGGATGTTCCCATGGCACCTATAGGTACTTTTGTTTTACTTTCCAAAATGTTAATTCAACAGAATTACATTCTTACCCCAATTAATGTGGGTAGGAAATGATGGCAGTGTGTCGTGTAGAAGCACTTTTTTTTTAAATACATTGTGTTAGGTCATTAAATTGACTAGAGAGATAATTAGAATGTATACCAGAGATAAACTCAATAGTATTAGATATGTTAAAATAAATAACACTAACAACACAATAATCTGAATATTTTGTAAGAATTCATTTCATAGGGATTTGTGTATTGCCCTGATGAACTAATGGGTATCTAAATAAACAAAACAGCAATAGAAAAAAGTGAAGGTCTATTCTTGGTTATTCCACAACATGTTGTATGAGAGTAAACAAGAAGATGTGATGTCCGTAGGATACGTAGGCCTGGCCTAAAACTTAGTTATGGTCCAGATAGGTTGTGCAGCCTCTTCACCTAGGCGGCATCATAGGCTACAGTTTGTTTACATGATAGGCTATCACAATCTACAGGATGTGGTTCTGACTAACAAGCAGCTCACTGCAAAATGTTTGTTGGCCACGACGCAGGGTACAGAATAATCGAAATATGTAGTCTACACACATCTCGGGATAGGGATACATTTCAAACATTTAATTTCTAGATTATAAACCATCCACGACACCTGTTTTCTTTTTTTCACATTGAAGTGTGCGTAATTTACTATAATCCGAGGTTGACTCTGTTATCATATTGGAATAAAAACAGAGAGGATGACAGGGAGCCTGTTTAGGAGGATAATAATCGTATTTCTCTAACGCATCCACCCACCAATGGCTGGATTTGTGGATCAGTTTAACATCTATACGGGAACAATGTAGATGGCATTATCAATACAGTGAGCTACCGGAGGTGCTCGCCCTCTTTCACTTACCCGACTTGAAAAACGCCGCTATGTCGGCCGCATCCTTAGCAGCCTCATCTATTCCCTCTCCAGAGCTCATGGCTGGAATACCGATGTGGAAAAATAATCTCCAACGAATTGATTTCCTCTAGATTTTCCCGAGAAAATGGAAATGCAACACCATTGAAATTATATTCTACTGTAACACGCAGGCAATCTGTTCTATCTTCAATAGGCAAGAGACCTCCATCTTGGCGAGAATGAAAATTCTTATTACCGATCAGCGGCGCTCCAGAGCCTGAGCACAGAGGCAGAGGGGGAAGTCCGTTGATAAAGGGGAGGTCTTGTATGGGGTCTCTGGCGCTGCAGGAATATCCCTGATATTTTGAGGCATTGTGCGCCACAAATGGGATGAAAGGGGACCCAAATCATGAAGGCCACTTGGTGTAGCCTGGGTGCCAGTCTGTTTCTGCTCTCTTGCCAACTCCTTACGCAAGTATCATGTCAAGCATGTTTTGTTTTGTTTGACAATGACAATGGAGTTGGCAAAAGCACAAACAGATCTGGGACCAGGTTACACTTGACCACCAGACATGATGGAATATAGACATATACCTATCATGGGCTATGGTAGCCAAGAGGAAAACATGGCTATGAGATGTTATTTATCACAAAAGCACTTCCTTCACTGGGAATAATCAAGACATTTCGACTATTTATCTGATCATGACTGGCCTGGTGTTATAACTTTCCATTGGAGATTGTATAGATCTACCTACAAAAATGATTGATAGACGTCCGCTATCAAGTCTGCAGACGATTCATTCTTCGATCAAACACTGCCACCCACAGGTTTTAAAAAGTATACGGCACCTTTTTACATGCATTTTGTCCTCTTCGTAGTGTTGGTAAACCGATTGGCCTATGTTGGCATGCACAAATTCTGCAGTTTACAAAGCCGTTAGTAAAATCAAGTAATGAAGAGGATTATTGTGTGAATTTGGAAATAAATGGTCTCTGCTCTTCTCAGGGCCTATATTACAAAGTGTCATCGAGGCATCTTGAAAATATATATAATTGTATCCTGTGACACACTCAACAGCTGCACCAATGTATCAATTCATGGCCCTCTCTCCTGGGAATAATCATTAATTACACAGACTGTTTGAAAGATGAAGGCTTGTATAGGCCTGTATGCTCTCCATACTTGTGCATCCCACCTGTGTGACCCATTCCCTCTAGGGTAACGTTACAAATGAACGCGAACATATTAGAGAAAGATGACAGACAAACTGTGGACTAGCAGCCTACACAAAACCCACGTGTAGGCCAAAAAGCCACCCTACAAATGTATCTTTCTACATTGATTAAAAGTGAATCAATATCGGACATTTCTCAAAGAGATAATGAGAAGTTGCTTTGTGGCCCCATGAGTGGACCGTGACAAATCATGTAGATTGGTGGTGTCTCTAGCCGAACTATTTCTATGGTCATCATGGTGCAGCCTGCAGGGATCTAGTTGTAGCTGCCCACATCAGAAAAAAACGGTCCGTGCTATCCAGATTCCTTGGGACGTCCATACCCCATTGAAGTTGACATTGAAAAGGGTTAAGTTAAATGCTAAGGTTGGGGTTAGGCAAGAGTTATACTTAAGGTTAATGTTAGGGTATGGGTTAAGGTTACGGTGTATGGTATGGACGTCCCAATGATCCCGATTAGCAAATGCACAAAAAAATGTCCTACGTAACCCAGGAAACAGCTAACACAATTTAATTGGTGCGAAAGTGTTATCTGAGAACTGCAGCTTGAGCCCCTCGAGCCAGCCCAGGACACCAAGGACCAAAATATAAGAATCCCGCGTGACATGAAAAACTTGCAACTGTTTCCAGAATTCTGATACTGTATTCACACTTCAAAGACATATTCGTGGTGGTGTGGAAACAACATGTCTCTCAGCTCGCGTTCTGCGAAGTGCAACTTGAGAAACAGGTCCCAACCCTCAGTCCCCGTGGAGTCAATAAAGGAAATGCAGGTTTGGTGATGGTATTATCAGCTATTTCGATTGTGTAGATGTGATTGTAATGTATATTAGTTGTACTGTATATCTTTGTATTTGTCTGGTGGAGGTGGCAAGGTAGCCAATAGCTTGCAATCGTGTTGTGGTCCTGTTTCTTTATGTGTTTCTTGCCAATAAATGTGTTTCCCTGCCAATAAAATTATGGCATTTTCTGATTAGGAAGAGCATGCATATGTAGACTCAAGAGCTCACAATAATTGAAGCATATTTAAGCATGGCTAATGGCTTTATTCAGGCACTCTGCTTTGAGCCGTGCATAAGAACAGCCTTATAAATTGGTTACCAACGTAATTTAAACAGTACAAATAAAACATTGTGTCATACCTGTGGTAGGGCTTTCAGCCAATCAGCATTAAGGACTCAAACTTTATAATTTGCATTATAAACTGGTTGGTTCTAGCCCTGAATGCTGATTGGCTGACAGCTGTGGTATATGAGACAGTATACCAAGGGTATGACAAAGCGTAGGCCTGGCCTTAAACTCAGTTATGGTCCAGTATTTTTACTGCTTTAATTATGTTGGTAAGGTTGGGCAAGACAAAATATTTTATTGCCTTTGAATGGGGTATGGTAGTAGGTGCTAGGCGCACCAGTTTGTGTCAAGATCTGCAAGCTGCTGGGTTTTTCACGCTCAACCGTTTCCTGTGTGTATCAAGAATGGTCCATGTAACAAATTGACATCCAGCCAATTTGACAGAACCGTGGGACGCATTGGAGTCAACATGGACCAGCATCCCTGTGGAATGCTTTCGACACCTTGTAGTGTCCATGCCGCGATGAATTGAGACTGTTCTGTTTTCCCATGTATGAATCTGTTATTCAATGCATTTCTACAGGCTAATGTTAGTAAATCCAAATTCGATGTTTCATAAAATATTTTTTAGGGATAGCTAATGGGGTCCTAAAATTCCAAATCAAAGGGGTCCTAAAATGCCAAATGAAATAGCTAAATTAATTTAAAATGTTAAAAGGTCATATGGTGTTGGATATTAGGAAACAACGGTAATGTTATGGGAACGGTATGATGATGTTCTGGGGACATTATGGATACAGTAATGTTGTGATGATGTTATGGGGACATTATGGTGATGTTATAGGAAAATTAGGTGGATGTTAAGGTGATGTTATAGGAGCATTGTAGGGACATTGTGGTGATGTTATGGAACATTTGGGGATGTTCTAGGGACATTATGATGATGTTATATGGAAATTATGCTGATGTTATGGGGCAATTATGGTGATGCTCCCGAGTGGTGCAGCTGTCTAAGGCACTGCATCTCAGTGCAAGAGGAGTCACTACAGTCCCTGGTTCAAATCCAGGCTATATCACATCCAGATGTGATTGGGAGTCCCATATGGTGGCGCACAATTGTCCCAGTGTTGTCAGGGTTTGGCCAGGGTAGGCCGCCATTGTAAATAAGAATTTGTTCTTAACTAACTTGCCTAGTTAAATTAAGGTTACATTTAAATATATACATTTTTTAAATGTTATGGGGACATTTTGTGGATATTATGGTGAAGTTATGGGGACATTTTGTGATGTTATAGTGATGTTATGGGGACATGTTGTGCTTGTTATGGTGATGTTATGGGGGCCTTCTCTTAGATCCCTCTGAGCTCTCACCAGATCATACATAATTCAGTGGGGACTCCAATTACCCAGTTTCTCCAAATGAGATGTCTCACTTTAGAAATCAGTCATGCCTTAGTGAAATATTCATTATCTAACTGCTTTTAAATGCAAAGTTGCATGATAATTTTCCAAGTATCAAACGCTCTCTCACCCCATATGAGGGGCAGCTTCGTCTGTGAGCGTCCTCGGCCAATATTGTGTAATCTGATGGAATTTAATATTGAGGACCACTTTGGAAACAAGCATTTTAATTAATACTTTCAAGTGATATCCTCTGGGTACAAATTGTACATTTTGTTGTATATGTCTGTTACCCAAAATAGTGTGTTTGTTTCTTGGTGTATGTTGTTCTCTTTGGACAGGCAGTAGCCAAATGCTGGTTGCCCTTTTGAATTTGATGTTTGGGTGGATTGTTTTGTCACTCAACATTTCTCCAGACTCGTTGGTCCCCTAATTTTTGAAGGATTGGCTCTGTCATATTAATCTTTCATCTCACCCCACTTTTCACCACTTTACATGAGTGTTATTCCTTTCTAGTTTCAGTACAACATGCATACAACATGCACACGAGTGAATGGCTTTTATTAAGAAGTCATTGTGTTCCTTGGTTGGATTGAACTAGGCCTAGCCTAACAATGAGTTCCACAACATAGGTCTCGGCCTAGTATTGTGTATTGGTCTTTAACACCATCCATTCTCTGTTGGTCAATCCCTTCCTCAAGTAATTGGACCACAGGGCTCTTTTATACCTGTCCAGGGGAGACATGTCTGTAACTCTAACTGTCTGTAACTGTAGCCTCTACTCTACTGTATAACAATGACCCATTCAGCCCCAAGCCCCATTGTCGAAGTTGGTAAGGTGATAGCAGTGCTTTTGATAATTACCTAGCCTACAGGGGGTCACCCAATACTACACTATCTAGTTAGCAAGCCTCTGTCTGAGGAGAAAACAATATTATAATTTCAGATAGTAACCTTTGGGCTGGAAAATAAGTTGCTGATCGCTGGCAGTGCTTGTTCTGCAGTGCATGCACTGGAATTCTTGTCTGTGTTCTCATGAATAGTAATTCATGTCAATTAAGAGGGTAGATTCCTTAAATAGGTTGCTTTGTTGAGAGTGGCGATGCTTCACTTTAAACCTGACTATCAAAACAAGGTAAGCTGACCTACACAGTTCTGTTACATGACGTTACTTAGGCTACACCCAGGTCCCTATCTGTGACCAAATCATGCATTTCATCATGAATGTTTTAAGAAACCAACAATTGTATTTATCTTAATACCATAACAGTCTCCTGGACTGTTTACCAGACCATTGTGTAGATAGAGGTTCAGCCTGTAGGCTATGTTGCCCATCTATAAATGATCAATCAGAGGTATGGATTTTACAGTACTGGGGATTCATGAAAATACAGAGGTGGGTAGTAACACACTACAAGTAACACGTTACAGTACTTGGGTAGTTTTCTTTTAGGAATGTGTACTGTACTTTAACTTGAGTAAATTCTGTAGGGAAAAACATACTTTTAAAAATATTTTTCAAATGTATCAAAACATTGTGAATATCACTGTCTTACTGCTTTTGTCAGATTTAAATTGGCTGCAAAAGGCTCTATTTCTTGTTTGCCTTTCTTTAGATTTTATGTAAATAACTGGTTAGTTCATTGAAAAACATGTCACAAGTGTCATAGTTCAATGTAAAACCGTATACATTTGTATTTAGGTTATTGCTTTTTGATCAACTTACACAACAAAATTAGCTACTGTAAGAACATAAACAAAACGTTGAGAGAATGAAAATTAGGCAGATGTGTATTGGAGAAGAAAGTCAGTACATTAACTTGTATTCAGTGGAACTAAGGAGCATTTCCATTAACTCTTGTTGTTTGATCAATTTGTTTTCTATTGTAGATCTGCATCAAGGCTGTGCTACTTATCACAAATATAGGCTAGTATTAAAATACACTGTCCACAATGTTTTGGTCATTACAGTAATATCAACGCAGTTTGGATCATTTGGTATATGAGACTGCTCGCATCTTCAGATCAATGCCACATTATGTATTCGGGTAGGTAGCGCATAGAGCAGGGTTCCCCAACTGGCGGCCCCTTGGGCCGATTTTGGCCCGTGGGTGATTTAATTTGGACCCCAAGTTTTCTGAGCAAAAATGATTATAATATGCTACTTTTTTGGGACATAAAAGATTAAGAACACCAGCAAATCAGTTCCAAGTGGTAAAACATGTTCAAGAGTATTCCCACGCATAGTAGAGATATGTGATCGTATACAAATGTAAGCAAGGTTTTAGTCATATAAAATATATATATAATTATATGTTTGGTGTCTTGCTGCCAGTTTGCAGTCTATTTGTAATTATGTTCCGGCTCGATGACCATCTACTCAAGAACAAATCGTCCCGCGGCTGAATCTAGTTGGTGATCCCTGACATAGAGGCTTATACTTGGCCTCACCGCATGGGTTCTCTGTGGTTTAGAGAGGTCAAGGTTGGACACAATACCTGACACAGTAATAGGGGATTATGAAGGTTCCTTTTCATCTGTTTTGTCACCTGCACAATGGCATCATGAAGGCTTGGTGTACAATATACTGTGGCCTTCTACTGTGATACCCATCACCTGTGGCTGTGTGTCATGTGCCGGAGCTTGGCAACTTGCCAGCGTCTTTAAGTTGTTTGAATAGTTTATAGGAGATTTTAACTTCACTGACAGTTAGCTCAGTTTAAGCAAGGTAGGGAGCAAACAAAGGCATGCCAGTTATTCTCCTGAGTGATCACAGTCACTCTTATCTTCTCTACAGCACTCACTGATTTCTATCTGTAGCTACATAGATTGTAGATGGTCGTTTGGGAGCTGGCTTTGATATGAGGAGCTAAGTGTCATGTCTAGAGCATTTAGAAAACAGCTCTGGAAACAGAGTGTCTCAAGAGTGATCAAGGTAAGAGATTGTCACTGTAGGACTTGTATGATGATAGGAGAAGATGGAGTAGATCTACCGGAGACAACAAGCACCTAGTGGGTCCTTGCCAAATAATGGTTAATAATGGTTAATGGTCATCTATTTGATCACAGATTGGGGCTAATATGGTGTGCATGTTGCTGACTGTTTGATAAATGTATAGGCTCCAGAGTACAACTAAACTGAAATCAGTCATTGGTCAAGATTGGCTCTCGGTCTTGTTCTGTAGAATTGTGATAAATTCAGTAGAAACAAGCAATTTCAGTCAGTATTTTTTTTGATACACTCTATGATAGAGACATTGTTTGCAATGGAGTTCATTGCAAACGTCGGGTGGATTAGAAGACTCACAACGTCCAAACGCCCATGTCACAGTTATCAGTCTTTTTCTCCTGAAGTATTTCGTGATTTGTTTTGTCAGGATAGTTTCATTCTAGCCATTCAGTTCTTATCTGAGCTGAAAGCTTGCAGACAGTTGAGGTTGCCATTGTGTACGCTTGGTGCTTGGTGCTTGGTGTGCTGTGGTGTGTGTCTGTAGGATAAAGCTTGAGGTGGCTGTTTGCTCATCATGAAAGCCTTGGACTGGAATCACTGCCAGCCCAGGGAGCAGGTGTGATGTGTGTGTCGCCCAGCAACCCCTGTCTTGGCTAGCTTATATAAGCATGTATTTCCTCCAGTGGTTCTGTTCTGGCAGTGTGGTGAATCAGTAGTCTACTGGCTGGCCTGTGATGCACATGCTACGTGTCTAATGGAACCCTTTTCCCTACATCGTGCACTACTTTTGATCAGACACCAAGCAGTGCACTATGTAAGGAGTAGGGTTCCATTTAGGATGCAGTCTGGGGCTTGGGTTTGTCCAATAGGTCAATAGCTGTGTTTGGTCTTTCGTGTCCAGGCTTGTTGACTGATGGCTGCTGCCTCTGATCTGCTGCATGACCTCAAGGCCTGCTGTAAATCTTTAGCCATCGTCTTCTGCTATCTTCTTCCTACTCCCACCAGATACCTGGATGGAACTCATGTGGATATATCTTTTAATTGGGCTTATCCATTGGAGTTATCAATTAAGCCACAGTAGATGTGACTCAGACTTGGCCTTAACGTCTTTAAAGTGCAACAGACCAGTGAGCCGGCTTGGCATGAATAACTCATGAATAACTCAGACTGCTGAGTTATTGATGCCAAGCCGGCTCACTGGTCTGTTGCACTTTAAAGACGTTAAGGCCAAGTCTGAGTCACATTTACTGTGAGTTATCCATGGCATCAAATACATTCTTACACACATGCATGCGTCCACGTGTGCCATCGCCCCCACGTTGATTTTGTCCCCCCACACCAGACTTGATCAGGACACGCAGGTTATATATATATATATTTTTTTGAATTTTACACCGTTTTCTCCCCAATTTCGTGGTATCCAATTGTTTTTAGTATCTACTATCTTGTCTCATTGATACAACTCCCGTACGGGCTCGGGAGAGACGAAGGTTGAAAGTCATGCGTCCTCTGATACACAACCCAACCAAGCCGCACTGCTTCTTAACTCAGCGCGCATCCAACCCGGAAGCCAGCTGCACCAATGTGTCGGAGGAAACACAGTGCACCTGGCAACCTTGATTAGCGCGCACTGCACCCGGCCCGCCACAGGAGTCGCTGGTGCGCGATGAGACAAGGATATCCCTACCGGCCAACCCCTCCCTAGCCCGGACGACGCTAGGCCAATTGTGCGTCGCCCCACGGACTTCCCGGTCGCGGCCGGTTACGACAGAGCCTGGGCGCGAACCCAATTATATTAATTTGGGGACAGGTCGAAAAGCATGAAACATTTATGGCAATTTAACTAGCCAGCTTTCTGTTGCTAGCTAATTTGTCCTGGGATATAAACATTGGGTTGTTATTTTACTTGAAATGCACAAGATCCTCTACTCTGACAATTAATCCACAGATAAACTGAATTTGTTTCTAGTCATCTCTCCTTATTCCATCAGGCTTATTCTTCTTATTTTGGACTTTATATGGTGGTTGGCTACCAACTTTAGGTGCATTACCGCAACTGACTGGAGTGTGGACCTAAGTTCATCTTTCAATCACCCACGTGGGTATATGCTTCTAAAAACCAATGAGAAGATGGGAGAGGTCGGACTTTCAGCGCGTTGAGCATCACAAATAGAACCAATTTATATTTTAGGGCCTGGCCACGCAGACGCTCGCTGATGCGCTTGAGCAGTGTGGGTGCAATGATTGAATAACATTTATTTTGCAACGCACACGCATGCGATGTGTTCGGTCTGGTCAGCATGTTAGGGGAAAATGTATAGTGTTGTGCCAAATAGTAACATGCCAGTGTAGATGCAAAGAAATGCAGGAACAGCTTAAGTGTTCTTAGTATTTCTGGTCTGCCGGTAAATGGTCTGGCCAGTAGCTATAAAATGTTTTGTTATTAAGTTGCAATGTGCTGAACCCAAAGGGCCTAGATCCCAAAATAGACTAACCCTTGCAAGTAAAAGGTAGCTTAACCTAGAACGAAACACTTCTCCAAACAACACAGGCTACATTCCAGACTGTCAATGGGGAAAATAAAACCAGAGTTTGAAAGCATCTGTATCCGGCCCACAAAATACAACACCAAGTCGGCTTAATTTATTGGCTTGCCTTTTTTCTGCCGTTACCTAGCAGCACCACCAAGCAACTCATTGTAGTAGATTTTACTGTCTCTGTTCTGTCTTCTTTAACATGAGGCCCCCAGCCACTGGGCTGTCTAGGGTAGTGTTATAGGCTAGCCAGAAACAGTCTGTTTCACTGTATATAACCCGTGGATAGCTAGTGGGTAGGAGTGGTAAAGACAGAAGACAGAAGACAGAGAAAGAGGCATAGCTAAATAGTCTAGAGTATAGGGAAAATGTTTTATCAGAGATCATGGTTCAAGAGATTTCCATGAAGGAATAGGCTATCACTTTCATTTTCACTTCTTTGTGTGGGATTTAGCTTTTTTAAAATGTTTTATTCATGTATTTTTACTGTTAATAACAAAGCTGCAGTATATATTGAAGATATTGTATTTTATATTATTATTATTATTTTTTCTTCTGATATTTCTTCAATGGAGTCTGCAAGTATCCTGAATTCTGCTGTCTTGGCTGACATGTGAAAGTGATTGTCATTCTGTGAACATTTTGAACAATGGCTGACTCAAAGTCTAGAAGGAGCAAAAGGGAGCCTCACTCATTTGTCATATCTAACAGCAAGATTGTTGCATTCAAAGTATGTGTGAATGACTCCGTTGTATCCAGTCATTCTCATTTGAATTTCTGTAATTGTTTCTGGGCTGAAATATGAATCAGAATTTGGTTCCGCCTCTTGTCGAAGCAATCCATCCAGTTTGAATCTGTACTGGGGTTGACTTGATGATACCTCTCTCTGTCTCTTTGTTTGCAGCAAAAGCTGAAAGAGGAGCGTGAGGCTAAGAGAGCTCAGCTGGATGGCAGACATGACTACGTCCTCAGCATCGTGGCTTCCTGCCTGGGCCTGGAGAAGGCTGACGTGGAGGATGCCATTCTGGAGGGAACTCAGGTAGGGCATAACACTTCACTGTTCCACCTCCATCAATCCCCTACACTGTGGTCCCTTGTGACAGACTGTTGAGTAGCTGGCCACTGCTTGCGGATGCAACATTTGTTTCTGCACACCTGTATGTATGGTAATAACTTGTGAAAAAGCGATTTAAGTAAAGGTCAATTCATTGTGGAAACGGTGATTGTGGTGAACCTGTCTCCCATAGATTGAGCGCATGGAGCAGTTCTTTGTGGCTGAGGGACTTCCTCATATCATGTTCTACTATCAGGATGTGGAGCCAGCTGAAGCAGGTGAGATGATTGGCCATGAAGGGAAATAATAGGGGAATATAATAATAGCAGAGTAATAACACAGTTAATAGTAGAGTTACAGCTCAAAGACAAAGAGGCTGAAACTTGCAAGGCTTGCGTAATGTATCTTACCCTTCTTCCGGTCGTAAAGATGATATAGTGGGTAACTGCTTTGTTTGTCTCCCTAGCAGCAGCATCAGCAGCAGCTGCCTTGGCCCCAAACCGGAGTAAGAAGGACAAGGTGTTTGTCACTGAGGGCAAAGATGTGGCTCTGACTGGTGTCTGTGTGTTCTTCACAAGAGCCAATCCCTCCAAGGCTATCACCTCTGAGAATGTCCACAGGGTGAGTCTTCACCTTACTATCCAACACAAGGCTCTCTAACCCTGTTCCTGGAGAGCTATGTCCTGTAGGGTTTTCACCCCAACCCTAATCTAGCACACCTGATTCTAATAATTAATTGATTGATAAACTGAATCAGATTAGTTACACTGGGATTGGATTGAAAACCTACAGGAGGGTAGCTCTCCAGGAACTGGGTTGGAGAACCCTGATCCAACACATAGTCGGCATTATACGTTTGATCAAGATTTATATGTCTAAAGGCTTAAACAATGTTTGTATAACAATGTTCTTATCATTCATAACACTATTTAACCTTGCCTTCAGGAAAACTGCTCAAAGAGTTTAAGGCTTAAAGCACACAATATTAGTAACAGTATGACACGTCAGCCCAATCTTTGCTTCTAAAATGGTGTCATCCCCTGGCCTACTGTGTGGTCATGTCAATCTAAAATTCTCTGGCCCTGGTAGGAGGTGAATTTCAACATGCTGGACACCACAGAGGTAGGCCTGCTTAAAAGTGTGGAGCAGCTGCTGTCTGAGATCTTCATACCCAGCCTGAAGAAGATGGACCATGGCTGGGGAGAGCTGGCCAGTCCACAGGCCCAGTCAGTTAAACAGGAATTCATCAGCTCACTGGACAGCTTTGTGTCTGTGCTGGCCGGGGCACAGGAGAGCCTGCAGGAGAAGGTAGGTGACGTAAACGCTCAACAGACCTGGCTTCAAATACTATTTCAAATATCTAAATTACTTTCACATGCATTTCAAAGTACAGTGGCAAGAAAAAGTAGGGGAACCCTTTGGAAATACCTGGATTTCTGCATAAATTGGTCATAAGATTTGATCTGATCTTCATCTAGGTCACAACAATAGACAATCACAGTCTGCTTAAACTAATAACACACAAACAATTATACGTTTTCATGTCATTATTGAACACACCGTGTAAACATTCACAGTGTAGGGTGGGAAAAGTATGTGAACCCTTGGATTTAATAACTGGTTGACCCTCCTTTGGCAGCAATAACCTCAACCAAAAGTTTTCTGTAGTTGTGGATCAAACCTGCACAACGGTCAGGAGGAATTTTGGACCATTCCTCTTTACAAAACTGTTTCAGTTCAGCAATATTTTTTGGGATGTCTGGTGTGAACTTCTCTCTTGAGGTCATGCCACAGCATCTCAATCGGGTTGAGGTCAGGACTCTGACTGGGCCACTCTGGAAGGCGTATTTTCTTCTGTTGAAGCCATTCTGTTGTTGATTTATTTCTCTGTTTTGGGTTGTTGTCCTGTTGCATAACCCAACTTCTGTTGAACTTCAATTGGCAGACAGACAGCTGTTACGGTTTTCTTCTTCCTCTGAAGAGGAAGTGTAGCAGGGATCGGAGGACCAAAATGCAGCGTGGTTATTTCGATACATCTTTAATCAAAGATAAACACGAACAATACAAAAACAATAAACGTAACGTGAAAACCTAAACAGCCTTATCTGGTGCAAACAAACACAGAGACAGGAACAATCACCCACGACACACTCAAAGAATATGGCTGCCTAAATATGGTTCGATAAACACCTGCCTCTGATTGAGAACCACTCCAGGCTCCATGCTGACTGGCGGCTCTGGCTACTCCATGCTGACTGGCGGCTCTGGATGCTCCATGCAGACTGGCGGCTCTGGCTGCTCCATGCAGACTGGCGGCTCTGGCTGCTCCATGCAGACTGGCAGCTCCATGCCGACAGGCAGCTCTGGCGGCTCCTTGCAGACTGGCAGCTCCTTGCAGACTGGCAGCTCTGGCAGCTCCTTGCAGACTGGCATCTCTGGCAGCTCCTTGCAGACTGGCAGCTCTGGCAGCTCCTTGCAGACTGGCAGCTCTGGCAGCTCCTTGCAGACTGGCAGCTCTGGCAGCTCCTTGCAGACTGGCAGCTCTGGCAGCTCCTTGCAGACTGGCAGCTCCTTGCAGACTGGCAGCTCTGGCAGCTCCTTGCAGACTGGCAGCTCTGGCAGCTCCTTGCAGACTGGCAGCTCTGGCAGCTCCTTGCAGACTGGCAGCTCCTTGCAGACTGGCAGCTCCTTGCAGCGCTGAACAGGCGGGAGACTCCGGCAGCGCTGTAGAGGAGGAAGGCTATGGCAGCGCTGGAGAGGAGGAAGGCTCCGGCAGCGCTGGAGAGGAGGAAGGCTCCGGCAGCGCTGGACAGGCGAGGCGCACTGTAGGCCTGATGCGTGATGCTGGCACTGGTGGTACTGGGCCGAGGACACGCACAGGAAGCCTGGTGCGGGGAGCTGCCACCGGAGGGCTGGTGTGTGGAGGTGGCACTGGATGGACCGGACCGTGAAGGCGTACTGGAGATCTTGACAGTAGGGCTGGCACCAACCGCCCTGGCTGGATCTTCACCCTAGCCCGGCAGATGTGAGGAGCTGAGATGTAGCGTACCGGGCTAAGCACGCGTACTGGGGACACCGTGCGTTCCACCGCATAACACGGTGCCTGACCAGTACCACGCCCACCATGGTTAACACTGCTAGGCGCACTGTAGCGCTGAGCTGGCACAGGACGTGCAAGGCTAGGGAGGTGCACAGGAGGCCTGGTGCGTGAGGCTGGCACCATCTTCACCAGCCGACTAGCACGCACCTCAGGACGAGTATAGAGAGCTGACCCAGGTGCCATCAAATCCCGACACGCTCCGTCGGGCGAATTCCGTGCCTCATGCACCAACACAGCAACTCCCTCATAACTCTCTCCTCCAATGTCCCCATTAACTCCTTCAAAGTCTCTGCTTCGCTCACCTCCAACACCGGCTCTGGTTCTGGTCTCCTCCTTGGCTCCTTACGATAAACAGGGGGAGTTGGCTCAGGTCTGACTCCTGACTCTGCCACACTCTCCCTGTGCCTCCCCCAATACATTTTTGGGGCTGACTCTCGGGCTTCCATCCGCGCCGCCGTGTTCGTCTCTCCAACTCCATTCTCCTATAACCCTCCTCGCAGTGCTCCAGCGAATCCCAGGCGGGCTCCGGCACTCTCCCTGGGTCGACCACCCACCTGTCTATTTCTCCCAAGTCGCATAATCCAGACTTCGTTGCTCCTGCTGCCGCTGCGTGTCACCACGCCGCTTGGTCCTGTTGTGGGGGGTGATTCTGTTACGGTTTTCTTCTTTCTTGTAGCAGGGATCGGAGGACCAAAATGCAGCGTGGTTAATTCGATACATCTTTAATCAAAGATAAACACGAACAATACAAAAACAATAAACGTAACGTGACGTGAAAACCTAAACAGCCTTATCTGGTGCAAACAAACACAGAGACAGGAACAATCACCCACGAAACACTCAAAGAATATGGCTGCCTAAATATGGTTCCCAATCAGAGACAACGATAAACACCTGCCTCTGATTGAGAACCACTCCAGGCAGCCATAGACTATTCTAGACAACCCCACTAACCACTATCCCATAACCTACAACAAACCCCTAGACAAAACACACCACATAAAATAACCCATGTCACACCCTGGCCTGACCAAAATAATAAAGAAAACACAAAATACTAAGACCAGAGCGTGACAACAGCATAACATTATCCTGCAAAATGTCCTGATAAACTTGGGAATTCATTTTCCCGTTGATGATAGCAAGCTGTCCAGGCCCTGAGGCAGCAAAGCAGCGCCAAGACATGATGCTGCCTCCACCATACTTTACAGTTAGGATGAGGTTTTGATGTTGGTGTGCTGTCTTTTTTTCTCCACACATAGTGTCGTGTGTTCCTTCCAAACAACTCAACTTTAGTTTAATCTGTCCACAGAATATTTTGCCAGTAGCACTGTGGAACATCCAGGTGCACTTTTGCAAACTTCAGATGTGCAGCAATGGTTTTTTTGGACAGCAGGGGCTTCTTCCGCGGTGTTCTCCCATGAACACCATTCTTGTTTAGTGTTTTACATATCATTCGCTCGTCAACAGAGATGTTAGCATGCTCCAGAGATTTCTGTAAGTCTTTAGCTGACACTCTAGGATTCTTTTTAACCTCATTTAACATTCTGCGTTGTGCTCTTGCAGTCATCTTTGCAGGACGGCTACTCCTAGGGAGAGTAGCAACAGTGCTGAACTTTCTCCATTTATAGACAGTTTATCTTACCGTGGACTGATGCACATCAAGGCTTTTAGAAATACTTTTGTAACCCTTTCCAGCTTTATGCAAGTCAACAATTCTTAATCTTAGTCTTCTGAGATCTCTTTTGTTCGAGGCATTGGTTCACATCAGGCAATGCTTCTTGTGAATAGCAAACTCATATGATGTGAGTGTTTTTTTTATAGGACAAGGCAGCTCTAACCAACATCCCCAACGTCATCTCATTGATTGGACTCCAGGTTAGCTGACTCCTGACTCCAATTAGCTTTTGGAGAAGTCATTAGACTAGGGGTTTTCATACTTTTTACAACCTACACTTTGAATGTTTAAATGATGTATTCAATATAAACAAGAAAATACGATCATATGTGTGTTATTAGTTTAAGCACACTATGTTTGTCTATTGTTGTGACTTAGATGAATTGATGACCAATTTATGCAGAAATACAGGTAATTCCAAAGGGTTCACATACTTTTTCTTGCCACTGTAATTATTCAGACGTGTTTTATTTGAAAAGACAAGTAGTTGAATATTGGAATGTATTTGGAAAACTCAAATACACTGACTCAAATACACTCCCATGTATTTAACCCAGGTATTTGAAAATAATATTTGAAATAAGTATTTGAAAATACTTTCAAAAAGTATGCTATTTAAAGAAAATTATTTGAAAATACTTAAAAATAATTCCAATAGATGTGGTTGATTTGGGCCACATTAGTTGAAAATACTCAAATACACAGAAAATAAGTATTTAAATAACAAATAATCAAATACACACACACACACTCACATGCTTATCAAAACAAATGTGATTTTGCAATTACTAATATACGGATATACAATTGATATCATTAATCATTTAATTTAGGTGAATCTAAAAGAATGTGACGAATTTGATCTGAAGACACTGAAAGGCCCATCTGACTTCATTGCTGTGGCTAACAGCACAGAGGCAACAGAGAAGATAGAGGCCTGTATGAAAGTGTGGATCAAACAGATTGAACAGGTAAAATAGGTTGAACCTCAATAGCATCATGCACACTTATCCCCTCCGTGGACCTGTTTTATTGTGGGTGGAGGTGTGTGTTTAATATAGTCAATACAATACAACTTTATTTATCCTCTCAGGGGAAATTACATCAAGATCCACCACATCTAACACAGTGTATAGATATTGCATTCCCCAATCAGCAGTGATTGTGTTGTATCCAGGTGCTGGCTGAGAGTGACCAGCTGAGGAAGGAGGCAGATGACCTGGGGCCGCGGGCCGAGCTGGACCACTGGAAGAAACGCATGTCCCGCTTCAACTACCTCCTGGACCAGCTGAAGAGCCCCGATGTCAAATCTGTCCTGGGCGTTCTCATGATGGCCAAGTCAAAACTCATCAAGGTGAGCAAGCTGTTACTGTCCTCCGTAACACAAGAGTATATGTTAAAGGCCTGCTAATAAAATGTTAAAATCTCAATTTCGATTTTTGCTACATGAGACTCGTTCGTGGGAGCCAGTCACATAAACAAATTAAGTAAAGTACTCTACGCTTACTGAACATGGCTCTCATATCTGAATTCAGTTGGTGTTTCCTGTATTACTGTAGCAGAATAGGTACAGTGCATGTTTGATGACTGTATCTGTCCCACCAGTCCTGGCGAGAGCTGGACACCAGGATCACTGACTCAGCCAACGAGGCCAAGGACAATGTGAAGTACCTCTACACTCTGGAGAAGTTCTGTGACCCGCTCTACAACAGTGATCCTGTGAGAGACTAATATTGTATAGTTTTCAATATAACAACTAATTTTCCTCTAAGATTTACTAACTACAGACTTACATAGCTTCCCAGTTTCCCGGGCCAAACAGATTATGCTTAATCCTGGACTAAGAAGAACCCTCAATGTCAAACCTTTTAGTCCAGGACTAAGCTTAATCTGTGAAACCGGTCCTCTATGTATATCGATCTTAATGGATTTGAAAATTCATCATTGTATGATTGTATTGATTGCTAAATGAACGCAGGTGTCGATGGTGGAGGCCATTCCAGGCCTGATCAATGCCATCCGGATGATCCACAGTATATCCCGCTACTACAACACCTCAGAGAAGATCACCTCCCTGTTTGTCAAGGTCATTATTGCCAAGATAGTATATTTAACCACCAAGAAGAAGAGGTGACTGTAAATTTCGCTCACAATTAAAAGCTTCCAAATGTATTACATTTAATCATTAGGAGTGTATTGATATCAATCTTGTCAATTCTTCTTTGATGTTCTTGGTGCATTTGGCCGCACCACCTGGTCTCATGTTAGCTGAAGTGCTGTCTACCTCCGTCCCAAGCCTGTTAACCAGTCATCCCATTGAGATTACTTATTAGAGTGGCACGTGAAATGTATCCTTTTTTCTTCGGTATCTCCATGTCTTAGGTTACCAACCAGATGATTACAGCATGTAAGGCTTACATCACCAACAACGGTTCTGCGTCCATATGGGACCAGCCTCAGGGTGTTGTAGCTGAGAAACTGAAAGCTGCTATCCACCTAAACCAGGTACTGCTTTCAACACACTATAACCAGATAATTTAAAATACTGTGCTAAATCAAGGAACAAAGAAATGTGCTTTTTGAAAGTACAGGCCCTTAAGAGCTTTAATGTATAAAATAATATATTATATCTAGTGTAATACCACCACATCCTTTACGCACTTCTCACAAATTAACTATTTTACAGTGTAACTTCCTTTCCATACTCCTCCAATGACTTTTCATCTGGATCCCATCTATCTCATTATAGGAGTACCAGAAGTGCTTCCACAAGACCAAGGAGAAGCTGGAGCAGAGTCCCTCCGAGAGGCAGTTTGATTTCAGTGAGATGTACATCTTTGGGAAGTTTGAGACGTTCCAACGACGCCTCTACAAGATCCTGAACATGTTCAGCACCATCACTACTTACTCAGCCCTACAGGACTCCAAGATAGAAGGCCTGGAAACTATGGCAACCACTTTTCAGGTATATTGTTCGGAGATTAGAATAGTTTGTAGACCTTACCTTTTTAGACATTACTTTTTAGGCATGACCTTTTTGACGTTACCTTTTTAGATGTTACCCTTTTAGACATGACTTAACACATTGCATTTCTATACATTACCTTTTTATACGTTACCTTTTTATACGTTACCTTTTTAAACGTTACCTTTTTAGAAGTTACCGTTTGAAATGTTACCTTTTTAGATGTTACCCTTTTAGGCATGACTTAACACATTGCATTTCTATACGTTACCTTTTTAAACGTTACCGTTTAATGTTACCTTTTTAACTTTACTTTTTTAGACGTTATCTTTTCAGACGTTTGCGTTTTAAATGTTACCTTTTCAGACGTTAGCGTTTTAAATGTTACCTTTTTAGATGTTTTTCCTTGCAACTGTAGTAATGTTATATCTGCTCTTTCTATTACTTCCGCTGGACAGACTGCAGAAATGCAGGGGAAATGGGAGGTAACTTTACCACACGTTTTTTTGTCCTTGTTTTTGTCCATCAGTGCATGCCTCATCATCATTATCATCATCTCTACCAAGCATAAAGCCATACTAAACTCCTAACTGTCTCTCTTTCTAAAAGAGCTGCAAAATCTGGACCCCTACAAATAAGCCGGGCTCGACAATCTGGACCCTCTCTTTATAAAATGATCCGCCGCAATTGTTGCAACCCTTATTACTAGCCTGTTCAACCTTGCTTTCGTATCGTCTGAGATCCCTAAAGAATCGAAAGCTGCCACGGTCATCCCCCTCTTCAAAGGGGGTTACACTCTATTACTAAGTCCTGATGGCCTTTTGTTGAAGTTGACAGTTTGTTCACAGGAGCCAGAATATACATATTTTATGGTAAGCTGCTCATTGGAGAAATTACTGCTATTTTATACACTGCCTTTCATCCCTGCCATTGTAGATGGAGGATCTTTAAATAGGGATGGTGTCCAGCCAGAAGCTGCATGTCATCATCATTCTACATTCTATATTATGTGGCCTACTACTCCGATTAAAATTAAATTAAACCCAACAGTCTCACAACATTCAACGGAAACATTGTTGACAGTTTTTTGGCTTTGGTTGGAATGAATACAGACACAAGAAATAATCAAAAGCCTCAAGAGCTTTGGAAAGAATGGAAAAATAACCTGTCTGCCTTTTATTTTCAGAGCATTGTATTGAGCATGAAGAAAAAGCACTACAGTTTCCTTGATCAGAGAAGAACAGACTTCGATCAGGACTATGATGAGTTTTGTAAAAATACCACTGACTTGCATGTAAGTTTACACTTAATAACAAACTTACCAGTAAATCATAACACAACATATCTAAATAATCTCATAATTTACTTGCACAATTGTTTGTATGTTCATTTGCTTTCAGAATCAGCTGAAGACCTTCATGGATAACACTTTCGATACGATTCAAAACACAGAGAGGGCTTTGAATGTACTCAAAACATTTGAAAGGTAGTGTTGTTTCAGTCCACCTCTATGTCAAACTAACCTTTAATTCATTTCAGTCCTTTTAACAGCCATTTCATTCATTCTCCATTTGATATCATAATCTCCCCTTACATCACCAAGACTGGGCATTCCAGACCTGGGCATCGATGAGAAGTACCAGCGGATCCTTCAGAACTATGGGAGAGACATAGAGATGGTGTCCCGTAACTACACCAAGCAGAAGATGGATCCTCCCATTGGCCGGGACCTGCCACCGGTAGCCGGTAAGATCCTGTGGGCCCGCCAGCTGTACCGGAGGATCCAGGAACCCATGGATCTGTTTCAGGAATCCCCTGGGGTGCTGGCTACGCCCGAGGCCAAACGCATCATCAGGAACTACAACAGGGTGGCCAGGGTGCTGCTAGAGTTTGAGATGCTCTACCACAGTGGATGGATGAAACAGGTGAGACAGGGCCCCTCCTGGTTGTCTTATTTATTGTGATCTTAAAGGCAAAACTGATTCTTAATCAGCATTCCTACTCTGAGACTCTTGATAGGGTCTCTGGAGTACTGGCTGGACTTATACTCCAGTAGCATAGCAGCGTTAACTGTTACTGTTATTAATGCTGATCTGTACCTTATCTGTAGCCTGGTTCCAGATATGTTTGTGCTGTCATAGTTGGCAAGACTGATATTACTTTTGATTGACTTGTTGATTTCCCACAGACATACTGTAGACTCATATCACTCATACACTCTCTTGCTCTCTCTCGCTGTCTCTCTCCATTTCTCTCTCTCTCTCTCTCTCTCACACACGTTCTCACTCCCCAGATCGAGGAGGTCAGACTGGGCCTCCAGGCCTCTTTACTGGTCAAATGTCCCGATACGGGGGACCTGTTTGTCAACTTTGACCCCCAGATCCTGACTCAGATTAGGGAGACAGACTGCATGACCAGGATGAGGCTGGATATTCCTCCCTTTGCCGCCATCTTACAGCAGAAACAAGATGCCCTCAAGAAGAACTACAACAAGCTGCAGGTACACTAGTTTTTCCATGATGCCTTTTGATCAACTGAAGCATATTGAGCATGATACTGTATCCTGTCTTTAAAAAGGTTTATGTACACTCAACAGTAATAAAAGGGCTGTCATTTCATTTCATTTTGAATTGAGTAGAAAGTCCTATGAGATGGGATTTAGTCAGTAGAATCTTAATGCAAAGATTAGAAGACATTATAATGCCAGGAATGAAGTAAAGTGTTATTACTAATTTCTCTATTTCTGACGCCCATCCACAGCTGGTTCTGACGGAGAACGCCAAGGTCCGGGCTAAGATACAGAGTGCCTTTGGGCAACTGGTGATGCCTCATGTTGCTAAGGTGGACGAAGCCATTCTGCCAGGCCTGACCTCCCTCAACTGGACCTCACTGAACATCGAGAAATACCTCAGCCGCATCAACAGTGCTCTCAGTATGTAACCATGTCCAATCTAACCTTGTCAGCACTGTACTGTGCTCTGTCATAGCACCATACTATAAAAAGGCAGAACAATCTCACCACAATAACCAGAACAGTAAGCACACCTAAACTTTGACGTCATTTGATCGCAGTTAATTGTGCCTGATCAACTCATGTCAAATATCCCATTGGAAAAAGTTATATCTGCTGTCCCAGTGAGCAAAGCTGATTGTAACTGCTGTTTCCTTGTGACCCCTGGTGACACCGTGGTGCTGTGTATGACCTCTGACCTGTGTGTCCAGTGGACCTGGAGCTGCTGATGGACAGAGTGAATGACCTGGTGGAGTTCAGGATAGACGCTGTGCTGCAAGAGATGAGTGGAGCCACACTGTGGGTTCTGCCCCTGGAGGAACCTTTCAGCTGTGAAGAGTTCGTTCAGACCACCAGGGTAAACAAAGATTCCCTCTGTATTATGTGTTAAACACATACACTACTGTTCAAAAGTTTGGGGTCACTTAGAAATGTCCTTGTTTTTGAAAGAAAGGCACATTTTTCATGATTTAAAATAACCTCAAATTGATCAGAAATACAGTGTAAACATTGTTAATGTTGTAAATGACTACTGTAGCTGGAAACGGCTGAGTTCAGTTGGTCAGGTGTAGTGGCTAGTTGGAACAAAATGGTGCAGTACCTGCAGCACTCCAGGAACAGGGTTGCCTACCCCTGATATAGGCTAATGTACTTTCTTCTGTTATGTCATGGTAGGAGCTGTGTATAAAGGGAGCTCAGAGCCTCCATGCCAAGAGTTCCCTGGTGGAGGAGGCAACCAATGAGCTCATCAACATGCTGCTGGAGTTTGAACTGAACAAGGAGGGGGACGAGGAACTGCTAGAGGAGAGCAGGACTGATATGGACCAAGTGGAGAGTGAAGGTACTGTAACCTACAGTTTTAACTGTGATAATCATGATGCAGAAAAACTCAAACAGAGAGTGATAACAGGGTCAGCAAAATACAAGGGAAAGGGTACAATAGCAAAACGATTGTTCAGGTGCACAAAGACTGACTGTTACAGACTGAGAATGAGAAAGTGTGCGTGCCTGTGTCCATGCCTGCGTGCGTGGTGGTGTACATGCAGGTGTATTCATGTCTGTTTATGCCTCTTCCCAGGGGAGGAGGAGGGTAAGTCAGAGGGTCGCATCAACCTGCTGTCTCGTAACACCACGGCAGCGAGCACCACAGGCCCCCCGTCTCCCCTGGTGAAGAGGAAGAAGAGAGACCTGCTGGAGGTGATGGAGGAGGAGGCTCAAGAGCTTCTGTCCCACTTCAACCACCGTAACGTGGACGCCCTGCTGAGGCTCACACGCAACACCCTGGAGACCCTCCGCAAACGCCTCCACACCTCCTCACTACTGCATTTCCTGGGTAAGTTCCATTAATCCAATGTACTGTATTTATAAAGCCAAATGTACATCATCAGTTGTCACAAAGTTGTAACAAAATGCCTCCCTTTGAGCTCCACCCTTTAGATGTTGGAGTAAGGTGGGGCTGTCTAGAAGGGCAGGGTTTCCCATTCCATTTCTCCCTACTTCAATGCTGCCCATCTCCCCACAGCAGAGAGTGATTCCCCCAGCCGTCTAAAGGGCAGTGGTCAGCAGCCTATCTTCAGGACCAGTGTGACCCTGTCCATCCCCAATATCGCCATGGTCCCAGCCCTAGATGAGGTCCAGCAGGCTCTGAACCGGGCTGTGGAGTGTGTGGTCAGTGTCAGTAAAGGAGTCGGCCAGTGGAGCAAGGAGAGGATCTCCAAGGTGGGCGTGCTTTGGCTTAAAGCTACAATGCAGCAGTTTTTATTTCAATATCAAATCATTTCTGAGTAACAATTAAGTACCTTACTGTGATTGTTTTCAATTAAAATTGTCCCCAAAAAAATCCTTCATAGCAAAGAGCAATTTCTCATGCAAGAATTTGCTAGGACTGTCTTGGAGTGGTGAGGGGAGAACTGAAAACTAGCTGTTATTGCCAGGTCAAAACACGATCCCACCAAAACAGGCTGAAAATGTCAGGCAGTTTTTTCAAACAGCTCGTACACTAAAAGGCAATATCATAATTTTCATAGTATTCCAACCTCATTGTGTGGAAATATATATAAAACACATTCACATCAAATGTTTGACTTTAATATGTCTGTGACATCTGCACAATCATGAGATTATGGTTTTAGTTAGTCTTAAAACAAAGATGAATTATTCCGTTCATGCCAAAACAGAGGAAGATGAGTGAGAGACGCATGGCTGCTCTGAGACAGGACAAGAGTGACAGTGAGTCAGAGGACGGAGAGACCACCTACAGGAGTCTGGCTGACGGCAGTACCTCAGACATCTCCGCCTCTGTGACCCAGGCCATACCCTACCAGGCCAGGAACTACTACAAGAGTGTGTCTGAGAACAAGGAGATCATCAAGCTGGTGTCTGTGCTCAGCACCTCCATCAACTCTACCAAGAAGGTACATACAGGTCTACACACAAAACAAAAATAAAAAGTCTGTTTCTCCTGTTTTCCTAACATTCTGACCTTAGTGTGTCAAATTCTAACTATTTTGTGTTTGATACTGACACCTATCCCCTAAGATGTTGTGAAAATGAGACCTAAATCAAATCAAATCAATTAAATTCAAACTTTATTGAAAGTGCATTTAAAACCTGGCTGTTGTGTTGTTGTTGGCCAGGAGGTGATGAATGCTTTGGACCGCTTCAGTCGTTACCACCACATCTGGAGGAAGGAGCGAGAGGACACCATACAAAAGTTCATCCAGGGCAGCCCTCTGCTGTCTGAGTTTGAGTCTCAGATCCTCTACTACAAAGACCTGGAGCTGGAGATCAATGCTGAGCCTGAGTACATCACTGTGGGAGCTCTGGCCCTCTATACAGGTAGAGTACATCCCTGTAGGAGCTCTGACCCCCTATACAGGTAGAATACATCACTGTGGGAGCTCTTGCCTTCTATATAGGTAGAATATGTCACTGTAGGTGAACTGGCCCTCTATACAGGTACCTAGCCGTGGGAAGTAGGGGTGCTTAGGGTGCTGCAGCACCCCCTGAAAAATAAAAAAATCTAAAATAAAATACAGGTAACTGTAAACTGACCTGTAACTCTACAACTTTCTCCCCGTTATGTGAAATTTCGGGCTATTTTCACTGCTGATCCCCTGCATTAACCTCACAAGACAACCCTGCCAAATATGACTGCACATGTTCTTAGTAGTATTTCACAATACCATTATTTCATTTTTCAACCCTGTGCAACCCTCTCACCAGGCTTGAATTTGACTCTCACAATATTACCTTACATAGAGTATCTCAACAGCATGGGATGTTAGGTGAGAAGGACATCTCCAATAAGAATCCCTATTGTAAACTATCTAGGGTGTCTTGGGTATTAACTTTAGATAGAATGATTATAGATTTTTGTTATTGTATAAGGATATGCTTTCCCACGCATTAAATTCAATTGCAACAGTAAATGACTCCACCAAGGCAACATACATAAGTTTCAAAATGTGTATTATTACATTTTCAAAGCACCACATCAAAATAAATAAAAAATAATAAACTCCAATGAGTCGTGCACAACCCATGTCCAAATTATTTCTATCTTGCTTAACCCCTTGGCGCGCGTTGGAGCTCAACAAAAAAATGACGACACACATAAAGTCCCGAAGCACACCACCGTTGTGGTTACTCACGACTCGTAGATATTACCTCAGTGAAGTATGCCAGTTCCTTTCAGGTTTCCTCACAAGATCCACAACAAGCACAGCTATTAATGCAGACAGTACTCTTTAGCCGTAACCGATATCCCATGGGAACGTAAACTCTTTCATCTTTCCCAAGCAATTCTCTCTCGGTGTTGCACGATGCTAGGCTAACCTCAAGGCTGGCAAATACCTCCATGATGAGAATGTAGCTTCAGTCTACACTAAGTCTTTCTTAACAAAATTATAACAACTCTCTTGTAAAATAAAATCGGTATTTCCCTTCAAAACTCGGTAGGTATGGATTTCGTTCTATTTTTATCATCTTTTATAATTTTTCACCAACGGTCATAATGTAATGTCCATCCTTTTCTCAACGTCTCTCTCCCTCTCTTTTTTTCCCAGGCCTTCCGTTAACCAGGTCAACTCTCCCATTGTCACAGCTAAAAAAGAGACCTTATTGGTCTAAACTTAAAAGTAAACCAACCTATTCACTTATACATTAAATAAATATTTCTTCAAAAGAAATGCGTTAACAACATTACAATTCGGGAGCAATTCGATCACCTTTTCAATATAATACCAATTAATTATAACAAATAAGCTCAATACTTGGTTCTAACAAGAATAAACTCAATACTTGGTTCTAACAAGAATATTACAACTGCATGAATATCTGGTTATTATCAGACTAATATCTGATTTGTTGTTGAACAGCTGACCTGAAGATGGCCCTGACTGTGGAGACTAAGAGCTGGATGGTGGACTACGGCCTGCACTGTAACAGGAAGTACCGGACAGATATGGAGAACATCTTCACGTTAGTGGATGAGGCGGCAAAGAAATTGAACCGACCAATCAAAGACTTGGACGACATCCGCATCGCCATGGCATCGCTGAAGGAGATCAGAGAGCAGCAGATCTCCATTGACTTCCAAGTGGGACCCATAGAGGTAGGGAACACAAATGCACACTTCTTTCAAAGAGACAGTGTTGGAAAAAGTACACAATTGTCATATTTGAGTAAAAGTAGAGCTACCTTAATAGAAAGTAACTAAAGTAAAGGTGAAAGTAAGCCAGTAAAATAGTACCCGAGTAAAAGTCTAAAAGTATTTGGTTTTAAATATGCTTATGTATCAAAAGGAAAAGTATAAATAATAAACATTCCTTATATTAAGCAAAGCAGACAGCACCATTTTCTTGTTCTTAAAATATATGGATAGCCAGGGGCACACTCCAACACTCAGACATTATTTACAAACGATGCTTTTGTGTTTAGTGAGTCTGCCAGGCCAGAGGGAGTAGGGATGACCATGTGTTCTCTTGATAAGTGCTTGAATTTGACAATTTTCCTGTCCTGTTAAGAATTCAAAATGTATCGAGTACTTTTGGTTGTCAGGGAAAATGTATGAAGTAAAAAGTACAATATTTTCTTTAGGAATGTAGTGAAGTAAAAGTCCAAGTTGTCAAAAATATAAATAGTAAAGTAGAGATCCCAAAAAACGACTTAAGTAGTACTTTAAAGTAGTTTTACTTAAGTACTTTACACTACTGCAGAGAGATACTGTATGAATAATTCACTGAGACATTTGCAATGTCCACTTTCATTCAGTAGGAGGCAAATCTTAATTCCCACCTAAGTCAAATTTCTACTTAGTCTATGGGCATTGGTATCAATGGGTGATAATTCGACTTAGGTGGAAGTTATGATTTGCCCATAGTTTGATTAAGTCCTTGCAGTCTGTATTTGGTTGTGAGAAGACACTGGAGATTTGTGTTGTATTATGTGTATGTTCAGTGCTGTGCATTCCCCTTTCCCTTTCCTAGGAGTCCTATGCCATGCTCCATAAGTACGGCCTGGTAGTGGCGAAGGAGGAGGCAGAGAAGGTGGACACGCTGCGCTACACCTGGGAGAAGCTGCTAGCCCACAGCACAGAGGTCCAGAATGAGCTGGTGTCCCTGCAGCCCAACTTCAGAGGAGAGCTCATAGATAACGTGCAGACGTTTGTGGAGGACTGTGGACACTTCTATCAGGACTATGACAAGGTTCAGACACGTCTCACAGCTCGTTCTAGGTCTTACTCACAGCTACACCTAACACCAAGGCTGTCTAGGTCTTACTCACAGCTACACCTAACACCAAGGCTATCTAGGTCTTACTCACAGCTACACCTAACACCAAGGCTATCTAGGTCTTACTCACAGCTACACCTAACACCAAGGCTATCTAGGTCTTACTCACAGTTACACCTAACTCCAAGGCTGTCTAGGTCTTACTCACAGCTACACCTAACACCAAGGCTGTCTAGGTCTTACTCACAGCTACACCTAACGCCAAGGCTATCTAGGTCTTACTCACAGCTACACCTAACACCAAGGCTGTCTAGGTCTTACTCACAGCTACACCTAACACCAAGGCTGTCTAGGTCTTACTCACAGCTACACCTAACACCAAGGCTGTCTAGGCCTTACTCACAGCTACACCTAACACCAAGGCTGTCTAGGTCTTAGACATTTCTATTTATATTACAGTTAACTTGGCACGCTCTAAATAAGACTGCTAGCTAATTTCTGACGCAGGCTGTGTTTCATTCCCAGGACGGTCCCATGGTTGTCGGACTGGCTCCCCAAGACGCTAGTGACAGACTCATCATGTTTCAGGTGAGTACAGTGTGTATCTTCAAGAGAGGAATCTACAGTATATACACCTCTCTGCAGCACTTCATTAAGTTGATACATTCACAGAGGTGTTCATTCATATGTTCTATGTCTTATTTCTTTTATGTATTACTTATTTCTACCATATTTAACATGGCCAACAACATACATGATTGTATTATTGTGTGTTGTATGGTTTTGGAAATTATATATGTGACCATTCATGCACTTTACTGTACTTTTCATTTTGTTTGGTCAGAATCGCTTTGACAACCTGTTCCGTAAGTACATCACCTACACTGGGGGAGAGGAGCTGTTTGGCCTGCCTGTGACCCAACACCCTCAGCTGCTGGAGATCAGGAGACAGCTCACCCTCCTCCAGAAGCTCTATGGACTCTACAACAGTGTCATCGACACCGTCAACGGCTACTATGACATCCTCTGGGCCGACATCCACATAGACAGGATCAATAACGAACTTCTTGACTTCCAGACGCGGTAAGGAAGCCAAACTACAACCCAGACCATGAGAGACATTTACACAGAACTCACTGATGAATAATCTCATTGAGGATTTACATTTCCAAAAGGAAGTTAGATGTTCGTGTTATTTCACCCTCCCATTTCCAGTTGTCGCAAGCTGCCCCGTGCCCTGAAAGAGTGGAAGGCATTCCTTGACCTGAAGAAAAGTATAGATGAGTTCAACGAGTGTTGCCCCCTACTGGAACTGATGACCAACAAGGCCATGATGACGCGTCACTGGAAGAGAATCACCGAGGTGACAGGACACAGCTTCGAGGTGGAGACGGACACTTTCAAGCTGCGCAACATCATGGAAGCTCCGCTCCTCAAATGCAAAGAGGAAATTGAGGTGATTATCTATAGCCGTACAACTACCGGTACTCCACTCACCATAACTATTCTGTACTGTAAATTGAGGGTAGAAAAAAAGGTTTGACCTCAATAGGACAAGTTGGTAAAACAAAGGTAAAATAAAGATGAATGTTGTTTGAACTCCCGCTGGGCAGGATATTTGCATCAGTGCAGTGAAGGAGAGGGACATTGAGCAGAAGCTGAAGCAGGTGATTGCTGAGTGGGACAACAAGACATTCACCTTCGCCAACTTCAAGACGCGAGGGGAGCTGCTACTGAGGGGCGACAGCACCGCTGAGATCATTACTAACATGGAGGACAGCCTCATGGTGTTGGGATCACTCATGAGTAACAGGTTAGACTAGAGGCCTACTAGAGGCACAAATGACTTAGCCTGGAAATCTAGACTGATTTCTGCTTCATGTTTGTTAACAACAGTTAAATGTAGCCTAAGTCAGTCTTAATTTTGAGGCAACAAATGACCTGGGGGTTCGGAGTGATATATGATTTCTTCTCAATTGTTCATCATATTTCAGCACAGGAGGTTGGTGGCACCTTCATTGGGGAGAACATGCTCGTGGTAATGACTGGAGCGGCATCAGTGGAATGGTATCAAACACATGGTCTCCTGTTGTTTGATGCCATTCCATTTGCTCCGTTCCAGCCATTATTATGAGCCCCCTCAGCAGCCTTCGTTGTATTTCAGCATCCAGTTGACTTGTCATCTAGAGTTCAGGTTATGTTGTTTGTGTTTAGACAGTTGTGTTTAGACTGGGGGTGCTTTGCATTGTACAGACGTTTAGTGTTTGTGTACTGTAGTAGTCAATGATTGACTCAGATGATGACACAGGTACAACACGCCATTCAAGCCCCAGATCCAGAAATGGGTTCAGAACCTTTCCAATACCACTGACATCATAGATAACTGGATGACTGTCCAGAACCTGTGGATCTACCTCGAGGCTGTGTTCGTTGGAGGGGACATAGCCAAACAGCTACCCAAGGTAAAAACAAATACATTGACTTTTCATCTGAAAACATGTCTTTAACCTTACGCTATTAATCAAATTGACTTATAAAGCCCTTCTTACGTCAGCTGATGTCACAAAGTGCTGGGGTTCCACAATTTCGGGAACTTTTACAGTGCCCTGGTTTTTCAGAAATCACGTTTTTTGGGGTGGGGAAACCCAGGAACTTTTTGCAAACTTTGGAATGACAATGTAGTCTGAATCATCTGAATGACAGGAGGCGAAACGTTTCTCCAACATCGACAAGTCCTGGGTGAAGATCATGACGCGGGTCCATGAGATGCCCAACGTGGTGCAGTCATGTGTGGGGGACGAGACCATGGGACAGCTGTTGCCTCACCTGCTAGAACAACTGGAGATCTGTCAGAAGTCTCTCACTGGGTAAGTCTATCTGAATATCTATCAGAAGTTTCTCACTGGGTGAGTCTGTCTGGAGGTCTGTCAGAGGTCTCTGGGTAAGTCTGCCTGTAGATCTGTCAGAAGTCTCTGTGTAAGTCTGTCTGGAGGTCTGTCAGAAGTCTCTGGGTAAGTCTGCCTGTAGATCTGTCAGAAGTCTCTGTGTAAGTCTGTCTGGAGGTCTGCCAGAAGTCTCTTGGTAAGTCTGTCTGGAGGTCTGTCAGAGGTCTCTGGGTAAGTCTGTCCGGAGGTCTGTCAGAGGTCTCTGGGTAAGTCTGTCCGGAGGTCTGTCAGAGGTCTCTGGGTAAGTCTGTCAGAGGTCTCTGGGTAAGTCTGCCTGGAGATCTGTCAGAAGTCTCTGGGTAAGTCTGTCTGGAGGTCTGCCAGAAGTCTCTTGGTAAGTCTGTCTGGAGGTCTGTCAGAGGTCTCTAGGTAAGTCTGTCCGGAGGTCTGTCAGAGGTCTCTGGGTAAGTCTGCCTGGATCTGTCAGAAGTCTCTGGGTGAGTCTGCCTGGAGGTCTGTCAGAAGTCTCTTGGTAAGTCTGTCTGGAGGTCTGTCAGAAGTCTCTCACTGGGTAGGCCTATACTTATACTTTGAATTTGTTTTAAATTGTTTAATTGAAAGTATTCATGTACCAGTATGACACCTTCCAAGTTTGCCTGCGTTGTACATTGGTAGCTTGATGATGTGTACTAAATTAGTATTATTTTCAACGCTTTTTTTAGGGGGTAGATCAGCTTTAATATTGCGGATAGATTGTAGCTTCTGACTATCCCGTTTTCAACCCTTGGTTGTGTGTGATTGTGTGACTGACAGGTACTTGGAGAAGAAGCGTCTGCTCTTCCCTCGGTTCTTCTTTGTGTCTGACCCGGCCCTGCTGGAGATTCTGGGACAAGCCTCGGACTCCCACACCATCCAGGCCCACCTGCTCAACGTCTTTGACAACATTAAATGTGTCCGCTTCCATGACAAGGTACAGTAACGCACAGACAGACATATATATTTTTTTACAATTATCTACAATTTTTCTACAAGTTACTTATTTGACTATTAGTAGTATTTGTCCTTCTGCAATAGTAACTACCCCAGATTCAACAACATCAATCGTATCTGCCCTTCTGTCTCCACAGATGTACGACCGGATCCTGGCCATCTCATCCAGGGAGGGGGAGACGGTAGAGCTGGATCGGCCGGTGACGGCTGAGGGGAACGTGGAGGTCTGGCTAAACGCCCTGCTGAAGGAATCCCAGAGGTCTCTTCACCTGGTCATCAGACAGGCTGTCCTGGCCATCCAGGACTCAGGTTTCCAGCTCATTGAGTTCCTGGACTCTTTCCCTGCTCAGGTGGGGAGACATGGGATACATCCTAAATGCCACCCTATTTCATAGTCCACTACTTTTGACCCAGGTCCTGTTCAAAAGTAGTGCACTATATAGGGAATAGGCTGCAATTTGTGACACAGTCCTGGTCTTGGGGTCATCATTCATTCTCTTTTTTATAATGGGATAGATTACCTTAACCTTGACCTTGGAGCAATGGCCTTGTAGTTAGACTTTCCCATGCCTATGTTTCATTACTCAATACCTGATCAAGGATTACTGCTTTTCTGAAATTATCCTCAATTATTGTATAACTGAAACTGATCTACACCTTTTCAAATTCCAGACTTTCCTGATTTTATACATTGTCCTGATTATAGCCCTGATTGATAGGAAGACATGGAAGCCAGGAAAGATGACTTTAAGCTCTCTCATTGATGTCCTATCATGATGTCCTCTCTTTCTGACTCCATCAAACAGGTTGGTCTGCTGGGAGTCCAGATGATCTGGACCAGAGACTCAGAGGAGGCCCTGACCAACGCCCGCTACGACCGTAAGATCATGCCCAAGACCAACCAGTTCTTCTTGGAGTTTCTCAACACCCTGATAGACATGACCACTAAAGACCTGGCCCCAATGGAGCGGGCCAAGTATGAGACACTCATAACCATCCATGTCCACCAGAGGGACATCTTTGATGACCTGGTGAGTGAACTTGAATCACAAACTGACTCAGTGGCTAAAATAGTACTTCAACCCTAAAGGTCCCTTTGTGTATAAACTGAAGGTAATAATAGCTGTTGTGTAACATATTTGTGAACTTTTGGCAAACTGTTCCACCAAATATTTTCTGATTAGAGCATGGTAGAGTCTGAGAATATCAATTTGAGTTTCCCCTGGTATTCAAATCACATTTGATGAGTCATTTGCGGTTTTATGAATTTCATAGGCTTTGGCAATGCTTTGTTTCCAGAGTGGTTTCTCTTTCCCCCTGCTCTCCCCTCAGTGTCGCCTGCATATCAAAAGCCCTACAGACTTTGAGTGGCTGAAGCAGTGTCGTTTCTACTTCAATGAGGACTCTGACAAGATGATCATCAACATGACTGACGTAGGCTTCATCTATCAGAATGAATTCCTGGGCTGCACTGACAGACTGGTCATCACCCCTCTCACTGACAGGTAGGGACTAACTAGTCATCACCCCTCTCACTGACAGGTAAGGACTAACTAGTCATCACCCCTCTGACTGACAGGTAAGGACTAACTAGTCATCACCTCTCTCACTGACAGGTAAGGACTAACTAGTGTATCACCCCTCTGACTGACAGGTAAGGACTAGGAAGTGGCTCCACCTCCACTCTAATAGCTTAACCAGTTATCATGCATTTTGGGCTAAAAGGGCACCATACACTTGTGGCACTAAAAATGTACAGGTTTTTGAGACAAACTATTGCTAGGAGACACTAGAGTGCAGTGTTGCACACACATTGCAGTAACCAGTCTACCATTACCACAGCCAGGCCTAACTTTTTAGTGCCCACAAGTGTATGGTGTATCACATTGAACATCTTTGGGTGATTATCCTTGATATACCTTTTTCTTGGTGTGTGTTTGTCCCAGGTGCTACATCACACTGGCCCAGGCTCTGGGGATGAGTATGGGAGGAGCCCCGGCCGGCCCTGCAGGGACAGGGAAGACTGAGACCACTAAAGACATGGGCCGCTGCCTGGGGAAGTACGTGGTGGTCTTCAACTGCTCCGACCAGATGGACTTCAGAGGACTTGGGAGGATCTTTAAAGGTAGAAGCTTCTACTCATATTGCATGGTCCCAAATACATTTGTGCTCTCTTGCCAACTCCTGTGCCATTTGCATGACAATGACCATTTGCAGGTCAGGCTCTTGGGGTTGTTTTGAATGAGGAGTTTAATGTGAAGAGTGATGTGTAAAGTTGTGTTGATTGACAGGTCGGGCTCTTGGGGTTGTTTTGAATGAGGAGTTTAATGTGAAGAGTGATGTGTAAAGTTGTGTTGATTGACAGGTCGGGCTCTTGGGATTGTTTTGAATGAGGAGTTTAATGTGAAGAGTGATGTGTAATGTTGTGTTGATTGACAGGCCTAGCCCAGTCGGGCTCGTGGGGCTGTTTTGATGAGTTCAACCGTATTGACCTATCAGTGCTCTCCGTGGCGGCCCAGCAGATCGCCATCGTGCTTACCTGCAAGAAGGAGCGCCGCAAGAACTTCATCTTCACCGACGGAGACAACGTGGAAATGAATCCCGAATTCGGCATCTTCCTGACTATGGTTATTATTATTCTTAGCCGTCTATAAACTACTCCCTGTAGAAACCCCTTCACAAACGCTTTGCCAAGTAGAGCTTCATTTAAAGTACTTCTGAAAGGAATAGTGTATTCTTGTCTTAAAGAAGATTAACTGAAACTAGTCCAAATCAGACAAGGTTTATTATTACTTTGAGGATGTTAGTCATAGACTTTGTTTTGCATTTTCATAACATCAATCATCTGTAGTACACTATGTTCATGGCAGGTCATCATTGTAAATAAGAAATTATTCTTAACAGTCTCACCTGGTTAAATAAAGATTTGATTATTAAATGTTTTTGCCCCCCATCAGAACCCGGGCTACGCAGGTCGTCAGGAGCTTCCAGAGAACCTGAAGATCAACTTCCGCTCAGTGGCCATGATGGTCCCAGACCGTCAGATCATCATCCGGGTCAAGCTGGCCAGCTGTGGCTTCATAGACAACATAGAGCTGGCCAGGAAGTTTTTCACCCTCTACAAACTGTGTGAGGAGCAGCTCTCCAAGCAGGTCAGCTATGAAATTAAATGTAACTACTGTAGATATTTCAATGAGAGCTGAACACAAGATATACATTTTAGTAGTTCCATATAAGTAAACAATCAAGTCAAGTGAAATGTTACTTAACGTGTATCATCACAGTCTCAAATCACTATTTTATAAATTTTTTTACCCCTTTTTCTCCCCAATGTTGTGGTATCCAATTGGTAGTTGCAGTCTTGTCTCATCGCTGCAACTCCCGTACGGACTCGGGAGAGGCGAAGGTTGAGAGCCGTGCGTTCTCCGAAACACAACCCAACCAAGCCGCACTGCTTCTTGACACAATGCCTACTTAATCCGGAAGCCAGCCGCACCAATGTGTCGGAGGAAACACCGTAAACCTGGCGACCGTGTCAGCGTGCACTGCACCCGGTCCGCCACAGGAGTCGCTAGTGCGCGATGGGACAAGGACATCCTTGCCGCCCAAACTCTCCCCTAACCCGGACAACGGCAATTGTGCACCGCCCCATGGCTCTCCCGGTCGCGGCTGTATGTGACAGAGCCTGGACTCAAACCCAGAATCTCTAGTGGCACAGATAGCACTGCGAGGCAGTGCTTTAGACCACTGCACCACTCGGGAGGCCTCAAATCACTTTAGAGGGAATTAATATACCACCTGTCAGGTGGATAGATTATCTTGGCAAAGGAGAAATGCTCACTAACAGGGATGTTAACAAATTTGTGCTCAAATGGGAGAGAAATAAGCTTTTTTTGTGGAAGGACAATTTCTGGGATCTTTTATTTAAACTCATGAAACATGGAAACACTTTACAGGTTGCATTTATATTTTTTGTTCAGTATAAAAACAACCAAACTGTCCATGTATGTGTTCATTATGATCTTTGTGTAGTTCATAGTTCTATTTCCATACAGTCCATGTTGGGTTCACTCTCTGTTTTTAAGGTGCATTACGACTTTGGACTCCGAAACATTTTGTCAGTTCTGCGAACACTGGGGGCAGTGAAACGAGCAAACCCCAACGACACAGAATCTACCATCGTCATGAGGGTTCTCAGAGATATGAACCTGTCCAAGCTGGTGAGTACAGTCAGTCAGATACACAGGACATTCTCCTCGAAATCAACTGCCATTTTAGAAAATGTGTTTTTTTACGCACCATTAAGTGTTACAGATTGTTATTGTTACTATTCTGTAATACATGAATAATGATTTCATCTTCAGTGAGGTGCAACATAACAGAAGTGGCATCATGGTTAACTTCACTGACATAATACTATATGTGTTGACAGATAGATGAAGACGAGCCGTTGTTCCTCAGCCTGATAGAGGACCTCTTCCCTGGGATCCAGCTGGATAAAGCAGGCTACCCAGAGCTGGAGACAGCTATCGACAAACAGGTGAGAGGACATTTTATATAGCATAATCCTTCAGAGTGACACAGATAATTTTTTATCTACATGTAGTTTCTCACAATCCTCCTCCTCACACTGCTTCTCTTCTCTCCTGTTTCTTCTCCTTTCCCCTACAGTACATTTTAGTCATTTAGCTCTTATCCAGGGCGATTTACTTGAGCAATTAAGGTTAAGTGCCTTGCTCAAGGGCACATCAACATATTTTTCACCTCGTCACCTCAGGGATTCGAGCCAGCGACGTTTTGGTTACTGTCTTAAGCGCAAGGCTACATGCCGCCCCCACAGTATAATACAGAGTTTAAGGGATGAATCTCGTCTTGGTATTAGCCTACCATAGTAGCATAAAACTTTTTTTCGATCTAAATGTGAGGTAAGGATTATTTGTATTAACATGAAGAGTTCACCTCACTCTCTTCCATTGTTCTCCATACTGTAGGTGGAGGAGTCAGGTCTCATAACATGATGAGTTCACCTCACTGTCTTCCATTGTTCTCCATACTGTAGGTGGAGGAGTCCGGTCTCATAACATGAAGAGTTCACCTCACTCTCTTCCATTGTTCTCCATACTGTAGGTGCAGGAGTCTGGTCTCATAACATGAAGAGTTCACCTCACTCTCTTCCATTGTTCTCCATACTGTAGGTGCAGGAGTCTGGTCTCATAACATGAAGAGTTCACCTCACTCTCTTCCATTGTTCTCCATACTGTAGGTGGAGGAGTCTGGTCTCATAACATGAAGAGTTTCTCTTATCCCTGTGTGTTCCATACTGTAGGTGGCAGAGGCAGGTTTGATCAGCCACCCTCCATGGAAGCTGAAGGTGATTCAGCTGTTTGAGACCCAGAGGGTCCGCCATGGCATGATGGCCCTGGGGCCCAGCGGAGCAGGAAAAACCACCTGCATTCACACCCTGATGAGAGCCATGACAGGTAAGAAACATCCCCATCAAAACACTGGACTTATTTGACCTTATTTGCTTCCTCATGGCAGTCATACTAAACTAAAATGCACAGACATTTACATGCACTAGAAAAAAAAGGTAACGCTGTGTTAAGTTAATTTGTCTGTGTGTTTGCACCCACAGACTGCGGCCAGCCACACAGAGAGATGCGTATGAACCCCAAAGCGATCACCGCCCCTCAGATGTTTGGCCGCCTAGATGTAGCTACCAATGACTGGACTGACGGCATCTTCTCTACCCTGTGGAGGAAGACCCTGAGAGCCAAGAAAGGTGAGACGGACACCTCTTATTTCATATTTTTAGATCTTGTGTGTTTTTGTTCTACCTTGTTATTGTGAGTATTGCATTGTTATTGATTAATACCCATTGTTAGGGTTACGAGAAAGGCATTTCACTGTACTTGAAAGAAATACGCATGCAAAGTTACTCATGCATTACACCTGCTAGAGCATGAACCCACAAATAGTACATCCCGTATAGTCTCTATGGAATTCACATAGAACAATGGGGCAGACCATTTTCACACGTCTCTATTTCCTTATGTTTTCAATATTCTCATATCTTTCTATTCATGTCTCTATCTTTTTACTAAAAGTGATGTTCTAATACCTTTCTCTGACCTCCATAGTTGATTTTGATTAGTTAAATAAGCAGACTGGTTCTAATGTCTCTCTCCTCTGCAGGGGAGCACATCTGGATAGTACTAGATGGACCAGTAGATGCTATCTGGATAGAGAACCTCAACTCTGTACTGGATGACAACAGGACTCTGACCCTGGCCAATGGAGACAGGATCCCCATGGCCCCCAACTGCAAGATTGTGTTTGAGCCCCACAACATCGACAACGCCTCGCCTGCCACCGTGTCTCGTAATGGAATGGTGTTCATGAGCTCGTCTGTGCTCAACTGGAGCCCCATTCTGGAGGTGGGCACAGGAACATTCTCTCACTCTTTATCAGTGGATGAAAATGTGTGTGAGTGCATCTGTGTGTGTGTGTGTGTGTGTGTGTATATGTATGTGTGTATCTTTGACTGTGTGTGTGCGTATTTTTGTGTGTGTGTGTGTGTGTGTGTCTTTGTCTACATGTATACATGTGTATTTGTCCCCATGCAGGGCTGGCTGAAGAAGCGTTCCCGTCAGGAGGGAGAGGTGCTGAGAGAGCTGTTCTCCTCTTCCTTCCCAGAGCTCTACCGGTTCACTGTTCACTGTCTGGAGTACAAGATTGACATGCTGGAGGCCTTCGTCATCATGCAGAGCATCAACATGCTGCAGGGCCTCATCCCCGCCAAGGTAGGCACCTGAAACCTCGATACTCCAACCATATTAAAAAACCCTGCAGAAGGGGGATAATATCTGTACATCACTGAGCTCTATGAATACTGTTGAAGTGAATTGCCCCACATTCCTCATAGAAACTAAATGGAATGTTCTAATGCCTAACTAATTGAATTCATCCTGTCATTGTGATTCCTGAAGCACTCTGATTTTCAATTACTGTTGGACTATAACTCTCTGGCTTGCGAAAGTATTCATCTCCTTGGCATTTTTCCTATTTTGATGCCTTACCACTTGGATTTAATTAAAATATATTTTTTTGTGGGTTTGAATCATTTGATTTACACAACATGCCCACCACTTTGAAGATGCAAAATGTTTTATTGTGAAACAAGAAATAAGACAAAAAAAAAAAGAACTTGAGCGTGCATAACTATTCACCCCCCCCCCCCAAAGTCGATACTTTGTAAAGCTCTATTGAGGTATGTCTCTATAAGCTTGCACATCTAGCCACTGGGATTATTGCCCATTCTTCAAGGCAAAACTGCTCCAGCTCCTTGAAGTTGGATGGGTTCCGCTGGTGTACAGAAATATTTAAGTCATACCACAGATTCTCAGTTGGATTGAGGTCTGGGCTTTGGCTAGGCCATTCCAAGACATTTAAATGTTTCCCCTTAAATCACTCAATTTAGTATGCTTAGGGTCATTATCCTGATGGAAGGTGAACCTCCGTCTCAGTCTCAAATCTCTGGAAGACTGACACAGGTTTCCCTCAAGAATTTCCCTGTATTTAGCGCGATCCACCATTCCTTCCATTCTGACCAGTTTCCCAGTCCCTGCCGATGAAATAACATCCCCACAGCATGATGCTGCCACCACCATGCTTCACTGTTGGGATGATATTCTCGGGGTGATGAGAGTTGTTGGGTTTGCGCCAGACATAGCGTTTTCCTTGATGTCCAAAAAGCTCAATTTTAGTCTCATCTGACCAGAGTACCTTCTTCCATATGTTTGGGGAGTCTCCCACATGCCTTTTGGTGAACACCAAACGGGTTTGCTTATTTGTTTATTTAAGCAATAGCTTTTTTCTGGCCACTCTTCCGTAAAGCCCAGCTCTGTGGAGTGTACGGCTTAAAGTGGTCTGTGGGACAGATACCCCAATCTCCGCCGTGGAGCTTTGCAGCTCCTTCAGGATTATTATTGGTCTCTTTGTTGCCTCTCTGATTAAGGCCCTCCTTGACTGGTCCGTGGGTTTTGGTGGGCGGCCCTCTCTTTGCAGTTTTGTTGTGGTGCCATATTCTTTCAATTTTTTAATAATGGATTTAATGGTGCTCTTTGGGATGTTCAAAGTTTCAAATATTTTTTATAACCCAATCCTGATCTGTACTTCTCCACAACTTTGTCCCTGACTTGTTTGGAGAGCTCCTTGGTTTTCATGGTGCTTCTTGCTTGGTGGTGCCCCTTTCTTAGTGGTGTTGCAGACTCTGGGGCCTTTCAGAACAGGTGTATATATACTGAGATCATGTGACAGATCATGTGACACTTAAATTGCAAACAGGTGGACTTTATTTAACTAATTATGTGACGTCTGAAGGTAGTTGGTTGCACCAGATCTTATTTAGAGGCTTCATAGCAAAGGGGGTGAATATATATGTATGCCCCACTTTTTTGTTTTTTCATTTCTCTTCACCAATTTGGACTATTTTGTGTATGTCCATTACATGAAATCCAAATAAAAATCCATTTAAATTACAGGTTGTAATGCAACAAAATAGGAAAAATGCCAAGGGGGATGAATACTTTTGCAAGGCACTGTATGTGAGGGTGGAATTCCATTTCCCTTTACTGTAGGTGACTGATTCATTTGAGTGCCAAGTATGTAGATAAAGCTATAGAAGGGTTTTGGTACAGTATGTTGTGTTGATAGTGACTGTTGTTGTGTTCCAGGAGCAGTGTGGGGAGGTGTCCAGGCAGCATGTGGAGCGTCTCTATGTGTTTGCTCTCATGTGGAGCATCGGAGCTTTACTGGAGCTGGAAGACAGGAGGAAGATGGAGAGCTGGCTCCGTGGCAACGACAACATCCATCTGGACCTCCCAGATATACCATCAGACAGCGAGGACACCATGTTCGATTACCACGTCACTACAGACGGTGAGGGGTACATGTTCAGTAGACAGACTCCACAAAATCACAACAAACACTCAGTCCTCTTTTTACTGTTATGGAAGATACAGTGAACAAACATATAAACACAACATACATGTATAGTGTTGGTCTCATGTTTCATGAGCTGAAATAAAAGATCCCAGAAATGTTCCATATGCACAAAAATCTTAGGTTTACATCTCTGTTAGTGAGCATTTCTCCTTTGCCAAGATAATCCATCCACCTGACAGGTGTGGCATATCAAGAAGCTGAATAAAGAGCATGATCCTTACACTGGTGCACCTTGTGCTGGGGACAATAAATGGCCACTCTAAAATGTGCAGGGAGTGTGCAATTGGCATGCTGACTGCAGGAATGCCAGAATTGCCAGAGAATTGAATGTTCATACCATACTGTACCTTAAGCTGCCTCCAACGTCATTTTAGAGAATTTGGCAGTATGTCCAACCGGCCTCGCAACCGCATACCACGTGTAACCACACCAGCGCAGGACCTCCTCATCCGTCTTCTTCACCTGCAGGATGGTCTGAGACCAGCCACCTGGACAGCTGATAAAAGTGTGGGTTTGCAGAACCAAAGAATTTCTGCACAAACAGTCAGTGATCATCTCAGGGAAGCTCACCTGCATGCTCGCCGTCCTCACCAGGGTCTTGACATGACTACAGATTGGCGTCGTAACCGACTTCAATGGACAAATGCTCACCTTCGGTGGCCACTGGCACACTGGAGAAGTGTGCTCTTCACGGATGAATCCCGGTTTCAACTGTACCGGGTAGATGGCAGAGAGCGTGTATGGCGTCGTGTGGGCGAGCCATGTCAACGTCGTGAACAGAGTGCCCAATTGTGGCAGTGGGCTTATAGTATGGGCAGGCATAAGCTACGGACAACAGCAATTTGAATCCACCGAGATACTGTGACGAGATCCTGAGGCCCATTGTCGTGCCATTCATCTGCTGCCATCACCCCTTGTTTCAGCATGATAATGCACGACCCCATGTCAAAAGGATCTGTACAAAATTCCTGGAAGCTGAAAATGGCCCAGTTCTTCCATGGCCTGCATACTCACTAGACATGTCACCCATTGAGCAAGTTTGGGATGCTCTGGATCGACGTGTACAACAGCGTGTTCCAGTTCCCGCCAATATCCAGCAACTTCGCACAGCCATTGAAGATGAGTGGGACAACATTCCACAGGCCACAATCAACAGCCTGATCAACTCTATGCAAATGAGGTATGTCGTGCTACATCTGGTCACCAGAATCTGACTGGTTTTCTGATCCACACCCCTTCTTTTTTTTTAAGGTATCTGCTACCAACAGATGTATATCTGTATTCCCAGTCATGTGAAATCCAGGCCTTTGAAATTGTTGTGTTTGTTTTTGTTCAGTGTAGATCATATTGAACTTTCACAGTGCTCTTGCTCAATGAAAAATATCACCATCAGATCTCTCATCAAACCATCAATATGCGTTAAATTCACCCGCACAGCTGATGTTGGTGTTACCTTAGTCCTGCTTGCTACCAGTCTATCATGATATGTTCACCCATTATCATCAGAAAAATGTTGTCCTTTTTGAACAGAATAAGGGTCATTTATCTATTTGACAGTCATTCCGTACAACTGCACTAAAGTATTTCCAGCTGAGGACAGCGTGGATGGTGAAAATTCCAGCTGAGGACATCGTGGATGGTGAAAATTCCAGCTGAGGACATCGTGGATGGTGTTCATGATGCTCGTATTATTTGTTTTTCAATGACTTATTCTTGTATGTGCAGGTCAGTGGGTCCACTGGAACACACGGGTAGAGGAGTACGTCTACCCTTCAGACCTCACCCCAGAGTACGGATCCATCCTGGTCCCCAACGTAGACAATGTCCGCACTGACTTCCTCATCCAGACCATCGCCAAACAGGGCAAGGTGGGTGTCCATATTCACAAAGGGTCTCTGAGTAGTAGTGCTGATCTAGGATCAAGTCCCCTTTGTACACTATACAAAAGTGTGTGGACACCCCTTCAAATAGGTGGATTCGGCTATTTCAGCCACACCCATTGTTGACAGGTGTATAAAATTCAGCACACAGCCATGAAATCTCCATAGACAAACATTGGCAGTAAAATGGCCTTACTGAAGAGCTCAGTGACTTTCAACGTGGCACCGACATAGCATGACACCTTTCCAACAAGTCAGTTCGTCAAATTTCTGCCCCGGTCAATTGAAAGTGCTGTTATTGTGAAGTGGAAATGTTTAGGAGCGACAATGGCACAGCCACGAAGTGGTAGGCCACATAAGCTCACAGAACGGGACTGGCACTTGCTGAAGCTCATAAAGATTGTCTGTACTCTGTTGCAACATTCACTACTGAGTTCCAAACTGCCTCTGGAACCAATGTTAGCACAATAACTTTGTTGGGAACTTCATGAAATGGTATTCCAAGGCTGAGCAGTGGTGTAAAGCTCGCCGCCAGTGGAAACGTGTCACCATCTGGCAGTCAGACGGACTAATCTGGGTTTGGCCGAATGCATAGGGCCAACTGTAAAGTTTGGTGGATTAATATTGGTCTGGGGCTGTTTTTCATGGTTCGGGCTAGACCACTTAGTTCCAGTGAAGGGAAATCTTAACGCTACAGTATACAATGACATTCTAGACGATTCTGTTCTTCCAACTTTGTGGCAACAGTTTAGGGAAGACCCTTTCCTGTTTCAGCATGACAATGCCCTTGTGCACAAAGCGAGGTCCATAAATAAATAGTTTGTTGAGATCGATGTTGAAGAAGCTGACTGGGCTACATGGAGCACTAATCTCAACCCCATCGATCACCCTTGGGATGAATTGGAACGCCGACTGTGAGCAAGGCCTAATTGCCCAACATCACCTCACTAATGCTCTTGTAGCTGAAATCCCTGCAGCAATGTTCCAACATTTAGTGGAAAGCCTTCCCAGAAGAGTGGAGGCTATTATAGCAGCAAAAGGGGACCAACTCCATATTAATGCCCATGATTTCGGAAGGAGATGTTCAATGAGCAGGTGTCCACATACTTTTGGTCATGTAGTGTATGTACAGTACATTCAGAAAGTATTCAGACCCCTTCCCTTTTCCACACTTTGTTACATTACAGCCTTATTCTGAAATTGATCAAATGCATTGTTTTCCTCATCAATCTACACACAATACCACATAATGACAGAGCGAAAAGAGGTTTTTACAAATGTTTACAAATGTATTAAAACAATAAAACAGAAATACCTTTATTTACATAAGTATTCAGACCCTTTGCTATGAGACTCGAAATTGAGCTCAAGTGCATCTTGTTTCCATTGATCATCCTTGAGATTTTTCTACAGGAGTCCACCTGTGGTAAATTTAATTGATTGGACATGATTTGGAAAGGCACACATCTGTCTATATAAGGTCCCACAAAAACCAAGCCATGAGGTCGAAGGAATTGTCCGTAGGGCTCAGAGACAGGATTGTGTCAAGGTACAGGCCTGGAGAAGGGTACCAAAAAATGTCTGCAGCATTGAAGGTCCCCAAGAACACAGTGGCCTCCATCATTCTTAAATAAAAAATATTGGAACTGCCAAGACTCTTCCTAGAGCTGGCCACCCGGCCAAACTGATCAATCAGGGGAGAAGGCCCTTGGTCAGGGAGGTGACCAAGAACCCGATGGTCACTGACAGAGCTCCGGAGTTCCTCTGTGGAGATGGGATAATCTTCCAGAAGGACAACCATCTCTGCAGCACTCCACCATTCAGGCCTTTATGGTAGAGTGGCCAGACGAAGCCACTCCTCAGTAAAAGGCACATGACAGCCCACTTGGAGTTTGCCAAAAGGCACCTAAAGGACTCTCAGACCATGAGAAACAAGATTTTCTGGTCTGATGAAACCAAGATTGAACTCTGGCACCATCCCTATGGTGAAGCATGGTGGTTGCAGCATCATGCTGTGGGGATGTTTTTCACCGGCAGGGACTGGGAGACTAGTTAGGATCGAGGGAAAGATGAACGGAGCAAAGTACAGAGAGATCCTGTTCCAGAGTGCTCAGGACCTCAGACCTAAGCACACAGCCAAGACAATGCAGGCGTGGCTTCGGTACAAGTCTCTGAAAGTCCTTGAGTGGCCCAGCCAGAGCCCGGACTTGAACCCGATCGATCATCTTTGGAGAGACCTGAAAATAGCTGTGCAGCGACGCTCCCCATCCAACCTGACAGAGCTTGAGAGGACCTGCGGACAAGAATGGGAGAAACTCCCAAAATACAGGTGTGCCAAGCGTCATACCCAAGAAGACTCAAGGTTGTAATCGCTGCCAAAGGTGCTTCAACAAAGTACTGAGTAAAGGGTCTGAACACTTAAGTTAATTTGATATTTCAGTTTTCATTTTTAATACATTTGCAAAAAAAATCGAAACTGTTTTTGCTTTGTTATTATGGGGTATTGTGTCTATTTTATATTTAGGCTGTAACGTAAGCACTGTATATTCTTATTATAATCTAAACTGATCTTATATTAGCAATCCTGTTCTGAGTGGGCAAGTATTGTTAATTTGGCTTGTACATGGAGGATAAATTACCCCCTAGCCATGTGATCATGGTCAGATCTTCAAGAGTAATTCCTTCCTCGTTTTGTCGCAGGCTGTGTTGTTGATCGGAGAGCAAGGCACAGCCAAGACCGTCATCATCAAGGGATACATGTCAAAGTACGATCCCGAAACTCACATGGCCAAGAGTCTCAACTTCTCCTCCGCCACAACTTCACTCATGTTCCAGGTATTACACCTCCAAAACAACACCACACACTTCCTGCTCTTTACTAAGATCAGTTGTGAATGAATGAAAATGTTTTCCAGTCACTTTTCAGTAAGTGTGTCTGACTACTTCAGGTCTAGGCGCCATTTATTTACAGTAACAATACTTCAAATGTGTGTTTTGTTCTCTTATTCACTGTCTGTAAAGATGAAACAACCAATCTTTCTTTCCTTCTCTCCAGCGGACTGTGGAGAGCTATGTGGACAAGCGGATGGGCACCACCTACGGCCCTCCTGCAGGGAAGAAGATGTCCATCTTTGTGGACGACATCAACATGCCAGTCATCAACGAATGGGGAGATCAGGTCGGACTCAAACTCAGCACTCGTTAAATCACCATAACGAAAGCCCAAAAATTACAGTTTTACCATTTGTTGTCCTGGGAAATCTTACCATATGAAATTGCAATCCAAGAGTGAACAGATTATTCAGCCATTTTACCTAATAATTTGACTCACCCTGCTTTAGGTTACCAATGAGATAGTCCGCCAGCTGATGGAACAGAACGGGTTCTTCAATCTGGAGAAGCCGGGGGAGTTCACCAATATAGTGGACATCCAGTTCCTGGCAGCGATGATCCACCCAGGGGGAGGCCGCAACGACATCCCCCAGAGACTGAAGAGGCAGTTTTCCATCTTCAACTGCACCCTGCCCTCCAACGCATCCATCGACAAGATATTTGGTGGGTTTGGCTCCTTTAAAAACTCTGGAATTGCATCTGTGTGGAGACTCTATGGTTTATCTTCTTGATCAGTGTGGGTTTCCCTCTCCCCCTTTAGCATATTTCAAAAATAAAATGTATGAATACCCTGTAATTTGAGTTACCTGTACTACTTCTCATCCATTTACAATGGTCTTGTTTGAATTTTGACTATATTAGATATCTATATATACATATATAATTACACCATTATATATATCTATCAACAGAAACACTATTTTCTTTCAATTATTTACCTCAATGCTTCGACCACCTTCACGTCGTCAACCCCTTTTCCCCTCATCTCATTCCTTTCCCTGAAAAGGAGTCATCGGGACAGGACACTATTGTGCCCGGCGAGGCTTCACAGAAGAGGTGCGTGGAACTGTGGCCAAGCTGGTGCCGCTGACCCGTCGGCTGTGGCAAATGACCAAGGTCAAGATGCTGCCCACTCCGGCCAAGTTCCACTATATCTTCAACCTCAGAGACTTGTCCAGAGTCTGGCAGGGCATGCTCAACCCAACCGCTGAGGTGGTCAACTCTCTTACTGTGAGTCCATAAAAATGATTCCGTTAACACTTTATTTGGATAGTCCATCTGTAGATGTACTAGTAATATTTCAACTAACCCTAACCTTACCCTTACCCTAATTCTAAACCTAACCCTTAGTGTAACCTTAGCGAGCAGCTGCTTATCAACAGATAGTTTGTTGATAATATGACATGCTCTACAGATGGACTATCCAGACTATCCAAAAGTGTGACTGAATTTCCTCTTGAAAGACATTAACATAATCATTAACATAATCAATCAGTTAATCCAATACAACTAGAGGAATAAATATCAAAAGGTTTCTCACTGGATCCAAAGGTCTGAATGAACTGAGAAAAGTTACAGTACTGTAAGTTACAGTAAGATTCTACACATTTAATCAGCAGTCGTTCTGTGAATGTAGACTTAACATTTCCATGAGCTAAAGTTTGTTTTATTTTAACCCTGTATGCTGTAGGTGTTGCTTCAGCTGTGGAAGCACGAGTGTAAGCGTGTGATCGCAGACCGGTTCACCATGCCAGAAGATGTAGCCTGGTTCGACAGGGCCCTGGCCAAGCTAGTAGAGGAGGAGCTAGGAGAGGAAGAGAGGGCTGTGGTCGACTTCGGAGTAGACGGATACTTTGTTGACTTCCTAAGAGATGCTCCTGAAGCTACAGGTATAGCCAGAGCACCAGGTACTGTATAGCCCCTTCACATACATACACTGTATCGATCCCATGATCCTGCATGAGATAAGTCATTTACAGTTTCTGAACCCATATTGTATATATTAAATATGTGCTGTATTTTTCTACCTTGTACTAAGGATTCAAACAGTACATTCTAAGATGGTGTGTTTAGCTGTATTATTATGTTGTAGACACTGCAGTTTAAAAAGGCAGGTTATGTGAATAAATACAATAGTTATAAGGATATTAAATGAATATATATATATATACAGTGCCTTGCGAAAGTATTCGGCCCCCTTGAACTTTGAGACCTTTTGCCACATTTCAGGCATCAAACATAAAGATATAAAACTGTATTTTTTTGTGAAGAATCAACAACAAGTGGGACACAATCATGAAGTGGAACGACATTTATTGGATATTTCAAACTTTTTTAACAAATCAAAAACTGAAAAATTGGGCGTGCAAAATTATTCAGCCCCTTTACTTTCAGTGCAGCAAACTCTCTCCAGAAGTTCAGTGAGGATCTCTGAATGATCCAATGTTGACCTAAATGACTAATGATGATAAATACAATCCACCTGTGTGTAATCAAGTCTCCGTATAAATGCACCTGCACTGTGATAGTCTCAGAGGTCCGTCAAAAGCGCAGAGAGCATCATGAAGAACAAGGAACACACCAGGCAGGTCCGAGATACTGTTGTGAAGAAGTTTAAAGCCGGATTTGGATACAAAAATATTTCCCAAGCTTTAAACATCCCAAGGAGCACTGTGCAAGCGATAATATTGAAATGGAAGGAGTATCAGACCACTGCAAATCTACCAAGACCTGGCCGTCCCTCTAAACTTTCAGCTCATACAAGGAGAAGACTGATCAGAGATGCAGCCAAGAGGCCCATGATCACTCTGGATGAACTGCAGAGATCTACAGCTGAGGTGGGAGACTCTGTCCATAGGACAACAATCAGTCGTATATTGCACAAATCTGGCCTTTATGGAAGAGTGGCAAGAAGAAAGCCATTTCTTAAAGATATCCAAAAAAGTGTCGTTTAAAGTTTGCCACAAGCCACCTGGGAGACACACCAAACATGTGGAAGAAGGTGCTCTGGTCAGATGAAACCAAAATTGAACTTTTTGGCAACAATGCAAAACGTTATGTTTGGCGTAAAAGCAACACAGCTGAACACACCATCCCCACTGTCAAACATGGTGGTGGCAGCATCATGGTTTGGGCCTGCTTTTCTTCAGCAGGGACAGGGAAGATGGTTAAAATTGATGGGAAGATGGATGGAGCCAAATACAGGACCATTCTGGAAGAAAACCTGATGGAGTCTGCAAAAGACCTGAGACTGGGACGGAGATTTGTCTTCCAACAAGACAATGATCCAAAACATAAAGCAAAATCTACAATGGAATGGTTCAAAAATAAACATATCCAGGTGTTAGAATGGCCAAGTCAAAGTCCAGACCTGAATCCAATCGAGAATCTGTGGAAAGAACTGAAAACTGCTGTTCACAAATGCTCTCCATCCAACCTCACTGAGCTCGAGCTGTTTTGCAAGGAGGAATGGGAAAAAATGTCAGTCTCTCGATGTGCAAAACTGATAGAGACATACCCCAAGCGACTTACAGCTGTAATCGCAGCAAAAGGTGGCGCTACAAAGTATTAACTTAAGGGGGCTGAATAATTTTGCACGCCCAATTTTTCAGTTTTTGATTTGTTAAAAAAGTTTGAAATATCCAATAAATGTCGTTCCACTTCATGATTGTGTCCCACTTGTTGTTGATTCTTCACAAAAAAATACAGTTTTATATCTTTATGTTTGAAGCCTGAAATGTGGCAAAAGGTCGCAAAGTTCAAGGGGGCCGAATACTTTCGCAAGGCACTGTATATATATTCATTTAATATCCTTAAATGGCTGGGCCACTCAAGGACTTTCAGAGACTTGTACCAAAGCCACACCTGCATTGTCTTGGCTGTGTGCTTAGGTCTGAGGTCCTGAGCACTCTGGAACAGGATCTCTCTGTACTTTGCTCCGTTCATATATATATATATACACAAAATAAACGTTTTATTTACATTCACATTTCTTCAATATTGCCAAATCAACATTAGCAGAGAGTTGGATCATTTGAATGAATAATCTGGTATTGACAATGACAAAAACTTTCCCACCAGGTGAGGAGCCAGAGGATACAGACTTTGAGATGCCCAAGGTGTACGAGCCCATCGAGTCGCTTGAGAGCCTGATGGACAGGCTCAACATGTTCCTTGGCCAGTACAACGAGAGCATCAGAGGAGCTGGCATGGACATGGTGTTCTTCAGAGATGCTATGATGCACCTTGTCAAGGTAGAGGGAAACTGTCATTATGTTCACCTATAGGTGTTTATGAGCAATTATTACCACCTTTGTCTTGCATTATAGTGCATTGTGTATAGCTCATAAGGTATTAAACACATGTTTATATCACATTACAAAGAGGGTCTTCATAAAAGTATTACTAAACATTCACATTGGAAGCTGTTGAAGGGCTTCGCTATCTTAAAGTCAGTCACCAATGAGTGTACACATCAAATCACTTGATATAAGAACGGAAAAGGTCTCTCCCACTAATACTCCGCCTGTCTGTCTGTCTGTAGATCTCCAGGATCATCCGCACACCCAGAGGAAATTCCCTTCTGGTAGGAGTGGGGGGATCAGGCAAGCAGAGCCTGACTAAACTGGCTTCCTTCATCGCCGGATACAAGACCTTTCAGATCACACTAACACGGTACAGACACACCCTCCAATATCTATACTAGCATACTACTACATACTTCATACTAAGTAGTATGCTAGGAAGGGTATTGGAACAGACACACGGTCTCATACACACTTCCTCTACAACTGTAACAGGTGTTTATCATGTATTGAATGTGGTCATGCAGTTCTGTTGTCCTCCTGTAGATGGTAGCTTTGCTTGCATTTCTGCAAGTGCACAGTGACTCTCTGCCAATTTGTCTTTCTTCGATTCCTCAAGCCCCTGTCCTCGCCTCCTTCTCGAAACGCATTGGAGGAATGGAGGAAATACTCATTGAGAAAGAGCTGAGAAAGATAGAAAAATATGTATTTTCACACCTTTGCTATCACCTGTAACATCCCTGTGTTCTGTCCTCAGTTCGTACAACACTGCTAACCTGATGGAGGATCTGAAGGCTCTGTACAGGACAGCAGGCCAGCAGGGAAAAGGCATCAGCTTCATCTTCACTGATAACGAGATCAAGGACGAGTCTTTCCTGGAGTACATGAATAATGTGTTATCATCAGGGGAGGTCAGCACATTGATCACATGAACACACGTAAAACATTAGAGCATTTTCAAGAAGTCGTGTCAATCTGTGTTTGAGAAACAAATATCGCACTAGAACTTGGATAACTGTTGTTGTATATTGTGCTGGTTTCTCAGGTGTCGAACTTGTTTGCTCGAGACGAAATTGATGAGATCATCAGTGACCTCATACCAGTCATGAAAAGAGAGTTTCCTCGCCGAACACCGACCAATGAGAACCTCCATGACTATTTTATGAGCAGGGTCAGACAGAACCTACACGTCGTTCTCTGCTTCTCTCCTGTTGGGGAAAAGTTCCGGAACAGAGCCCTGAAGTTCCCTGCCCTCATCTCTGGCTGCACCATGGACTGGTTCAGCCGCTGGCCCAAAGATGCTCTGATCGCAGGTGTGTGTGTGTGTGTGTGTGTGTGTGTGTGTGTGTGTGTGTGTGTGTGTGTGTGTGTGTGTGTGTGTGTGTGTGTGTGTGTGTGTGTGTGTGTGTGTGTGTGTGTGTGTGTGTGTGTGTGTGTGTGTCCGTTGGTGTCCGTTGGTGTCCGTTTGTGGGTATGCGTTGGTGTCCGTTTGTGGTATGTCTCTGTGTATGCACACATACAGTATAAATGAATGCTGCACACTTTAATAGTGATTTGCTTCAATCTCCAATCTGTGTACTCTCCAGTGTCAGAGCACTTCCTGTCCACCTATGACATTGACTGTTCGACCGTGGTGAAGGGGGAGGTGGTGCAGTGTATGGGCTCCTTCCAGGACGGCGTGGCAGAGAAGTGTGTGGATTACTTCCAGAGGTACCGCCGCGCCACGCACGTCACTCCCAAGTCCTACCTCTCCTTCATCCAGGGATACAAGACCATCTATAAGGAGAAGCACTCCGAGGTGCAGACGCTGGCACACAGGTAATTACAGTACTTCCTTACTTTCTTGCTCTTCGTTCCTATGTGGAACATACGGCTTCACAGTACACCATGGTCTAAAGAAATTGTAGATGTTTATCACAGCATGCTGTGTGTCTATCACATGATTTAACATAATACTAGTATTATATAGTATTCTATATACCAATATATGGTGTATACTGTACTATATCGCTCTTTTAGTATTCTGCCTTTCAGTCATCCTTTTACTCATTAGACCGAACTTACCTGGTATACTGGTGTAATACAATGATTTCTGATCCACTTCTGTTTCTCCATCAGGATGAACACAGGTCTTCAGAAGCTGAGAGAGGCCTCTGTGTCTGTAGCATTACTCAGCAAAGAGCTGGAGGTCAAAGAGAAGGAGCTGCAGATCGCCCACGAGAAGGCAGATATGGTGTGTGTGTGTTTGGTGTATGCTACTCCTCTATCTCTTGTTTCCCAGCAACAGACTTACCAAATACCAATACCAGAACTTTGAAGTGTACATATACTGAACAAAAATATAAACGCAACATTCAAAATCAAATCAAATGTATTTATATAGCCCTTCGTACATCAGCTGATATCTCAAAGTGCTGTACAGAAACCCTGCCTAAAACCCCAAACAGCAAGCAATGCAGGTGTTGAAGCACGTTGGCTAGGAAAAACTCCCTAGAAAGGCCAAAACCTAGGAAGAAGCCTAGAGAGGAACCAGGCTATGAGGGGTGGCCGGTCCTCTTCTGGCTATGCCGGGTGGAGATTATAACAGAACATGGCCAAGATGTTCAAATGTTCATAAATGACCAGCATGGTCAAATAATAGGTCTGGGACAGGTAGCACGTCCGGTGAACAGGCAGAACAATTGAAACTGGAGCAGCAGCACGGCCAGGTGGACTGGGGACAGCAAGGAGTCATCATGCCAGGTAGTCCTGAGGCATGGTCCTAGGGCTCAGGACCTCTGAGAGAGAGAGAAAGAAAAAGAGAAAGAGAGAATTAGAGAGAGCATACTTAAATTCACACAGGACACCGAATAAGACAGGAGAAGTACTCCAGATATAACAAACTGACCCTAGCCCCCCGACACATAAACTACTGCAGCATAAATACTGGAGGCTGAGACAGGAGGGGTCAGGAGACACTGTGGCCCCATCCGATGATACCCCCGGACAGGGCCAAACAGGAAGGACATATCCACACCCACTTTGCCAAAGCACAGCCCCCACACCACTAGAGGGATATTTTCAACCACCAACTTACCATCCCGAGACAAGGCCGAGTATAGCACAACTCAAGGGGGGGGCGCCAAAGATTTTACTAAGTCACAGTTCATATGCGGAAATCAGTCAATTTGAAAAGCATTGGCCCATCCGCTTGGCAGCCCGGCCCACCCACTGGGGAGCCAGGCCCAGCCCCACAAAAGGGCTTTATTACAAATAGAAATACACCAAATTTGTGCTCAACATTTTTGGGAAATATGTTTGTTGTGCGTATGGATAAAAATATATATATATATTTATTTCAGCTCATTAAACATGGGACCAACACTCTTCATATTGCATATTAACTGTTGCTTTATGCAAACCAAAAGATGCACCTCACTTCCTGTCTCTCTTGTGATGGTTTGTTGTGTCTCAGGTGTTGAAGGTGGTGACAGTGAAGGCCCAGGCAGCAGAGAAGGTCAAGGTGGAGGTCCAGAAGGTCAAGGACAAGGCTCAGGCCATAGTGGACAGCATCTCTGCTGACAAGGCCTTCGCTGAGGAGAAGCTGGAGGCTGCCAAGCCAGCCCTGGAGGAGGCTGAGGGTGCATTACAGGTCGGTTGGGGTGTGGGGGGTTGTTCTTGTCCCTCAACATCAGGGGTGGGCAACGTACGAGCCCATTCATAGTGGCCCAGGGGAGGTTGGAGTAAAAACCTGTTTTATGATTATCTTGGGTTAAAAAACACTCCAGGCCACTCTTGAATGTCAAACAATATAGAAAGTATGTACAAAATATAATGGACCTGTATGTTTTCAATGACTGCCCTTTTTCTGTGCCGCAAATTGCCCTCCGCTGAATTTTGAAATCCCAACTTGACCCTCAAGCTGAAATGATTGCCCACCCCTCCCCTCCTCAACATGGTAGTTCTCTCTCTGTACATCAGGTGAGAATATTTAATGAACGCTCCCTCAGTTACTCATGTTGTTGTATTCCTTCCTCATGTATTCATCAGACCATCAAGCCGTCGGACATTGCCACGGTGCGGACCCTGGGTCGGCCTCCCCACCTCATCATGAGGATCATGGACTGTGTTCTGCTGCTGTTCCAGAGGAGGGTGAACACGGTGAAGATCGACCCGGAGAAGAACTGCACCATGCCCTCCTGGCAGGAGTCCCTCAAACTCATGACTGCTGGGAACTTCCTGGGCAGTCTGCAGGTAGGAAACAGATGGCCAGCATCTAAGTAATATTGCTTAGAAAAGCAAATCAAGTATTACAGTGTGCAGGTACAACATCTACATCCTGTAACCAGACTACACTGTGCATTTCTACAGTAACATACTACACTATAGACACTACACTATAGGTACAGTTGAAGTCGGAAGTTTTACATACACCTTAGCCAAATACATTTTTCACAATTCTTGACATGTATTCCAAGTAAAAATTCCCTGTCTTAGGTCAGTTGGGATCACCACTTTATTTTAAGAATGTGAAATGTCAGAATAATAGTAGAGAGAATGATTTATTTCAGATTTTATTTCTTTCATCACATTCCCAGTAATGATTGGACCAAGGCGCAGCATGTGTAGAATTCCACGTGTTTAATAAATAATAAACTCACCAAACAAAACAGAAAAAAAACTAAATGTGAAGCTAATAATAGTGCTAACAGGCTACTATCCATAGTCAAGATCCCACAAAGCCCAAAAGGGGAAATGGCTGCCTAAATATGAGCCAATATAGATATATAATTACCTAGATGACCCCCCCTAGTCACACCCTAGATCGTCGCCGGGGACTCCGGACCGTAGATCGTCACCGGGGACTCCGGACCGTAGATCGTCACCGGAGTCTCCGGACTGGGAACCCTCGCAGGAGGCTCTGGGACTGAGAATCCCAGCTGGAGGCTCTGGACAGTAGACTGTTGCTGGAGGCTCTGGACAGCAGACTGTCGCTGGAGGCTCTGGACAGCAGACTGCTCCATGTGCCCCCCAAAAAAAGATTATTGGGGTTTCTGTGGCCTTCCTCCCCGACTTCGTCGCTGTGCCTCCTTCGCTGCTTCCGCGTGCTTCCACGGCAGGCTCTTCTCTCCTGCCACTATGTTGTTCCAAGTCCAGGATGTTCTCTCCCTAATCTCGTCCAAAGACCAGGATGCCATTACCTCCCGTGCACGCTGCTTGGTCCGTTGTTGGTGGGATCTTCTGTCACGTTCGTTATAATGATTGGACCAAGGTGCAGCTTGTGTAGAATTCCACATGTTTAATAAATAAATAATAAAACCACCAAACAAAACGTGAAGCTAATAATAGTGCTAACAGGCCTTCATAGTCAAGATCCCACAAAGCACAAAAGGGGAAATGGCTGCCTAAATATGATCCCCAATCAGAGACAACGATAAACAGCTGCCTCTGATTGGGAATCATACCAGGCTAACATTGACATATAATTACCTAGATGACCCACCCTAGTCACACCCCGACCTAACCAACATAGAGAATAACAGGCTCTCTATGGTCAGGGCGTAACAGTTTACATACACTCAATTAGTATTTGGTAGCATTGCCTTTAAATAGTTTAACTTGGGTCAAACGTTTCAGGTAGCCTTCCACAAGCTTCCCACAATAAGTTGGGTGAATTTTGGCCCATTCCTCCTGATAAAGCTGGTGTAACTGAGTCAGGTTTGTAGGCCTTGCTCGCACATGCTTTTTCAGTTCTGACCACAAATTTTCTATGGGATTGAGGTCAGGGCTTTGTGATGGCCACTCCAGTACCTTGACTTTGTTGTCCTTAAGCCATTTTGCCACAACTTTGGAAGTATGCTTGGGGTCAATGTCCATTTGGAAGACCCATTTGCGACCAAGCTTTAACTTCCTGACTGATGTCTTGAGATGTTGCTTCAATATATCCACATAATTTTCCCACCTCATGATGCCATCTATTTTGTGAAGTGCACCAGTCCCTCCCGCAGCAAAGCACCCCCACAACATGATGCTGCCACCCCCGTGCTTCACGGTTGGGATGGTGTTCTTCGGCTTGCAAGCCTCCCCCTTTTTCCTCCAAAAATAACGATGGTCATTATTAAATAATTAAATAATCTGTCTGTAAACAATTGTTGGAAAAATTACTTGTGTCATGCACAAAGTAGTTGTCCTAACCGACCTGAGAAAAACTATAGTTTGTTAACAAGAAATTTGTGGGGTGGTTGAAAAACAAGTTTTAATGACTCCAACCTAAGTGTATGTAAACTTCCGACCAACTGTACATATGGCCAGGAAATCAACTTCAGTGGTGATGCAATGGCAGCTTGCTTTGAGATCTCCGGCTCTGTTGTCTCTCTCTAACAGCAATTCCCCAAAGACAGTATCAATGAGGAGATGGTGGAGCTATTGCTGCCCTACTTCGACATGCCAGACTACACCCTGGAGACGGCCAAGCGCGTGTGTGGAAACGTGGCTGGTCTGGCCTCCTGGACCAAAGCCATGGCCTCCTTCTTCTCCATCAACAAGGAGGTGCTCCCATTAAAGGTGTAACACCACCCGCCTCTCTGATAACCTCTGACATGTGTACCACAAACTTGCTAATTGATTTCTTGTTTCCAGTACATTTTGTTGTCCCCGAGTGTCCAGTTAATATTTGATACTGTACTTACCTCTTAGGCTAACCTGGCAGTGCAGCAGAACCGGCTGGCCATAGCCAACATAGACCTGCAGGCGGCCCAGGCAGAGCTGGATGACAAGCAGGCAGAGCTGGATGTGGTCCAAGCAGAGTATGAGAAGGCCATGATGGAGAAACAGGTACTGAACACCTCTCTTCTCATTGCCTTACATTAAAAAATAAATACAAATATTATGTTAAAAACATATATATTCTCTCTCTCTCTGCCTCTATCTCTCAGACTCTGTTGGAGGATGCTGAACGCTGCAGACACAAGATGCAGACGGCCTCTAGCCTCATCAGTGGTCTGGCTGGAGAGAAGGAGCGCTGGACAGAGCAGAGCAAAGAGTTTGCCGCCCAGACCAAGCGCCTTGTAGGTGGGTTCATTCAAACCTTTTTTCTCCACCTATTTTACAGTAATAACAGGACTAACTTTCTTAAAGCTTCGTATTACCTTTTGTCCATTATCTACAACTCTCTACATCGTATTTTTGGGGGGAGATGCTCCGTTTGCGACTGTACATATTTTTCAATGTATATTAGTATTTTATCTGTAGTTATGCTATACAGTAGAATGGATGCATGAACCAACCTATGTGTGCTTACTTCCTGGTTCAGGTGATATCTTATTGGCCACGGCCTTTCTGTCCTACTCCGGCCCCTTCAACCAGGAGTTCCGGAACCTTCTCCTGACCGACTGGCAGAGGGAGATGAAGACCAGACACATCCCGTTCGGGAACAACCTCAACCTGACCGAGATGCTGATCGACGCACCCACGGTCAGCGAGTGGAACCTTCAGGGCCTGCCCAACGATGACCTATCCATCCAGAATGGAATCATCATCACCAAGGCCTCACGCTTCCCTCTCCTCATAGACCCTCAGACCCAGGGCAAGATCTGGATAAAAAATAAAGAATCCATGAATGAGCTGCAGGTTGGGCTGCATTCATTTTCACAGTATTCTCTCCCATAACTATGCCCTCCCATTGTCCAGCCGATAGATTTTGTATGTTTCCAAACAGTGGTTACACTAGCCTTAGGCCTAACTAACCTTTGGATCTGTCAGATCTTCCTTCTTGGTAAAGAATCTCTGTGTAATACTGTGTTAGTAATGAGACGTTTCTGTGGTTCCCAGATCACCTCCCTGAACCACAAGTACTTCAGGAACCACCTGGAGGACAGCCTGTCTCTGGGGCGCCCCCTACTGATTGAGGACGTAGGGGAGGAGCTGGACCCTGCACTGGACAACGTACTGGAGAAAAATTTCATCAAGACGGGCTCCACTTATAAAGTATGTACTATTATCCTAACCACATTATCAATCATCACATTATCAAATGAAACACATTATCGTTATGGGGTTATTATCTCTGGGGCTATTCTCTCTAGTATAATACATCGAGAGCAAAATGTGTCAATGTTGTTATTGACATAACCTTGTTCGATTCAATGTTCTCTAGCTATATAGTACTCTAAATACCCCAATTCATGTTGTTAAGTTCAAAAGAATACAATATAAGAATCGCTGACACAATTCAAGCCAATGTGGGTTCAGAACTTTAAAGCCAATTAACTCAGAATCATCTTTTTACAGATAGAACCTTTTAGTCCCAAGCTCTCGACATTCATGTGTCTATGTAGTTTTATTTACCCTTATAACAGTCACTGCTGGCAAACAATTGCTCGGTACGTTTTTCTGGTTGCAAACGACGTCAGGAAAATATGTCATTATCCCGTTCAGCAGGATTGAACATTTTGGAACGTTCAGATAGAAATAGGCTACAAAGATCAAACATGCCTCTCTGACATGTAGAATAAAGAATCACATCAACTTTATTCATGGATTTCTATCTGCTACATTCAAGAACGTTTGGCAACTGAACATGGCCTTGGTCTGCTTAATCTGGACAGCTTTTGTCACAATGGAGTGGTTTGGGAATGAATTCTGATGTAACCAGTGGAACCACATTGTCTTTCTCTCTTCATGACTGTCTTTCTCCCTTCATAACTGTCTTTCTCCCTTCATAACTGTCTTTCTCCCTTCATAACCGTCTTTCTCTCTTCATGGCTGTCTTTCTCTCTTCATAACTGTCTTTCTCTCTTCATAACTGTCTTTCTCTCTTCATAGCTGTCTTTCTCCCTTCATGGCTGTCTTTCTCCCTTCATGGCTGTCTTTCTCTCTTCATGACTGTCTTTCTTCCTTCATGGCTGTCTTTCTCTCTTCATGACTGTCTTTCTCCCTTCATGGCTGTCTTTCTCCCTTCATGGCTGTCTTTCTCTCTTCATGGCTGTCTTTCTCTCTTCATGACTGTCTTTCTCCCTTCATGGCTGTCTTTCTCCCTTCATGGCTGTCTTTCTCTCTTCATGGCTGTCTTTCTCTCTTCATGGCTGTCTTTCTCTCTTCATGACTGTCTTTCTCTCTTCATGACTGTCTTTCTTCCTGCACCAGGTGAAAGTGGGAGACAAGGAGGTGGATGTGATGAGGGGGTTCCGTCTTTATGTGACCACTAAGCTCCCCAACCCTGCGTACACCCCAGAGATCAGCGCCCGCACCTCCATCATAGACTTCACTGTCACCATGAGAGGTCTGGAGGACCAGCTGCTGGGACGGGTCATCCTCACTGAGAAACAAGTCAGAAACCACGTCCAATCATATGCTTATGAAATCATGGATAAAAACATTTGAATGTATCAACAAAAGGTCATTTTGTTGTAGTTGTTTAATAGTGAGCATTTATTCGAATTGTACATAATGACTGTGACCACCCATTTTGAAATGTACTGAATCAAATGAACACAGAGAGCATGAACCCAGCCAGGTCTGGATGCAGAGAAATGTTAAAAGACCTGAAAAATGACGCCCAAAATCAGTGTCTGTCTGAATGGTGTGCCTGTTTATCTCTTTCTGTTGGTCTGAAATCAAATGAAATGTTATTAGTCACATGCGCCGAATACAACAGGTGTTTCACCTTACAGTGAAATGCTTACTTACGAGCCCCTAACCAACAATGCAGTTTAAAAATAATATGCATAAGAATAAGGGATAAAAGTAACAAGTAATTAAAGAGCAGCAGTAAAATAACAATAGCGAAACTATATACAGGGGGGTACCGATACAGAGTCAATGTGCGGGGGCACCAGTTAGTTGAGGTATTATGTACATGTAGGTAGAGTTATTAAAGTGACTAAGCATAGATGACAACAGAGAGTAGCAGTGGTGTAAAGAGGGGGGGGGGGGGGGGGGAATGCAAATATGGGTAGCCATTTGACTAGATGTTCAGGAGTCATATGGCTTGAGGGTAGAAGCTGTTTAGAAGCCTCTTGGAACTAGACTTGGTGCTTCGGTACCGCTTGCTGTGCGGTAGCAGAGAGAACAGTCTATAACTAGGGTGACTGGAGTCATTGACAATTTTTAGGGCTAAATCTGACACTGCCTGGTATAGAGGTCCTGGATGGCAGGAAGCTTGGCGATGTACTGGGCCGTTCGCACCACCCTCTGTAGTGCCTTGCAGTCGGAGGCCGAGCAGTTTCCATACCAGGCAGTGATGCGACCAGTCAAGATGCTCTCAATGATGCAGCTGTAGAACCTTGTGAGGATCTGAGGACCCATGCCAAATCTTTTCAGTCTCCTGAGGGGGAATAGGTTTTGTCGTGCCCTCTTCACGACTGTCTTGGTGTGCTTGGACCATGTTAGTTTGTTGGTGATGTGGACACCAAGGAACTTGAAGCTCTCAACCTGCTCCACTACAGCCCCATCGATGAGAATGGGGACGTGCTCGGTCCTCTTTTTCCTGTAGTCCACAATCATCTCCTTTGTCTTGATCACGTTGAGAGAGAGGTTGTTGTCCTGGCACCACACGGCCAGGTCTCTGACCTCCTCCCTATAGGATGTCTTGTCGTTGTCGGTGATCAGGCCTACCACTGTTGTGTTATCGGCAAATTTAATGATGGTGTTGGAGTCGTGCCTGGCCGTGCAGTCATGAGTGAATAGGGAGTACAGGAGGGGACTGAGCACGCACCCTTGGGGGGCCCCTGTGTTGAAGATCAGTGTGACGGATGTGTTGTTACCTACCCTTACCACCTGGGGGTGGCCCGTCAGGAAGTCCAGAATCCAGTTGCAGGGGGAGGTGTTTAGTCCCAGGGTCCTTAGCTTATTGATGAGCATTGAGGGCACTATGGTGTTGAACGCTGAGCTGTAGTCAATGAATAGCATTCTCACATAGGTGTTTCTTTTGTCCAGGTGGGAACTCTCCTGTTCTGAGCTGTGTCTGACCGGTGTTTCTGCCTGTTGGAGAAGGAGTATACGGACCTGCTGGAGGATGTGACGGCCAACAAGAACATTAGTGTATGTGTCTGAACAGTGCTCTTATCTATCCCTGTTATATCTAGGAGTTGGAGAAGGAGCGCACAGACCTGCTGGAAGATGTAACGGCCAACAAGAGGAAGATGAAAGAGCTGGAGGACAACCTGCTGTATCGTCTGACCTCTACGCAGGGTTCCCTGGTGGACGACGAGACCCTCATCATCGTCCTGGGCAACACCAAGCGCACCGCCGAGGACGTCACACAGAAACTACAGATCTCAGCTGAGACCGAGATCCAGATCAACACCGCTAGAGAGGAGTACAGACCTGGTGAGTTGGTTGTACTGTGGTTAGGGTAGAGTTATTCTCAGTACAGACCTGGTGAGTTGGTTATACTGTGGTTAGGGTAGAGTTATTCTCAGTACAGACTTGGTGAGTTCGGGGGGGTGTACTGTACCGGTTTGTTTTAGAGTATGGGTCAAAACATTTTGGGCTCTTTATTGATTGGCTGACCAACCAATCACAGTGCTCTGGTGGACAGCAACAGGCACTAACCACCTTGTGTTGACTGTTCTTCAGGAGCAATCTGTTCCTCACACTTTTCCAGTGGGAAGTTTGTTTGAGCAGAAATGTATGTATGATAATATAGAATGAGCGTTGTCTGTCACTCACTGTCAGCCTGTGTGTTATTGTGCTGTTACAGTGGCCACCAGAGGCAGCATCCTGTACTTCCTCATCACTGAGATGTCCATGGTTAACGTCATGTACCAAACGTCACTACGACAGTTCTTGGGAATCTTTGACCTCTCTCTGGCCAGGTACAGTAGTAATACACTTTGTCTCATACTGAATAACATATATTTGTATTTATGTATTTCATTCAAATTGTTGGTCCTCAGATGTGGTTCAGTCATTTTATGTGACCATTGAATTGAATGAATATGTAATCAATGATTTTTGAATTGACACTGGGAGATTTGTGCTTTTGCATAGTTTTTGTGTAGTTGTAGGAGTTGCCTGATTCTTGAAGTATAATATCTGAAACCATAGAAACAGTTTTAATATTAACATAATAACCATCACACTATGCTTTCTGAACAGATCAACCAAAAGTCCAATTACCAGCAAGCGAATAGCGAACATAATTGAGCATATGACCTTTGAGGTGCACAAGTACGCAGCCAGGGGTCTGTATGAGGAGCACAAATTCCTGTTTACCCTCCTGCTGACACTGAAGATCGACATGCAGAGTAACCGCGTAAAACACGCCGAGTTCCTCACCCTCATTAAAGGTGTGAAACAAACTCCATCCTCCAATTAATTCCACCAATCTGTAGTCCACAGCTACTGAAATGTTGAATAGCAAAATGTTGTTCATTGCTCACAGACCATTGAACATCCTCTGTCTGTCCTATGCAGGAGGTGCCTCTCTGGATCTGAAGGCTTGCCCCCATAAGCCTGCCAAGTGGATCTTAGACATGACTTGGCTCAATCTGGTGGAGCTCAGTAAACTGTGGCAGTTCTCTGATATCCTTGATCAGGTGTGTTCCCCACGCGGTGCCTCCTTACGCTGCTACCTAATGTGTCACACTCTCTAATACCCTCCCTCAATAAGTCTGTTTCATGGCCCCCTCAATAAGTCTGTTTCATGGCCCCCTCAATTAGTCTGTTTCATGGCCCCCTCAATTAGTCTGTTTCATGGCCCCCTCAATTAGTCTGTTTCATGGCCCCCTCACCCCGGTAAACCCCCCTATTCATTGTAGTGCTCCTCTATGATTACAGTGCTCCTTTTACTCCTCTGAGCTCTGTCACATATGGCATTGAACTAGTCATTGTACTGAGCTGTGTGTGTGTCCAGATCTGTCGTAATGAGAAGCAGTGGAAGGCATGGTTTGATAAGGAAGCCCCTGAGGAGGAGGTGATCCCTAATGCCTATGACCAGAGCCTGGACTGTTTCCACCGCCTGCTGCTCATACGCTCCTGGTGCCCAGACAGGACCATCGCACAGGTACACCGGTAACTCTCATTGAATGATTAAGTAATTAATCAATCAATCAATCAATCCAAGACATAATACTTTATGAAATGTCTACGCTTTTTGGTATTTTCATCAAAGCTTAGGACTGAGTTTTAGAGTGTAATTCTACTGCATATTTCTTGAATCCAATAGCAGGTGACTTTTTAAATACACCTTGACCTGTTATCCTCCAGGCCCGTAAGTACATCATGGACTCGATGGGAGAGAAGTATGCAGAGGGAGTGATCCTGGACCTAGAGAAGACGTGGGAGGAGTCAGACCCCCGGACCCCGCTCATCTGTTTCCTGTCCATGGGCTCAGACCCCACCGACTCCATCATCGTCCTGGGGAAGAGGCTGAAGATAGAGACGCGCTATGTCTCCATGGGCCAGGGACAGGAAGTCCACGCACGCAAGCTGCTCCAGCAGACCATGGCCAACGTGAGTCCTGAACACAGCATTACAGTACACACTCACTGGACTCCTAACAGTCAAGTTATAATTATCCCTTGTCCCCAGGCTATTGCGCTTGGTGAAGAAGTCTGGTGAGCAAAACTCATTTATTAGGTATCGGCATTCTGCCATGAATTGTGGTCCATGCCATCTCATTTGTAATCAAATTGGGAATTAAAATAGCGATAGGGATGGAATATGAATTGAAATTGAACCATGGTGTTAATGAAAATGGATGTGATTGATTTAGACCGTATTAGACTGTATTAAAAATGAAATGGACTAACACCACATGCATCTCCCTCACATTATTAATTTAATTACATAATGACATTAGTAATGAATTACTCTCCCAATATGGACAATTAACTATGTAATTTTTTTTCTCCCCCATTTTTTTCAAAATGCACACACAGGGTGGCTGGGCCTTGCTCCAGAACTGCCACCTGGGCCTGGACTTCATGGATGAGCTGATGGATACTGTGACAGAGACAGACGCCGTCCATGAGACCTTCCGCCTGTGGATTACTACAGAGGTCCATAAACACTTCCCCATCACACTGCTGCAGATGTCCATCAAGTTCACTAATGAGCCTCCACAGGGACTGAAGGCAGGGCTGAAGAGGACTTATGGAGGTGGGTCACACCACAGTTCACACATACATACAGGTATCCATGCATGTGTACGCACCTACACAAACAAATACACATATACACCCCCATTTCTTCTGGTTAACCCTAAACAACAACACTTAACCCTTAATCTAGCTTCATGTCCAATTTCTGGTTCAACCTTAGCCTCAACCACAACCTTAATCCTAACCCTAGCATCATGTCCACATCCCAGGTCAACCCTAACCCTAGATTCACATCCATATCCCGGTTCAACCTTAGCCTCAACCACAATCCTAATCCTAATTCTAGCTTCTTGTTTGTTGCCCCAGGCATTAACCAGGACCTGCTGGATGTCAGTAACATGGTCCAGTGGAGGCCCATGCTGTATGGGGTGGTGTTCCTCCACTCTACGGTCCAGGAGAGGCGTAAATACGGCCCCCTGGGCTGGAACATTCCCTACGAGTTCAACCAGGCTGACTTCAACGCCACTGTGCAGTTTGTTCAGAACCACCTGGACGACATGGACATCAAGAAGGTAGGTGCAGAGACGAGAAGCTCCTGCTGTAACTAAGTAAAGCTCTATCTTTACTTCTACTGTTAGTACTGCTACCTGTCTTCCTATGTAAGATGTGTCTGTTCCTGTGTTGATGGTAGTCTGACGTCTCCCCAGGGTGTATCCTGGAATACAGTGCGCTACATGATCGGGGAGATCCAGTATGGCGGTAGGGTGACAGACGACTATGACAAGCGTCTGCTCAACACCTTCGCCAAGGTCTGGTTCAGTGAAAACATGTTTGGACCTGACTTCTATTTCTACAAAGGCTACAGCATTCCCAAGTGTTCCAACGTGGACCAATATCTGACATACATTCAGGTCAGTCCATTTTTCACACTCAGTCTCTCCTGCAGTTTACAGTGCTGTGTAACATAAGATTGAATTAATGTAGTCAGACTGTATGAAGATGTGTGCTGTATACATTGTTTGGCATTGAGGCATTTGATAACACTTCCTATGAATAACTTGTTCATAATGCATTATAAGCAGGTATCCACAATGCATTACATGTTTTACTGTAGTTTGGTAATGCACAGACATGCGGACTCTAATCCTAATTTATGTGTTTTCCTCTGCAGGGCCTACCGGCTTACGACACACCAGAGGTGTTTGGCCTGCACCCCAATGCTGACATAACGTATCAGAGCAAGCTGGCCAAAGACGTTCTGGACACCATCCTGTCCATTCAGCCTAAGGACAGCTCCAGTGGCGGAGGGGAGACCAGGGAGGCCATTGTGGCCAGGCTGGCTGACGACATGCTGGAGAAATTACCTCCAGACTACATACCGTTTGAAGTGAGTAGCACTGGTCTGGAGTTAGCTAACCCTAATGGAAATAATCACCCACAATTAATACAGTTCTGGCTATTAAAAATATTATTTCCCATAATACCTTGCTGCAGCAAGGTAGATCGTTAAAAAACTCTCACAGGGTGACGGCAAGTCATCTAACAATAACCCATGCAGTAAAATGTATTTCTGAAATATGCCCCATGGTGCAGTGAAATCCACTTTGAAGGTAATGTTTTTACTGCAATAGAGGTTTACTTTTTAATGTTCAGAACTGTGTTATGCATTTGCATTCCAGTATGTTAAGAATCAAATCAAATCAACATTTATTTAAAGTGTAATTTCACAAGAACATGTTTTCAATATATCCAGGTGAGAGAGAGGCTACAGAAGATGGGTCTGCTCCAGCCCATGAACATCTTCCTGCGTCAGGAGATAGACCGCATGCAGAGGGTCATCGTGCTGGTCAGGAACACGCTGACCGACCTCAAACTGGCCATCGACGGCACCATTATCATGAGTGAGAACCTACGGGACGCGCTGGACTGCATGTATGACGCACGCATCCCCTCACGTTGGAAGAAGGTATGTTTATTACTGCCTCTGAGTACACATTTATTCAGTTTTCTACGCATGTATTCCATGTTCTATTTTCTACGCATGTATTCCTGTGTTCTAGGCGTCATGGGCCTCCAGCACTCTAGGGTTCTGGTTTACTGAGTTGCTGGATAGAAACCGTCAGTTCCAGGCGTGGATCTTTGAAGGACGGCCCAACTGTTTCTGGATGACAGGGTTCTTTAACCCACAGGGCTTCCTGACCGCTATGAGACAGGTACAGATGGCACATTCACACATTCTAATGCAATCACAATTGAACATACTTACTGACTTTGCTAGGCCACTGAGGTTATATTTAGAGTTTGCAGACACTACACAGTCATAGTTGATCATGAAGCTACAAAGACAAAGCCAGTCTATGTAACTCTGTTTTTGTGTGTAGGAGATCACTCGTGCAAACAAGGGCTGGGCCCTAGACCGTATGGTGCTGTGCAACGAGGTGACCAAGTGGATGAAGGATGACATCACTCAGCCACCCTCTGAGGGGGTGTATGTGTACGGCCTCTATCTGGAGGGGGCCGGCTGGGACAGGAGGAACTGCAAACTCATCGACTCTAAACCCAAAGTGTTGTTTGAGATGATGCCTGTAGTCAGGATGTATGCTGAAAATAATGGTGAGTGCTGTAGTCACTAGTTACTGTAACTTCCTGGAGACTCATTGAATAGTATCTCATTCAGCTGCTTGTTGTTTTCATCTATACATTATATGTTGAATATGTCAGTAGAAATGATCTAACTTTTAGGTTCAATGGTTACGGAATGTCAGACCAACTGAATGGACAACATGCAGTGAAAAAGAAACTCATGTGATCATCGTGTATAAGTAATGGATGTTTATCGTTGCTGTGGGCATTTCAGGTGTCAAGGATGCCCGGTTATACTCCTGTCCCATATATAAGAAGCCTGTAAGGATGGACCTGAATTACATTGCTGCTGTGGAACTGAGGACTGCTCCACCGCCTGAGTACTGGATACTACGTGGTGTGGCACTGCTGTGTGAAGTCAAATAACCCATTTCTATATTGTATTATATGCCTAAATCTTGAAGAGTTGTGCTTCAGTGGTTAAAGGGGCAATCTTTCAAACTACAACAAAGTTGACACCCTACCACTGTTTTGTTAAACAGCTGAAGGATGTGACTGGAGAAATGTAACCACTCTCAAAATGGATGTACCCTTTAAGGATTAAAGGGGGGCAGTGTCTTCATTTAGATTATAGTGGTAGGCTTCCGTAATAAAGTTTCACCTATCACTGGGTTGCAGAAATAATAGAAAAATAAAGTCTATACCCCCAAGTATTTCATATCTGAACTATTTTGGGTGTGTGTTTACTTATTTATTTTACTTTACTCCTTCTTTTTGTACTCACCATAATATGGTTGTTACTACTCTAATAAACAGTTGAAGTCGGAAGTTTACATACACCTTAGCCAAATACATTTAAACTCAGTGTTTCACAATTCCTGACATTTAATCCTAGTAATAATTCCCTGTTTTAGGTCAGTTAGGATCCCCACTTTATGTTAAGAATGTGAAATGTCAGAATAATAGTAGAGAGAATGATTTATTTCAGCTTTTATTTCTTTCATCACATTCCCAGTGGGTCAGAAGTCTAAATACACTCAATTAGTATTTGGTAGCATTGCCTTTAAATTGTTTAACTTGGGTCAAACATTTTGGGTAGCCTTCCACAAGCTTCCCGCAATAAGTTGGGTGAATTTTGACCCATTCCTCCTGACAGAGCTGGTGTAATTGAGTCAGGTTTGTAGGCTTCCTTGCTCGCACACGCTTTTTCAGTTCTGACCACAAATTTTCTATAGGATTGAGGTCAGGGCTTTGTGATGGCCACTCCAATACCTTGACTTTGTTGTCCTTAAGCTATTTTGCCACAACTTTGGAAGTATGCTTGGGGTAATTGTCCATTTGGAAGACCCATTTGCGACCAAGCTTTAACTTCCTGATTGATGTATTAAGATGTTGCTTCAATATATCCACGTAATTTTCCCACCGTCATGATACCATCTATTTTGTGAAGTGCACCAGTCCCTCCTGCAGCAAAGCACCCCCACAACATGATGCTGCCCCCCCCCCCCCCCACCGTGCTTCACGGGTGGGCTTCGACTTGCAAGCCTACCCCTTTTTCCTCCAAACGTAACAATGGTCATTATGGCCAAATAGTTATATTTTTGTTTCATCAGACCAGAAGACATTTCTCCAGAAAGTACAATCTTTGAGCTGGTAGCATTGCAGTTGCAAACCATTGTCTGGCTTTTTTATGGTGGTTTTGGAGCAGTGGCTTCTTCCTTACTGAGCGGTCCTATGTCGATATAGGACTCGTTTTACTGTGGATATAGATACCTTTGTACCTGTTTCCTCCAGCATCTTCACAAGTTCCTTTGCTGTTGTTCTGGGATTGATTTGCACTTTTGGCACCGAAGTACGTTCATCTCTAGGAGACAGAACACGTCTCCTTCCTGAGCGGTATGATGGCTGCGTGGTCCCATGGTGTTTATACTTGCGTACTATTGTTTGTACAGATGAACGTGGTACCTTCAGGCATTTGGAAATTGCTCCCAAGGATGAACCAGACTTGTGGAGGTCTACAATTTTTTTTCTGAGGTCTTGGCTGATTTCTTTTGATTTTCCCATGATTTCAAGAGGCACTGAGAGGCACTGAGTTTGAAGGTAGGCCTTTAAATGCATCCACATGTACACCTCCGATAGGCTAATTGACATAATTTGAGTCAATCAGAAGCTTCTAAAGCCATGACATAATTTTCTGGAATTTTCCAAGCTGTTTAAAGGCAAACCTCTTTGGGCTAGGTGGAGTGCTAGTGACCCACCTCACCAACATCCGGTGAATTTGCAGAGAGCGAAATTCAAAATACAAAAATTGTAGTATTAAACATGAAAATACAAGTGTCATGCATCATTTAAAAGCTGAACGTCTTGTTAATCCAGACGCTTTGTCAGATTTCAAAAAGGCTTTACGGTGAAAGCATACCATGCGATTATCTGAGGACAGCGCCCCGCATACAAAATCATTAACATTTTCCAAGCCAGCAGAGGCATCACAAGTCAGAAATAGCGATAAAATAAATCAGATACCTTTGAAGATCTTCCTCTGTTTGCAATCCCAAGGGTCCCAGCTACACAACAAATAGTCGTTTAGTTGAAAAACTACAAATTCTAGCTAATTTTTCAAAAAACAAGCCTGAAACCCTTTCTAAAGACTGTTGACATCTAGTGGAAGCCATAGGAACTGCAATCTGGGAGGTTTTCCTTTGAATATTCCATAGACAAGTGTTTGAATGGGTGATGACCTAAAAAAAAAAATCTGGATGGATTCTCCTCGGGTTTTTGCCGCCATATCAGTTCTGTTATACTCAGACATTATTTTAACAGTTTTAGAAACTTCAGAGTGTTGTCTATCCAATATCACCAGTTATATGCATATCCTAGCTGAAACGTTCATCGTTGGGAGAAAGAGAGGAGGACCAAGGTGCAGCGTGGTAAGTATTCATATTCTCTTTTAATGAAAATGAATACTCAAACAAAAACAACAAAACACGAGAACGAAACGAAAACAGTCCTGAACGGTGAAATACAAACACAGAACAGAAAATAAACACCCACGAAACACAGGTGGAAAAAGGCTACCTAAGTATGATTCTCAATCAGAGACAACTAACGACACCTGCCTCTGATTGAGAACCATACCAGGCCAAACTCAAAACACAACATAGAAAAACGAACATAGACAACCCACCCAACTCATGTCTTGACCATACTAAAACAAAGACATAACAAAAGAACGCGACACTAGCTTCTGGACCTGAGTAACAGGCAGTTTACTTTGGGCACGTCAGTCATCCGAACTTCCAAATACTGCCCCTAGGCATAAGAAGATTTATTAAAGGCACAGTCAACTTAGTATATGTAAACTTCTGACCCACTGGAATTGTGATCAAGTGAATTATAAGTGATATAATCTGTCTGTAAACAATTGTTGGAAAAATGACTTGTGTCATGCACAAAGTAGATGTCCTAACCGAGTGGTTGAAAAATTAGTTTTAATGACTGATGTGAAAACTGAAAACACACCTCAAACATGTTAACTTATTAGAAGCGCACATAGTAAGACGTTGAAACACAGTTTAAGAGGATTAATTCATTAACTTCTTGTTAGATTGTTTCTTACTCTGAAAATAGTCTACGAGCTAGGATAAACACAGTTGCCCCATCACTCCTATTGGTTTTTATCTAGCGGTGGTTAAAGTTAGCCCAAATTTGTTGTTGCTGTTTAAAGAAATACGAGACATGGATTACAGTTTTTCCTGGCTCATATAAATGTATCCTTTAAATGTGTCCCAAAACACATCCAGTGAAAACTAGCACACGTGAACAATCACAACTGTAATAAGATATCCAATTAGTTTAGCTGTCTTCCTGCAGTCAGATCAGTGAGTCACACATCAACCAGAGAGAACGGAGGAGGAAGGACAGAGGGGTCTGGTTGCAGTCTCTTGCTCCCCTCCTTCCCCACCCCATCCCTCTGTGGTCTTTTCTCTGCCCTGTTGGACTCTCAACCTCCTGAATCCCCCTCATCCTCCTCTTGCTGAATGCTCTCTTTCCACCTGACTTCTATAGCACAGATGTATCAGTGCACACCTCTTGGTTACGGATGGTGTAGACGACAGGGTTGATGCACCATGAGTAACACAAACAATGTGTTGAGACAAGTGAAGGGGCAGAGTTTGCTTGTGTAGTTGCAGATGGGTTAGACAGTAGATTATTGGCACCAGCTACAGTAGAGACATACAGAGGTAGGTTACAGTTCTACAAGCACGGTGGTTGTCTTGTAGGGGAGGGCTACAACAGCCCTGCGTGCCTCATTGTACATACGCCCAAAACAGAGGCAAGTAATTCAGATTGAAAGAGTTGGGGTGATGCCGGGAGAGCCATGGAACAGTACTTCTTGCACAGGACTAAAGCTCACAAATGCTCTCACAATTCTAGACTCACATAGCAGCCGTGGCTCTATTAAATGCACCATGTGTGTCCCATGTTGAGCTGGACCAAGTGATAATTACCAGCAATGGCACTCAGTACCCAGACAAGCTCAAGGCAAGCCACACATGCCTGGAAGTCATTATGCTCAGGTAGTGGATGCTGTGGCAAATAAACACATATCGTTCTATTGCCATGAGGGCCAGAGTCGTCTGAGCGCTCCAAAGGATCTTTCTATTTCCATGAGGGCCAGAGTCGTCTGAGCGCTCCAAAGGATCTTTCTATTTCCATGAGGGCCAGAGTCGTCTGAGCGCTCCAAAGGATCTTTCTATTGCCATGAGGGCCAGAGTCGTCTGAGCGCTCCAAAGGATCTTTCTATTGCGATGAGGGCCAGAGTCGTCTGAACACTCCAAAGGATCTTTCTATTGCCATGAGGGCCAGAGTCGTCTGAACACTCCAAAGGATCTTTCTATTGCCATGAGGGCCAGAGTCATCTGAGCGCTCCAAAGGATCTTTCTATTGCCATGAGGGCCAGAGTCGTCTGAGCGCTCCAAAGGATCTTTCTATTGCCATGAGGGCCAGAGTCGTCTGAGCGCTCCAAAGGATCTTTCTATTGCCATGAGGGCCAGAGTCATCTGAGCGCTCCAAAGGATCTTTCTATTGCCATGAGGGCCAGAGTCGTCTGAGCGCTCCAAAGGATCTTTCTATTGCCATGAGGGCCAGAGTCGTCTGAGCGCTCCAAAGGATCTTTCTATTGCCATGAGGGCCAGAGTCGTCTGAGCGCTCCAAAGGATGGTACCCATAATACTAAATGTTCCATTCAACACCCCCTGATAATCACAGTATGTTGGAGCAGAACAGAGTGCAAAACAATGAATGCTGCAATGCAGCTATGCAAAAGACCACATATCATCTGAAAATGTAACAAAGTGTAGAAGCGCTCTTTATGTGTCACCAGAGAGAAGAGAAAAAGAACGACTAAAAATCAGAAAGATATATGTTTTCCCTGAAGCAATGTGCTGGAAACAACAGGCAGACAGATCCCGCATGGCTTGCTCCTCTTGAAAAGTTGTCCTGTTCAGAAGGTGAGGTTTAGAGAGAGCATTCAGTACTGTTTAACTTTGTTGAAGCCATGGTGCTGATCAGATTTAGTACTAGTAGCAGAAGCAGTCCCTGGATCTAGGAGGGATAGCTCAGAGCGTTGTCTCTTCTATCTACACTCTACAGACTCATCAGATGTCTTCTCTACATGTTATGTCTTTTATACACGATGTATGCAGCTGTGTGGTTGAAGGATACTTATAACCAGTCTAAACACTTCCCAAAGGTCGCCTACTAAGAGTAGGCTGGAGGTTACATTTTTTGCAGCATATCTTTAGTTTAAGTAATTTACAACTGCAGTGGAATAGAGAAAAGTGATAGTGCTATACAGTATAATGGGCAGTGGTGGAAAACGTACCCAACTGTCATACTTGAGTAAAAGTAAAGATAACTTAATAGAAAATGACTCAAGTAAAAGTCACACAGTAAAATTCTACTTAGGTGAAAGTCTTAAAATACTGGTTTAAAATATACTTAAGTATCAAACGTAAAAGTATAAATAATTTCAAATTCCTTATATTAAGTAAATCAGATGGCACCATTTTCTTGTTTTTTTCTTTTTTTCCGGAAAGCCCGTGGCACACTCCAACACTCAAGACATCCTTTACAAACAAAGCATGTGTGTTTAGTGAGTCTGCCAGATCAGAGGCAGTAGGGATGACCAGGGATGTTCGGTTAATAAGTGGGTGAATTTGACTATTTTCCTGTCCTGCTAAACATTCCAAATGTAACGAGTACTTTTGGGTGTCAAGGAAAATATATGGAATAAAAAGTAAGTAATGTACTGCAGTAAAAGGAATCAAAAATATAAATAGTAAAGTAAATTAAGTAGTACTTTAATGTATTTTTACTTTAGCACTTTACACCACTGATAATGAGCCCCTAGGGCTATCAGAAAATTACTTTGAAACCATATCGTGAAGAGGTATGCCTAACAGTATTTTGCCTAACGAATGTGATGGAAGAATAGACAAGGGGACACTTGAAAATGTTCCAGACAGTAATTGGCCTAATGAATGTGATGGGGTTGGTGACAAGTAAGTAATGGATAATTACTTACTGTTACAACAAGTGGTCCAGACCTCTTGGCAAGGTCGCTATAGGTCCCTATTATTGGGTTAAACCCATCCTTTGAGAGAGCGTGTCCCCAGGATTTTCTATACCAAGTCCCTCATGTGTACACACCTCCCTCCTCTTGACTGCCCTGCCAACCCTACTTGTCCAAACCCCCTCAATACAATTCTAAGATTTTAATCTGTAACCAAATTAAGCATGTTAATTCATAATAATGGTTATTTTAAATATTACACTTGACTTGAGTCAAATGTAAGTAAAACTAGAAAAGGTCAATTTTCTGAAGAAAATGTGTGTGCTCTATAGTCTACAATAGTGAATAGGAGCGAACACGAATCTCACACATCAATTATCCATCCATGAGTGTTCTGGTCTCCCTGCACGGGCCTATAGTAGAGACATCTACTCCAGAGGTACTTGCTTAGGTCACAACAACTGATGAGCTGTTTGGGTAATATGGCAGAACTCTCATGTCCTGTGGCTGGATTCCTCAATACAGGCTCTGAAAAACAGTGTCACATTGGCTGCCACCCAGAGCCATAGAGACCTACAGAAATGTCATGGGGGAAAGCAAAGATAAACTCTGTGGGAAAAGTGTTGCTTCTGTTCTACTCAGGCTGTTGCCATAGTAACAGTGGGGCTTGTCAACAAAAGGCGATGTTTTGTTTTGGTAAAGATATTAACGGTAGCTAGCAAGCAGGCTATCAAAGGAATATTAGCTAGCTGATGAGATCAAATGGCTGATAAACGTGGTTTGGAGAAACTGGACTTTGGTGCATTAAGCATCGAGCAACAACAGCAACTCCGACAATTTAAGGTAAATTAGCTAGCTAACACTTTACTACTGTATGTAACGTCGTTAGCTTCATGAGTGCTCCTTGGCTTCTCCAACATTTAGTTAGCTAGTTCTATCGATAAAATTAGGAATTAAAATACAATAGGATTTCTTGTTCTATCACTCACTGCATTTTTGCATTCATCCAGCTAATAGTTAGCTAGCATACATTTCTTGGTTAAAGATAGGCTCAGCAATGACGAACATTACGTGGGGTAACTTTGAATCTGCTCTTGCCATCGGGCTTTTCCCAATATCATGAGCCATGGGAAAGAGTAGAATGGACAGTAAAGTTAATGGACATTCACCTTTATATTTCTCCTGGGACAAGCAAAGCCAACAATGTATATATTAGACAGATCTTGAAGTATGATGTTAGGTTGTCTGTCGAATAAAATGGAAATACAGATGCCCCCCCTCCCTCTCTTTTTTTCAGTATTGACAGATTAGAACTGTCCCTCTGTCCTCTGGAGAGCCATTCGCTAATTCCGTATTTTTTATAGATCAATACAAGAATCAACAATGAAAAATATTTGAGAGAGCATCCAGAGACGGAGGCCTTAATAAGCGACTTTTTAAGGTTTGTTAATTGGCTGGCACTGACTAACGGTATATTTTCAGACATATTATTCTCCATCTCCATTAGGGCTCTCAAACTCCAGACATCAATAGCGAATATAATTCAATTTCATATTTAGCTACAGTAATGAAGTCTAACTGGCCAATTGCTTGGGTACCTGCTTCTTGTTTTGTTTTTTACAGAGATGTATTTCTCAAAAGACCCACAGACATTCGAGAGTATGCAGCAGGTGGGTTCAATCAACAACACAAACTGACACGTACACCAATATACAGACAGGGACAGTCCTCTTACTTAGAACTACCAATAATTAACATATTTTCTCTCTTTCAGATTACTTCACCGACCCAAACCTTGGTTTGATCATTGGCTTCAAACTGCAGGGTGATCCTGCCGACACAGGCACAGACTGAATCCTTACCGGATTGTTTGGCAGTTCAACTGTTATTGAAGTGTAAAGCTGTAACAGGCCTCTTTCTCTGTGTTGTGTACATCCTCTGTATTGACTAGTTATTTGTTGCAAAGTAATGTGATACAAATATAAAACAGGATATAAAGTGGGAATGTATTGGCACCCAGGCAGATGTTCTTACTGAGCATCATTGCTAAAGGAGGATGTTTTATACCCCTGGTTGAGAGGAAAAGATTTATAGGCCTATTGGGTGGAGTGGACAGCCTCTTTACAGGAGTTCTCAGGGTAATGTCTAAACGGGATCATTGGGATGTCCCAACTCTGAAATTACCCTATTGGAAGTTTAAATATTAAACGGTTAAGGTTACAAGGATTCTCGATAGCACTAACCGCTTTCTCAAGCCTCAGAGTTCCCCCTTCTGGTCTCCCGTTTCCGTTAACTCCCCAACTCATCAGATGAAACAAAAAACATTTAAGCAAGATGAGAAAATGTGACAGCAGCAATACTGACCACACAGTTTAAATGTTTAATGACTTTAAAATCATCAAGTAACCAGCGCATCAGGCTTTGCTGTAAAAACATACACAGCGCAGTAAAAACAGGTCAAATCCATCTCACAAAGATGACAAAATCATTCAGAATTCTGTTTGATTCACATTTTATAATCTGACACGCTACAAAAATAGGCACATCTGGTTTAACAATTAAGTGATTGTATAGAGAAGACCCTGAAATTGTATAAAAACCTAGACCCTGATAATATTGGACATTTCAACAGCAGGCCTACGTAATACATTCTGTAACCAACATACTGTGGTAGAGCATGTGAATAGAGCTTTTAAATCCTGAGCAAACAGGCACAAATCATCAATGTTTAGACACGTCAATGTTAAAAGGTAACAGATTTCCTTTTTATATATACACAAGATTGTCAGTAACTTACATTGTTTGATATTTGTTCAGGCAATTGATTGCCCCTCTCTTATGGCTTGTATTGGGCTCCGGGAATCCAGAATTGTATCTTAGACACAGATCTAGGATCAGATTACATTATGTAAAATCTTAAACATAATCCTTAGGGAGTAAAACACACAACTGACCTTCTACCAGTGTCTATAGGCAACATCATCCTACTGCCTTGATCTCAGAGTAGTGTACTACTACTACCAGTCTCCTGACCCTAGAGCCCATCTACATTACACAGTATGATGGAGCTATCAATACACACTGATCTGATCCAAGGTCAGTATTACGTTATCCCCTAATGGTAATGGTTAGGATTCAAAGAGGGTAAGCTGGCCCTGGATCTGTGCCTATTAAACAATCTCACACACATACTGTACTTTAACCACAACATGCAAAGGAGTTTCAACCAACCGCAATACAAGTTAGTGTTGTTTTATGTTGTGTCTGACTTGCACAGCATTTTAACATTAAAGCGGATCCCCCTTTAAAAAACATGATTCCCGTTATTAGAACCCAATACACAACAGTAGGCCTACGTAGTACATTCTGTAACCAACATACTGTGGTAGAGCATGCTCACTTTAGTACACAATGTAAAGTTCTAGATTGGAGACACTGATTGAACGGCAATGACTACAACCATCACACACTGCAGCCATCCCACAGACACACACATCCAGTGTCCAATGTTCTTCACGTACAAACAAGTTTAGTCCCACACACACTTCCAATGTCTCCCGTCTTCACACAAACATGGCCTGGGACACAAAGCTGTCTCCACGAGATGTTCCAGTGGCAGGGGGGTGGTCCTCCTCTTTGTCATGGTAATCATTGGCCTTGTACTGGTTGGGGGCGTACAGGGGCGGGACTTCGTTCACCCTGGGTTCATCCCAGCCAGGGGGGGTGCCAGCGTAGCGCAACTCCTCCGCATCACGATTGTATTCCTCATCACTGTACGCGTCCAAGTCCTGGTGGGAAAGATAACCATATAAAATAATCTTAATAATCATGTAAAAATAAGGAGAACCAATGCAGTCTTCATAGTATTCTAGTGACCCTTGCATTAGCGAACAAACTGACAGAGCAACACCCTTTGAGAGTCTTGATCCCAGGTCTTCTAGCCAATGGACAAACTTACTAACCACTGCTCCAATAGGGTTAAATCACAGGGCTTACCAAGGCAATGGTTTCTACAGTATTAAAAACACATGTTTCCATCTATAGCATGTTCAGTATATCAGCTTCTATCCACATAGCAGCCCTCCATACCCTTCAGTTTCCTACACGTTCTCATGTTTGTGTACTGGTAAATAGGGCAATCATGTTGAGTAACTGATGAATAAATGATCATAAGTAGATGTTAAATGATTGATTTCTTTTTGTTTCATGAATCCTTTACCAGGATGTATTATAAATGATGTAGATAATAAACTAAGAGTTGGGTTGAGGCACTTTATAAGCCAAAGCTACAGAGCTTAATGTATACTGATAGGAAAACACAGGCCAGGTGGAAGCAATATCAAGGAGGCCAGCTGGGAATTTGCTTTCACCCATCCAGGTCTATTTATGTCTGAAGATTGAGAAAACGATTCAGGAGAGAAGGACTATTGAGAGATGCACCCCATGTATGGCTGTGTTCTTACCGTGCTGGGCTCGGCATCCTGCGGAGCGTAGTACAGGTGGTCCACGGATCCGTCCTTGCTCTCCACAGGGTCTCTACTGGTGTTCAGCTGCAGATGCACGCACACATACAGAATTATTCTCATCTACTCTTGAGTTGGGGTAAAACCTATTTCAGATGGACACTTTCATAATCTACATAATCTTTTAACAATGTTGATAAAAAAACATGTGGTATTGTAAAATACAAATTGAGGGGCCATATAGAGATATATAAACATCTCCCATCACAGCAAGTCTAAAAGTTATGGCTGGCCAGCATCCCTCACCCTATCAGTAGAGCTGCTGGTGGTCTGATGCTTGTTAGGGGGAGGGGGCTTGTACTTGGGTGGCCCACTGAGAAAGAGAGACAGGAGGGAATCAAAACAAACAGTAAGGATGATCACTTAGTATGAGTGACAGTTATAAACTCACTCTCCATTGTGCTGGTTGCGTTTTTTGCGGACCAAGACCACAACACTCCCAATAACAGCCAGCAACAGAACCACCCCAATGAGCCCTCCTATAACACCGCTTGTAGTGGAACCCTTCACTGGCAGTCGAGTACCTGCAGAGAGAGACAGGGAGAGATGAGAGGAAAAAGTGAGATAGGAAGGAAGACAAATAATAGAAGGGAGGTTTAAGGGGATAAGTACAAAAAGAGAGAGAGAACATTAACAACAGAGTAGTGATAGCATTCACATGCTGGAGTAGTCCCACATGCACAGGAATAACTCTACAGTGCATTTCAATACATATCATTTCATTTGTGGTGAAAGGTTCTGAAAGCGGAATTCAAAATGTAATCCCCAAGTAATGAAGTAGGCTAATTACAGTCAATGGTGTGTTTGAGAGAGACAAGAGGTGCAAATAAACTGTCTGTGGATGCGAGAGGTATAGAGGTGTGTAAGAGAGCAAGCCGAGATGCAGAGAAAATGTGTGTCTGCCTTTACAGAAGAAAGGTCTACATTAGTGTAGACTACAGTCACATGGGGAGGCAGACAATCCGACGTAGTGACTGTAGTACCTTCCTCTAATGAACCATGACCACTAGTACCAATACTAACAATAGGATTATACACAAGACAGGAGTACACAAACACACAGTGTGACCCATCTCATTATTCTCCCCATCATTGCACAGGGGATTATGCTAATGAGGGAGTGTTAAATGGCAATGAGGAGCTCAGCTAATTGGAGGAGAGTTACACAGGGAAAGTAATTGGTTGTCCCCTGATTGAATGTTGTTAGGCTTATAATTATGGCTGTGGTACTGATGACCTTATAGCAACGCTCTGTAATGTAAACAATGGAGCATCCAATGACCTTTTCGCATGTTAAAAGCAGTTGTTTTCAATTAGACCACAACATGTGAATAAAATACAAACGCTTTGGTTTCCCACTAAAACTAAAACAGTCAATAATAAATTACAATTTCTTAAAATGATCTCAAGAGTAGTTTACCCTGACATTTATAAAGTCATTATTGTTCAGAACATGGCATGTTTAATGTGTCTAGTTTAATAGGTCTTATGAGACAGAAAGATTTACAACATGGCAGTAGTCCAGTTATTGGATTTATACTAGGTGATTTTGGTGTAATACAGCCTGTTGTCCACATGGCGGTGCTGTGTCTCCATTACACCGGCTCTGAAGTACTAATAATCTTCACTACCTCTGTTCCATCCTCCCTTTGCTCTTCATCACTCCCGTGGTCGTCGACTTTGTATCTGACTATATCCATGCTCCATTTTTGTCTATAGTGCTTTCTTGCTCCATCTTAACTCAACCATCCCTATCTTTTTTTTATCCTCACTTGTCTTCCAATCCCCCCCTTCCCTGATACATGGGCGAATATTGTACTATAAATTGTGCCTTCCTGTATTATACCGATGCTAAAATGTTTATTCTATTCTACTGAGCCATTTACTTTATGTTCCTATTCTTATATTTTATTTATTATTGTGGTTGCATTGTCAAGAAGGAACCTGCAAGTAAGAATTTAGTTGGACAGTGTACAGCATACCATGTGTTACCTGTACATACGACCAATAAAACCTGAAACTTTTCCTCCCTCTCTCCATAAAACTCTATAGTCCAAAGTGATTTCCTCCCCTCACCTCCTTTCCTTTTTACTGATAGGGAATAAACTGGGCCGGTGACAGCTTTATCTGGTAAGCATAATTTATTAGGGTACTTTCTTTTCAGATCAGTTCAGATAAAGGAGAGGATGCCACTTTAGAGTATTGAGATGCAGCCGCTGTCTGATTGACTCCAGCAGTGGTGAATAGAGATCATGCCCTCTGTATCTGTGGTGGATGCCAGCCATGTCTCATTCTAATGAAATCTCTCAGACAGCCCGAGCACGCCCGCTGTCTCTCTTAGCTGGCGCCGTGCTCCCCTGCCCTCCGACAAGGACGGGCTGGGCTCCGTGAATGTGCGCGCGCACACACACAAAGCGGAGTCCAGATGGCAGGGCCATCTTGTATACTATCCAATATCCCAGTCACTCACACCAACATTTATACACACCCACAATTCTCTGTGGTGTGCTGCACACCCATACCCACTCACTCACTCAAACCCCCTCCCTCCCTCCCACTCACTCACTCACTCACTCACTCACTCACTCACTCACTCACTCACTCACTCAAACCCCCTCCCACTCACTCACACCCCCATACCCTCCCTCACACTCACTCACACCCCCATACCCTCCCTCACACCCCCATCCACAGATTGAGACAGGGTTTAGCCATTCGGTGTATTCTCAAGGATTCTACCTGTATTCTCAATGTGAGGTATGGTCTAAAATACTGCTAGAGTTTTAAAATATTCTTAAAAATACTGCCAAAGTTCTAGAACACTAGAGCACTGCCGCATAAAATAGCTGGTGCATAATTAAGCGGTCTCCAGGTGATTGCTGGCTGATTAGGAAAGCGAGTTTGTGCCTCTCCGTGCAGCCTGCCTCTCTCTCTCTCCCTCTCTGTGCTGCCTGCCTCTCCGTGCTGCCTGCCTCTCTCTCCCTCTCTGTGCTGCCTGCCTCTCCGTGCAGCCTGCCTCTCTCTGCCTCTCTCTCTCTCCGTGCGGCCTGCCCGCCTGCCTCTCTCTCGGTGCGGCCTGCCCGCCCGCCTACCTCTCTCGCCGTGCGGCCTGCCCGCCCCTCTCGGTGGGGCCTGCCCGCCCCTCTCGGTGGGGCCTGCCCGCCCCTCTCGGTGGGGCCTGCCCGCCTCTCTCGGTGGGGCCTGCCCGCCTCTCTCGGTGCGGCCTGGCCGCCTCTCTCGGTGCGGCCTGGCCGCCCGCCCGCCTCTCTCGGTGCGGCCCGCCCGCCTCTCTCGGTGCGGCCCGCCCGCCCGCCCGCCTCTCTGTGCGGCCCGCCCGCCCGCCCGCCCGCCTCTCTCCGTGCGGCCCGCCCGCCCGCCCGCACGCACGCCTCACTCCGTGCGGCCTGCCCGCCCGCCCGCCCGCCTCTCTCCGTGCGGCCTGCCCGCCCGCCCGCCTCTCTCCGTGCGGCCTGCCCGCCCGCCCGCCCGCCTCTCTCCGTGCGGCCTGCCCGCCCGCCCGCCCGCCTCTCTCCGTGCGGCCTGCCCGCCCGCCCGCCTCTCTCCGTGCGGCCTGCCCGCCCGCCCGCCTCTCTCCGTGCGGCCTGCCCGCCCGCCCGCCTCTCTCCGTGCGGCCTGCCCGCCCGCCCGCCTCTCTCCGTGCGGCCTGCCCGCCCGCCCACCTCTCTCCGTGCGGCCTGCCCGCCCGCCTACCTCTCTCCGTGCGGCCTGCCCGCCCGCCTACCTCTCTCCGTGCGGCCTGCCCGCCCGCCTACCTCTCTCCGTGCGGCCTGCCCGCCCGCCTACCTCTCTCCGTGCGGCCTGCCCGCCTACCTCCGTGCAGCCTGCCTCTCTCCGTGCGGCCTGCCCGCCTGCCTCTCTCGGTGCGGCCTGCCCGCCTACCTCTCTCGGTGATACAGGTCTACCTCTTAACATGCTTCCCCAGCCTACAGGCCCATATGACTCATGTGACCTCGGCTGGCTGAGCTGGCCTAGCTGCACTTATCCCTACCTCTCCCCTCTCCCATCCTGCTGCCTTCGTTTGGGAAACGCTTGTTTATCTCTCCTTAATATGGCAGCCCAAATCTGTAGCGTCTCCAGCTCTGCATCTTTAATCTCCTAATGAGCAGAGATAAGCCTGTTTTATTACCCTCCCTGACCTCACACACACTCTCCGCTCCCGGAGCTACAAATGTATTATACCTCAGCTATAAAAGTCATTGACCCAAACAGATTAAAGGGTCATTCATCATTGGCCAAACAATCCAATTGTTGCTGATCATAAAATCCATCTGTATTGTTTTTTTGTTGACTTTTTAAGTTTGAGCATCAACGGACACATGAGACAAACACGGTTCCACTGACCCCAGATGATGGGGTTACAGATTAGGTCTAGACGGATTGATCAGCACTGATAGAGATGAGGATGAAGAGAGAGCTGAAGTAATCCCATTGCTCAGTCAGTCAGGGAGAGGAGAAGTCTAGCCCTTAGATCCTAAAGGCTTAACAGTGTTACATTACCAACATCCATTCAGCCCAACACACACACACCTCGCTCCTTAGCGACCCTGTATCCTGGTAACCAGGCGCCGCATACATAATCACACATATTGGCGGGGGGGGGGGGGGGGGGGGGGTAGATAAGGACAAGGGCATACAGTGATAGAAGAGAGGACGAATGGGAGAGACGGGGTGATGGAGAGGAATTCAGATCACTTTGGGAACTGCCTCTTCAAGTATGCTCGTCTTATATTACTGCTGCTAACAATAAAACACACTGCACAATATAACCACCACCACATGGACTACTGTTGGCTGCCTGCCTGGGCCTGGTGCTGTACTGAAGCTCTAGTCTGTCAGACAGGCCCAGTATTCATCTAGGGTGACTCCAGAGCTGGCCCCATGCATTTACACTGTCTGGGATTAAACGGATGTCAGGGACACCAAGCCTGTGTGTGTGTCTGTGTAACAGCAGGAAAGACAGTGTGTATGCATACAATTGCGTGTGGGTGTGTGAGTGTTTGACGTTGATCTCCCCCTCTCTCTGCAGGGAGAGTGTGCTCCCTGCCATGGTGCATTAAGGCACCGACAGGCGCCCTGGGAGAAGGCAGGATATCTCTCTCTCTCCCTCATACCCTCTCTCTCTGACAAGGTCGCGGCTCCCCTCTCGCTGTCTCTGCGTCAATATTTACAGTCCACTTTACACTGGCACAGCGGTGGCTGGGTCCAGTCGGCCTGCTGCATTAGCCAAATGTAGCTGTCCAGTCCGGTTGAGAAGGACCAAAAGGGGTAGGAATAGGACTAGGCAGGCTGTAGTAGTCCAAAGGCAACACACACCAACCCACAACCACACCAACACACACCAACCCACAACCACACCAACACACACCAACCCACAACCACACCAAATAACTGTTCATCCCAGCAACAGAGAGAACACACACACACACCAACCCACAACCACACCAAATAACTGTTCATCCCAGCAACAGAGAGAACACACACACACACACACCAACCCACAACCACACCAAATAACTGTTCATCCCAGCAACAGAGAGAACACACACACACACCAACCCACAACCACACCAAATAACTGTTCATCCCAGCAACAGAGAGAACATACACAGGTTGCAGCTGGCAGGTCCATAACAAGGCATGCACACACACACACACACACCGGATAACTATGAGTTGTACTATAAGAACCCAGGTCACCTCAGTTAGCTAGTGTGTCATAATGTGAACTGTCCCTAACCTCCCCCTCCTTCCCTGGGGCCTGGTCTGTCACCCATTGGTCTGTTTACCTGCCCTGTGACCTTCTGCCTAGGAGAACATCCACTTTATTAACTACTGGAGCACTACTCCGCCATGCACAGAGGGATCCCAGCCCAGAGCGCAGCCTCCTACTGAGAGGGGATTGAGGTGAGACAAATGAACATTTCCACTACGGTTTCCTCTACTAACACATAAAAAGAGAAGTTCTGAAATGGAATCTGTGCTGGTCTCAGGTTAGGCTGTGTTAGGTCAAAGCAATAGAGGAGGATGCCTTGCTAGAATGTAATATCACTTATAGCTATATTTGTTCAATGTCAGTAGAGATGGAGGAAAGAGAGATGACTTCAGACTACTGAGATGTATCCTCTCGGCCACAGCAGGCGGCTAATTGGGGGCTGCCTCCAGTAGACTACCTCGAATAAGAGACTGATTAACAGAACGGGGAGCCGTAATGGTCCCGCTCTCCAGTTGCATTCTCTCCCCTTTTCATCCAATGCCCCTCAAGAGAATCTGCACAGTCAGAACAGCAGTCCCGGCTCTAGCTCTGCATTCAGATTTAAACTCTCATTAAGACAATTCTCCTCTGCCATGGTAAACTATTGGGCATATAAACAATGGAATAGAATAGGCAATGAGGGTAAGAATTTGTATGTCGAAAAAAAGGACTTATCGTTATGCGGCGAGCTTCAGTGACTAGGTTTAGTTTGTTGTTGATTATGCAGGGTTACAGCGCAAGTAACATACACATTCAAGTATGCACTCGTTATTTGCATGGACATCTAATGGGCCTGTGGGCACATGGTTGTGGAATCACAATGCAAACCAGAACCACCGTTATATATAGTTCCTCTCACATCTACTGTGTTCCCTGGGAGGTGTTCGAGGTTGTGGGAGCCTTGTGCTGATCATACATGGAAGTCACAGGAGGTTGATGGCACCTTCATTGGGGAGAACAGGCTCGTGGTAATGACTGGAGCGGCATCAGTGGAGTGGTATCAAACACATGGTCTCCCGTTGTTTGGTGCCATTCCATTTGCTCCGTTCCGGCCATTATTATGAGCCCCCTCAGCAGCCTCCTGTGATGGAACTCATTACCACATACTATGGTGTTGCTATAGATGTGTGTTCTTCACAGCGTCTGTCCTTAACACTAACATTACATATAGCACACTACAAATGCATGCACACATTTAGTGTTACAAAAACACAATCATACAGGCTGACACACACACACACACACACACACACACACACACACACACACACACACACACACACACACACACACACACACACACACACACACACACACACACACACACACACACACACACACACACACGGATGCTAATATTCACATTTACACATGCACACCCACCCCCGCATGTCACAGATGAAGAATATCAAACTGCTGTACATGCATCAAAAGGCCTTACCGACAATATCCTCCAGACAGACAACCCCCATGAGCACATAATGATCCTTCCTACAGCATCTAACACACTGCATCAAGTCTGTCTCTCTCAGATAATCATTTTTATGTCACAATTCATCGGAATCTCAATATACAGTTAGCTATATTGTGCTCCTCCATCTCTCCCACCTCTCAGTGTGTGTGTGTGTGTGTGTATGTATGTGTGTGTGGTGTCAGAGATAGACAGTTCAATAGCAACAGTAAAGTATAAAGTGGGTGAGTGGACATAAATACATAGCAGTGGGCGAGGAGCACAGTGTGTGAGGTAATCAATAGGTAGCAGTGAAGGACACTTGGTGCAGTGTGGAACAGCAGGTCAGCCCTGTGTGAAAGACATGACACAAACACTGGCTGCGCGTTACAATGACACTCAACATGACAGTCAACACAGTACAGAAAGACACACATACACTGAGTGTACAAAACATTAGGAACACCCGCTCTTTCCATGACAGACCGACCAGCTGAATCCAGTTGAAATCGGTGGTCACTTATTGAAATCAGTGCAGATGAAGTGGAGGAGACAGGTTAAAGAAGGATTTTAAGCCTCGAGACATGTGTCATTCAGAGGGTGAATGAGCAAGACAAAATATTAAAGTGCCTTTGAACGGAGTACGGTAGTGGGTGCCAGGTGCACAGGTTTAAGTGTGTCAAACTGCTACACTGCTGGTTGTTTTTTACATTATAATCATTGTACTGTAGACACTAGTCAGTGTTTGTGAGTGCATGCCAGTCAATTTAAGTGTTCACCAGAGCACACTAAGTCATTGTGTGTGTGTGCGTGTGTACAGTAACACACTACAATCCTCATTGTAAGTGCTTATGTACACACACAAGTCATTCAGAGCGGTGTTGATGAGAGTCATATCAGTGTTCCCTAAGGAGACACTACACTAGCCCTTAAAACACCCAGCACAGCACAGGCCTCTACATATTTAATACAGAGCTCAGAGGACAGAAGAGTGGAAGAAGGGAGAAGAGGGAGAGGATTGATTTCTTGCCAGCTTTACACCAGTCCAATCCTCCTGAAGTAGTTAGTGTGTGTGTACGCTTCTGCACAAGTGTGTGTCAGACCGCGTTAGACACGGCGAGAGGAGAGGGAACACACACACGGAGAGACAGGAGTGTGTGTGGGGAAGAAAGGTACCTGTGTAACAACACAGAGTCAGAAGGATGGAACAGAGCTGATGTGAGTGTTTTTGATCTGCTGCTATGGGAATGGAGGCTACTCATTGTGAAGGATGAGGCAGCTATTACATACCTAGATGGGCAGTGGCTTCCTTTCTACTCCAACTGTCTTCACCTGGGCCGGTATTCTGTCTGTTCTCAACATCTCACAAAGCTCAACTTTCTTTTGGTCTGTGTACCAGGGTTGGGGTAACTTCCATTTCAATTCAATCATTGAAAAGTTTCCATTTACTTTCTATGAGACGTTTGCAGTTCTTGAATTTTAGTTCACTTCCTGGATTGACTGCATTGAAACTGAATTGATCCCAACCCTGCTGTGTACACAGTAGCAGTCACCTGAACAGGAGCAGATCATGGCATTGTTCTCTGTGTAATCTATCAATGGCTTGTTGATGTTCAACACTTCCTGCAGGCGACACACACACACAGCGGTATCAGATAGATGTGCGTCTACTCGAGGTGACACATACCCATCTTTCTTCTAGACACAGACACACCTGTTAGACTTGTATCAGGTCCCTCTGTCTCTGCTCTACCAGCTCAACTGGAGGTGAACAATACACACTGGTCTCTGAGACACCTGTATCAGGACCATCAGTGTTTCCTCTAGGTGACAGAACTGTCTAGCAGGTGACAGAACTGTCTAGCAGGTGACAGAACAGTCTAGCAGGTGACAGAACAGTCTAGCAGGTGACAGAACAGTCTAGCAGAACTGTCTAGCAGAACTGTCTAGCAGGTGACAGAACAGTCTAGCAGGTGACAGAACAGTCTAGCAGAACTGTATAGCAGAACTGTCTAGCAGGTGACAGAACGGTCTAGCAGAGGTCTAGCAGGTGTCTAGCAGGTGTCTAGCAGGTGACAGAACAGTCTAGCAGGTGTCTAGCAGGTGACAGAACAGTCTAGCAGGGGTCTAGCAGGTGACAGAACAGTCTAGCAGGTGACAGAACAGTCTAGCAGAACGGTCTAGCAGAACTGTCTAGCAGGTGACAGAACCGTCTAGCAGGTGACAGAACAGTCTAGCAGGTGACAGAACAGTCTAGCAGGTGACAGAACAGTCTAGCAGGTGACAGAACAGTCTAGCAGAACTGTCTAGCAGAACTGTCTAGCAGGTGACAGAACCGTCTAGCAGGTGACAGAACAGTCTAGCAGGTGACAGAACGGTCTAGCAGGTGACAGAACGGTCTAGCAGGTGACAGAACGGTCTAGCAGGTGACAGAACGGTCTAGCAGGTGACAGAACGGTCTAGCAGGTGACAGAACGGTCTAGCAGAGGTCTAGCAGGTGTCTAGCAGGTGTCTAGCAGGTGACAGAACAGTCTAGCAGGTGTCTAGCAGGTGACAGAACAGTCTAGCAGGGGTCTAGCAGGTGACATAACTGTCTAGCAGAACTGTCTAGCAGGTGACAGAACAGTCTAGCAGGTGACAGAACAGTCTAGCAGGTGACAGAACAGTCTAGCAGAACTGTCTAGCAGAACTGTCTAGCAGGTGACAGAACCGTCTAGCAGGTGACAGAACAGTCTAGCAGGTGACAGAACAGTCTAGCAGGTGACAGAACAGTCTAGCAGGTGTCTAGCAGGTGACAGAACTGTCTAGCAGGTGACAGAAATGTCTAGCAGGTGACAGAACTGTCTAGCAGGTGACAGAACGGTCTAGCAGGTGACAGAACGGTCTAGCAGGTGACAGAACGGTCTAGCAGGTGACAGAACAGTCTAGCAGAGGTCTAGCAGGTGTCTAGCAGGTGTCTAGTAGGTGACAGAACAGTCTAGCAGGTGACAGAACTGTCTAGCAGGTGACAGAACTGTCTAGCAGGTGACAGAACGGTCTAGCAGGTGACAGAACGGTCTAGTAGGTGACAGAACGGTCTAGCAGGTGACAGAACAGTCTAGCAGGTGTCTAGCAGGTGACAGAACAGTCTAGCAGGTGTCTAGCAGGTGACATAACAGTCTAGCAGGTGTCTAGCAGGTGACAGAACTGTCTAGCAGAACTGTCTAGCAGAACTGTCTAGCAGAACTGTCTAGCAGGTGACAGAACTGTCTAGCAGGTGACAGAACTGTCTAGCAGGTGACAGAACTGTCTAGAAGGTGACAGAACTGTCTAGCAGAACTGTCTAGCAGGTGACAGAACTGTCTAGCAGAACTGTCTAGCAGAACTGTCTAGCAGAACTGTCTAGCTGGTGACAGAACTGTCTAGCAGGTGACAGAACCGTCTAGCAGGTGACAGAACAGTTTAGCAGGTGACAGAACGGTCTAGCAGGTGACAGAACGGTCTAGCAGGTGACAGAACGGTCTAGCAGGTGACAGAACGGTCTAGCAGAGGTCTAGCAGGTGTCTAGCAGGTGTCTAGCAGGTGACAGAACAGTCTAGCAGGTGTCTAGCAGGTGACAGAACAGTCTAGCAGGGGTCTAGCAGGTGACAGAACTGTCTAGCAGAACTGTCTAGCAGGTGACAGAACAGTCTAGCAGGTGACAGAACAGTCTAGCAGGTGACAGAACAGTCTAGCAGAACTGTCTAGCAGAACTGTCTAGCAGGTGACAGAACCGTCTAGCAGGTGACAGAACAGTCTAGCAGGTGACAGAACAGTCTAGCAGGTGACAGAACAGTCTAGCAGGTGACAGAACAGTCTAGCAGGTGTCTAGCAGGTGACAGAACTGACTAGCAGGTGACAGAACTGTCTAGCAGGTGACAGAACGGTCTAGCAGGTGACAGAACGGTCTAGTAAGTGACAGAACGGTCTAGCAGGTGACAGAACAGTCTAGCAGAGGTCTAGCAGGTGTCTAGCAGGTGTCTAGCAGGTGACAGAACAGTCTAGCAGGTGACAGAACTGTCTAGCAGGTGACAGAACTGTCTAGCAGGTGACAGAACTGTCTAGCAGGTGACAGAACGGTCTAGTAGGTGACAGAACAGTCTAGCAGGTGTCTAGCAGGTGACAGAACAGTCTAGCAGGTGTCTAGCAGGTGACAGAACAGTCTAGCAGGTGTCTAGCAGGTGACAGAACTGTCTAGCAGAACTGTCTAGCAGGTGACAGAACTGTCTAGCAGAACTGTCTAGCAGGTGACAGAACTGTCTAGCAGGTGACAGAACTGTCTAGCAGGTGACAGAACTGTCTAGCAGAACTGTCTAGCAGGTGACAGAACTGTCTAGCAGAACTGTCTAGCAGAACTGTCTAGCTGGTGACATAACTGTCTAGCAGGTGACAGAACTGTCTAGCAGGTGACAGAACTGTCTAGCAGAACTGTCTAGCAGGTGACAGAACTGTCTAGCAGGTGACAGAACGGTCTAGCAGGTGACAGAACGGTCTAGCAGGTGACAGAACGGTCTAGCAGGTGACAGAACGGTCTAGCAGGTGACAGATCGGTCTAGCAGGTGACAGATCGGTCTAGCAGGTGACAGAACGGTCTAGCAGGTAGCAGCAGCCAGGTAGCCAGAGTGACAGGAACCCGACTGACTCACTAGCCAAGATAAAAGCTCAACCACTTCCTCTGAAACACACCAGTCAGTAGACCATTAAGCAATATTAGGCTGGTTGACTTAGCATACATGCCATAGACAAGTGTCCACTGTCACCAACCCGTTTGACAGAAAGACACTCTCCCTTCACCCTCTGCTATATGACACCAAGGAATGTTCACCTGCCCCAAAGCCCATCATCTCATTATCTTCACTCACTCCAACTCATTCTCTCTTTAACGCACCAAACCTCTAGCTCCTTTCAAAAATGACTCATCATACCAGACTTCACACAGGTCCAATGCCTGAAGGAAAAGTGTGTTACTGAAAAATGATGAAAGATATGACTGAAGTAAAAATTCTAAATGTCTGGCCGATTAAACATCTGAATTAAACAAAACACTGGGGGGGGGGGGGGGGGGGTAAAGTCTTTCAGAATGAAAGAGAACAAAGGTTATACGAGTCTAATTATTCATCTATCGGACTACAGATCTACAGTCGTCTATCCATTGTATAGTGGAAGAACATCTCTAGTGACCAGTAACTTGGGTAAATGCATTCTGTGTGTGTGTGACATGTCTTGGCTGTGACATGCTCTCCCCACCGCCTGCAGAAGCGTGTGTGTGTGTGTGTGTGTGTACACTCATGTGTAACATGCCTCTGCTGTATGGATCATGAATATTATTCATAAGGCTGAATGTCAACACTGATGAATCATTTTGCTGTAAAATGTCACCAAACACCAGTGTGTGTGTGTGTGTGTCTCACAGCTCCACCGCTGGACGTGGTGGCAGGCTAGCTATGACCCTGGTTGTCATCACTATACAAAAACATTACTACCACAAATAGAGACGTTGGAGTGAGGAGGGAGAGAAGAGAGGAGGGGGGAGTCAGTGAAGGAGACAGAGGCAATAGGGGACAGGGTGGACAGGACAGCCAGAGATATAGGGGACAGGCATGGAGACTTAGCCTCAGAGACAGGCTATAGGGCTATAGGCCTGGTTACTGTACAGCACCTCAAGTTGCAGAGAGCCCAGTGAAACTAGTCTCTGGATATTAGATGATGTCAGCAGAGAGTTAAACACAGTAGTATCAACCCACACACACAACTCCCTGACAAAGACACACAACCCCCTGACAAAGACACACAACTCCCTGACAAAGACACACAACTCCCTGACAAAGACACACAACCCCCTGACAAAGACACACAACCCCCTGACAAAGACACACAACCCCCTGACAAAGACACACAACCCCCTGACAAAGACACACAACTCCCTGACAAAGACACACAACCCCCTGACAAAGACACACAACCCCCTGACAAAGACACACAACTCCCTGACAAAGACACACAACCCCCTGACAAAGACACACAACTCCCTGACAAAAGCTCCAGCAGCAGTTACATAAAGCAGCTTTTCTTGTTGCATTTTAAAAGCCCTCCTCCATCCCACCATGCCTGTGACCTTTAAGGTTGAGAGAGCGTAATGAGGAGTGGGGCTATACACGACAGACAGGCTCAGGGCCCATGGATGAAGGACAAGGAAGGAGGGAAGGAATGAAGGAGGGAGGGAGAGAAGGAAGGATGGGCAGTGTCATCTCTGCTCCCTCTGGCTCTTCCAGCTGTTGTTCTCTCTTTCTTTTCCCCTCCATCACTTTTCATCTGCACTCATCTTTCACCCCGAACCACTTGTGCCCCTACTCCCTCCCTCCCTTCGCGCTCTTTTCCACTCTCTCCTCCACACAAATGACTCAGTGGAACCGGTCAACTGTTACAAAATTCCCCCTGCAGCTTAACCTGCCTAATACAAAGCCTGGCTCATCAAGTCAAATAGACTGCCTACACACAATGGGAGCAGACACACACACAAACAAAGAATTGAATACCGCAGCAGCCACGCACACACACACACACACACACACACACACACACACAGTACTGAACGCAGCAGCCACTCACACCCCCACCCACACCACACAGTACTGAACGCAGCAGCCACAGACAACCTGGCCACAGACAACCTGGCCACAGACAACCTGGCCACAGACAACCTGGCCACAGACAACCTGGCCACAGACGTGATAGGCTACCCACACAGAGAAAACCTCAGACACTAGACTGACCATGTAGCACAGAAACAGATCTAGAAATGGAACAGCTCCATACATCACATGGCCTGTGTCCCAAATTCACAACCTATTTGTTATGACCTCTGGTCAAAAGTAGTGCACTACATAGGGAATAGAGGGCCATTTTTGCCGCATCCCTGGTGTGGGCCTATGGAGGATAAAGGACAGGAGAAAAGCTCAGACAGGCCCTGTAATACAGAGATAAATTGTAGAATAGAGGCATGGGGCTACAGATGATAGAAGACTAGAGACTCCCAGACCAGACACACACTAAAGTACAGCTAAAACAATATACTGCTGCTACGCCCAAGGAGCCATAGGTGGTAAAAGATGAGAGCTCTAATATTGCTCTCTGTGTGTGTGTGTGTGTGTGTGTGACTAAGGCCCCGGCTGCTCATTGCTCTCGTATGTCACACACACTGCTCTCGTGTCAGACACTCCTCTGCACATGGACATGAATCAGGCCTCTCCATGGAGCAGACCCACAGCACCATATTTGTGCCCCTGTCACTGTGGCCCTGTCACTGTGGCCCTGCAGTGTGTTAAGAGCAGGGCTCAGCAGGGAGGCTAAGACTCAGAAGACAGGTAGATACACCACACAGTTCAATACCTTTAGCTCCCCCTCTGTTCTGCCCTCTAGACAACATCTGGCTTGCAACAGAGAAGCTCAATAAGTGGAAAGGGGAAGGAACTCCTTTCCTCACAGAATATATTCTGATCTGATTGGCTGCAGGAAACACTGGGGGGTTGTCAGTCTCCTGTGGTAACCAGATCAGAGAAACAGGGAGAGATATAAGGGGAGGAAGAGAGACGGTATCTCTGAGCAGTGAGGTGGGTTGTCAGATTCTCACCATCCATCTCCCTTCTTTATTATGAGAGTGACAGAGAGAAAAACCGAGAGCGAGAGAGCGAGAAAGGTCAAAAAAGGAGGGACAATAGAAGAGGTGAAAGAGTAAGCAGCAGAGAGAGAGAGTGATGGAGAAGATGGATGTCTGATAGAGAAGAAAAAGAGGTGTTTAGATGGAGAGACAAAGGTGAATGGGATGCGATAATACAGAGTGTGTGTAGAAGTGTCAAGAGAAGTTGCCTCACACACAGGCATAGCTGTGTGAAGTTGTCACAGTACTTCCCACAACCTGACTCTACTTAATGTCAGACAAAGAGAACAGAAATAGACTTCACTCCTACAGAGAGAGAGAGACCACACAGTCACTGAATAAAATCACTCTGGACTACCTCAGAGAGAAGACACACAATCTCTATCCCGTGTGAGAGAGCTGCATGTACATCGTCACAAAGACACACTGTGACCAGTTGATTCATTCTAGACCTGACAAGAGTCCAATAAAAATATCATGACTTATCCTGACCAACCTAGAGCCAGAGTATTTCTGTTTCTGCTCTTCTCTTGATTGGTCGGTGTGTGTGTGTGTGTGTGTGTGTGTGTGTGGTGAGAGCACGATTGAGAGCGTGGTTGAGACGGTGAGTGCCCGAGCCAAACACACACACATATCTATTCTTAGGATCGGAGCAGGGGTAACCATTCTCATATCGATAAAGATCAGACTGACAGACAGTAGGTCAGTGCTGCCAGCTAACCAGGACCCTGACAAATGTATTATTATTCTGTGTTCTTCAGGGAGAGGCTTAGTTCCAGGTACATGGCAACATGGGAACTTGATGTGCACACACACACACACACACACACACACACACGCACCTCTCATCTGCGGCTGCAGTCTGTTTTTGCAGGTGGTGGTTGAGGTCACTGCACCACTGAGTGGGATATATAGAGAGAACACACACACACTGATGTCACAGAGTCTAAACTAACACAGTTGCACTAACCCCATGCCCCCTCTCTTCTAATCCTACTCCCCCCATTCCTCTCTTCAGCCCAAATCAACCCACTCCTAAACCTACACTATACTGAAACCCATCACAGTACAACAACCCCCCACTTCTCCTCCACAGTCCTCCTCTATCACCTCCCCCCTACACTATACTGAAACCCATCACCCTACAACAACCCCCCACTTCTCCTCCACAGTCCTCCTCCCAAACACACTCTGTCATGTGGAAGGTGCATTCAACTGGATCTAACCCCCTCTACCTCCACCCCCATCTCAACCCTGTCAGATACCCCCTCCCCACCCCTGCTGCTCTGGTGGCAGTGGGCCAACCATGCACCACCCCTGGGAGCCCTGCTACCCACAATCCCCTGCTCCCTGTCTGCTGTCGGCTCCAGCCCGGTCAGCATCAGGACAGGAAGAGTAAACTCCTTGGGACGCTAGGGGATACAGGGGCATCCACCCCACACAGGAGACCAGGGGTTGTGTGTGTGTGTATGTGTGTGTGTGTGTGTGTGTGTACAAAATGTAGCTTAATAAAACCCTGAGAAGTCAACATTATGACTTACTGATAAAGGGGAACAATTCCATTTCCTGTGTCTGTTATACTAAAGAGTAGTCTCAGTAATCTCAAGAGTTCCAGTGTGTTCTGCTTTAGTGTACGTGACATTGACACAACAGAGTAATAGTGTGGAATGCAGACAGTCAGGTACCCAGGCTAGACCAGGAGAAGCCATGCAAACAGCAGAGAGTAGAAGATCAAATACAGCACATGGAGAAAGTGCTCTGTAAGATGTCATTGGTGTGCAACACCCGGCTCATATATAGTATTTGGTTTAAAAAAATAACAGTACAAAAAATGAATACACCGTAAATCTGTGGCTCTGGATTGGAGAAAGTCAAACATAATCTACAAAAAGCATGTGATGAGGCCAAAAGGAGTTTCCTTTCACATTAAAAAAGGTCAGAACCAGGCTGGCTACTCATATAGGTCATTGAAGAGATGCCCTCATGGGTCAGCCCATCAATACATCCTACTGTGATTCACTCATCAGGCCAGCTATCACACTATGGAATCGTTGAGTCAGGCCTGGAGCCTAAGGGTGAGAGGTTAAACGGAGACAGGTGGCGGTAGGCTAGCTTCTATCCATCCATCTGCAGACTAGAACAGGTTAAAGTGTGTGTTAATCTATATACTACTGTATGGACTGGACAGTAGCTCAGACAATTAGAAGCTATGGACAGTATAAACGTTGAATGCTGCAGGGTAAAACAGGCTTACACGCAGATATGAATATATACGTGTCTACCAACTCTGATGTCCACACACACACACAGGTCTCCTCACACACACACAGCACCCCCCTCAGGCCATCATACCAGACACAGAAACAAACTGTTCCACTTTGCTGGTGTCTAAACACACACACATGCCGTTACAGTACATTCCGCCGTGCACAAACACAGAAACACACGCCATTATTCCTAACAGAGTCCGACAGACACAAAAACCACGTCTGTCTCATCCTCCCGTCACAGGGAGCCAGAACAGCACCACCAAGACAGTGCCCTGGGCATCACTACAATACAACCACAGCAGATTGACACTGGACTGGCACAGCACTACGTTAGAACAGTGTCCGTTTGGATTCAAATCTAGATGTGGTTTTTGGTTGAACAGCCAGGTTTTGGTTTAAGGGGTCACTACTCTTCAACTATTCAATATTTGTGTTGAGCGCAACACAGTGTGGGTGTATCCCTCTCAGGTGTTTCAAGTGATGCCACCATTTCTGTTCTGTTGTGAAAGGAAGTCTTCAGCATTCAGCCAGGAACCCAGAGAAGAGAGTGAGAGAGAGAGAGAGAGTGAGAGTCACCTCATTTTTCCAGCCTCAGACTCAAAGCAATTAGTGGAGCCAGATGGCTGTCTGGACTCTGAATAAATAGTTTGAGCATCGACGGAAAACCTCCATAGACGACACACACACAGACCTGAGGCAATGAGTTAAGACACGGAAGATACGGACCTAAAGAACCAAATTGGGTCTAGCGGAGACTACAGGGCAGAAAAACATTCAAACCTTCACACAATGAATCCATTTCCACTTCTCTGCACTGTATTACCGTGGGGAGTGAAGGTCACAGTTCTACAGTGATAAAATGATGGGCGCATGCAAGCACACGTCTCCTCCCACTTTCTTCACCAAACCAGTCTGGTGGAGTCAGAGGTTTCAAAGAATGCAGCCCTTGAGAGCTGGTCTAATTACTTAGTTTCAGCCAGCATGCACATTCCCCAACTGATAACAAACCCTCCCCCTGCCTCCAGAGTAACACTAAAGCAACACCACATTCCTAAGCCATTACACACAGTATCGGTATGTTTCCTTGACTCTCCCACTCTTGTCCAAACTACCCGTTACCACAGCAGCAGGGTCACTTCAGCCAACCAGATGACATATGCAAATCAAACAAACAGGGGGAGGGGCTTGGGTGTGTGAGTGAACCGTGAGCTAACACAATTCACCTACAATGGCCTCTCTCCCCCTCTAACCTTCATGTTGATTCCCATAGCCTAGATACTGTATGTTATCAGCACTCTTGACAATGAACAGTTTTATCACAACCAAAACGAGACAAACAGCAAGACTCAGCACCCTCCATGGTGTGCTAACATGTGACACTAGCCAACAGAGGACATTGATAATAAATATACCCAGATACCTACATTAAATTACTATTTATATTCTTTCTATTTCATTCTATGCACATAATACACAGCAACAAGGTCATCATTTCAAAAATCAAGAAAACTTTAATTGCAACCAAATACAACAAAACAAATATTTAAAAAAAATAGAAAGACATGACAAATAGTGACAAATTCTAGAATGTTCCTTTAAAAAATGAATGGTGAATAAAAAGCACATTTTGTGGTAAGATTGTTTCGTGTGCACCGCGCACCATTTTGTGCAGTAAAAGCACATGAAGCCTGTTGTGGCGTAGTAGACACAGCAAAGCAGTGGAGAAATAAAGCACTCCAAAAGCATTAATTATAAAGCACTGCAATAAGAGAGAAAAAGATAAGGACTAAGCATTGATACAGAACAGAATAAATCCTTCATGCTTGGCGCTGACAAATAGAACACGTGACACCATAAATTAGTTATTCTTTCCGCTAGATACTGTATTTATATATTTATACTATGTACATGTCAGGGGGGAGCGATCGAGACGACAAGGAAGCTAAGGCTTGGATTAGTCATCAGTGTTTAGAGCCAGAGGACGATGATGTGGATTATCAACAACTACTAACTAACTACCTACCACTGTGCTAGCTCCAGGTCAGGGACATTACGTCAACTCTCTAAAATCATTTTAATTTTAAAACCTTTGTGCCAACCAGTACAAGTGGAGGTCAAGAGTAGATTCCCAGAAAAATTTACTTCAAAAAAACAACTGAATGTTGTAAACGACTGAAGACATAGTTGGATAGTCATTTTCTAGAAGCATTTTACTTTGGGACCAGTCTGTGGAGGTCAAGTTTGGCCAATTGGGTATTTTATTTTGGGAAAGCGGTAAAACGCAGCACTCACAGAGAGAGAGAGAGAGCAACAGTACAGATGATTCTCATAAAGTGTTCTTAGCACACATTCTCCTTAAAATCCCTGACATTGGGCAAGAGGAGTGTGTGTGTGACTCTCTCCCAGTCTCTGGGGAACAGAAGGGTCTGTGAATGTGCTGACAAGAGTTCTGACCACCGAGCTTAGTTGGGACCACTGAGTGTTTGTGTGCGTTTGGGAAGTGTCTCTCCTACTAGTTCCCTCTTTCTGTGTGTGCGTGAGAGAGAGAGATCAGGCTGCAGGGAACAGTGTACAGTAATGTCTCCTCTAACTCCCTATGCTAAGAGACAGAGGGGGCAGGAAATGGGGGTTACATTAGGGTTACACACCCTGTGGCAGTGACAGATGTCCCAAAGCCCCTGAGCCACACACACAGCGCTGACTCAGAAACCACACACAGCGCTGACTCAGAAACCACACACAGCGCTGACTCAGAAACCACACACAGCGCTGACTCAGAAACCACACACAGCACTGACTCAGAAACCACACACAGCACTGACTCTGTGGGAGCTACTCTATCTGACAAATAGTGTGTGTGTTTATGGGTGAAGTAAGTATGCTGATTGAGTTTAGTGAACCTGTCTAATCCAGTTATTTCAGTCATCATCCTGGCTGAAAAACTTACATGTATTTAATAGCTGAAGATGTGCATCTTATACATCCTACACCTTTTCATTGAAGGGTTGTCTATTCAAGCAGTTACATTCTGAGTACACTATTGGCTCCGATTGAACTTTGACCTTGGCCAAACCAGGAAATGAGTTCCACACGACAACATTGACTCTATACAGCAGTTATTTACACTGATCAATATCCACATTTTTTCCACAGGAGTTCGACAAGAAAAATAAAGATCCGTACATATATAGTATACAGATACCTCACACCAAAACATATATACAACTCTCTCCCTTCCCTCCCTCCTCCTTCACATCACAAACCGAAGGACATCATCTATATTTCTCCAAAGACACACTTAATCACCTTCATACAAATATAACTAGTGGGCATATCCTGTTTTGGTGTTACACACAAGTGCAAAGATAGGAGATACATGTTTGTGTTAGTGGTCATGATAAGTAGTTCACTACAGGCCTCTATGCTGACCTTTTTTAGGAGCACGTGTGTGGCTAAGTTGAAAAATGTAGGCGCACACAAAGAAATTTAGGAACACAGTGAAAAATATTTGAGGTAATGAAGCTAGAATTCAAAACGGTTCTCAGCACACTGGGGATCCAAAATAAAAATTCTATGTCGCACAGCAAAATATTTAGGCGCATATGCGAGTAAAATGGTTGCACTGTTGAGCCCTGCTCCCTGCATGTGTACTGTATCTATAATGTGTATGTAAGTCAGAGTTTTGGCCTATACTGGGGTCATAATGCTATCAATCTATTATAATTGACAGACTTAGGCTATTGTGTTATCAAGTGCTGATGGTTAGGCGAGTCGCACAGTGGGTCAGTATCCATCCCTTCCTCCCAGTCTCCCCCCTCTGTTCCTTTCTCTCCCCCACACCAAGGTCAACCTCCACCACAACAGTCAAGGTCATCCTGGTACACTACTACATGTCGCTCTCTCACCAGAGTGCGTGTGTAATATGTGTGTTTCTCTGTGAACCCTATGGGTTAAAGTTAGTGCCCTATTAGAGGTGCGACCCACAGGCACCCTCCACACCCTCAGCGGTAAAACGCACATCGTTTGACCCCATGACCTCTGGCTGGTCGTGACTCAGAAACAGACCCAGGCTTAATGGGCCAATCAGGTGCCTCACTTGGTCAGGGCGGCCAAGGAAACCCCACTTATTAACCAGGAAACACGATGAATCACAGGGGAGTCATGAGATAGGAGTTGTGAAGGGGCTGATTCAGAGGGGATTCAGATCTGGGCTATTGAGGGTAGAAAAGTAAGGCTCTTCAGGAAGACAGCTGGTCATAGCCTTCCAGTGGTCGTCTGTTTGCCTCTTGTGATGTGTAATAGTTGTACATGGTGATATTGGCTTGAACAGCCCTCGACTGTCTTGTTAGAAAGACAAATTAGTCAATGTAGGTCCTATAACAGGTCATTCACCCCCCTGTGTATGCACAGAATCAATCAATTCATTTATATCTTAATTAGCTACAGATGCAAATATGCCATCATGTATTTGGATTTCTATATACCTTGTGATTGTATAGATTGACAGAGCAACATATACAATGGGATAGGAGGAAACCTTACTAATCAAACTATGAAAGCCAAGATGTACAGTGAGCAGGGCATGACTCCATGGCTTTCTGAGTCAGGTCAGGCAGGAGGAAGGGGGTACAGTAAGTGGGGTGTTTGACACGTAGGGAGGGAGGCAAGAAATACTCCCTCTGCTCTCCCTGTATCCCTGACCTCCCCACAGCCCTGTGTAAATCACACACACACACACACACACACACACACACACACACACACACACACACACACACACACACACACACACACACACACACACACACACACACACACACACACACACACACACACACACACACACACACACACACACACACACACACACACACACACACAGGGTAGAGAGAGGTGATGGAGAAAGTCTGGTGGAGGAGAGAGAGACAGTGAGGGAGAGAAGGAGAGAGGTGATGGAGAGAGACAGAGGTAAGAGACAGGGTAAGGAGGGAGGAGAGGGAGAACAGAGGAGAGCGAGGAGGGAGAGAAAATGTCCACGTCATACCATCTAAGCGGTGGTAATTTGGTGTGTGTGTGTGTGTGTGTGTGTGTGTGTGTGTGTGTGTGTGTGTGTGCGTGTGTGTGTGTGTGCGTGTGTGTGGGCTTAAATGAGCATTGACTTCACGGCTCATTAGCAATCAAACTCTTCCTGTCAGGAACACCACAAGGAGGGAGGGATCAAATGGAGGAGAGGGAGAACAGCCTGCTGTTTGAGCCGTCCCTTTTTCTCCCTCTATCAATTCATCCTAATCCCTCTCTCCCCGTCTCTCCGGACATGAGAACAGCTGTATGGTTTCCCTCCCTCCTATCCCTCTATCAATTCATCCTAATCCCTCTCTCCCCGTCTCTCCGGACATGAGAGAACAGCTGTATGGTTTCCCTCCCTCCTATCCCTCTATCAATTCCCCTTTCATGCACGGTCTTCATCTAGATGACTACCCCTCCTTCAGTAAGTTGTTTATCATTTCAGAATGTCCCAAACTAAATTCTGCACATACTTCCAGTTGGTGGCACAATAGCAGAGAGAAAATTAGGTAGAAAGAGGAGGCCTACTGCAACATACAGACACTAGAGAGAGTTTGACATTTTACTTAACCACAACTACATCGACCACTTCCCCTGCCAAACTTCCTGTTCCCTTCCCCAGTACTGTCACATACAGCAGAAACAAGGCTACTGTAGCCGGAACAAACGTTGTCCCACAGGAGAGAGACGAGAATAGCAGGGAGCAGGGAGCATCGTGACACCCCTTACATTGCTACTGTGCATTTAGTGGAGATAAGAGTGAATATTTTAGTGAGGAGTTTCTCTAGCTAGCGAGGGAATGGCTGCATGGAGATGCCATTTTACCCACAAGTCCCTACTACAATGTGTCTCTCTGGAGGCTTCAATCTCCAAGGTCCCTAAACTAAAGAAATGAGGAACACAACAGACAGAGCAGCGATGTGAGAAAGATAGTTTCAGGATTTCTTTCATTGTTTTGGTAGATAGATATCAAGTGATCCACTTTTCATATTGGGACCAGAGAAAAATTGTTGTTTTATCAACGCACCAGTCCTCCATCTTGTTTCTGTACATTCCCTCCCTCAGCCACTTCATTCAGTTCATCTGGTTTCTGTACATTCCCTCCCTCAGCCTCTTCATTCAGTTCATCTTGTTTCTGTACATTCCCTCCCTCAGCCTCTTCATTCAGTTCATCTCGTTTCTGTACATTCCCTCCCTCAGCCACTTCATCTTGCTCTCTCTATGGGCTGCATGTTTGGTCGTTGTTAATATATTTCAAATGATCCAACAGAGGAGAACCCAACACCACCGACTACTCTAGAAGGAGGACATGTTTATTCATCCTTTCCTTCTTCCATCCCGCTTTCCCTTCTTCCTCCTCTTCCTCTGCCCGTTCTCTCTACACGTACACGGCAGTCCGTGAGATGACCGACCCGTCGCGCTGAGACTCCATGTCGTCGTCAAGGTAACCGCTCATGATTCCGTCCTGGTCATGTGGTGGGCGGAGTTGCAGGATGGGCCCGCCCCCTCCAAAGTGGTCGTAACTCTCCTCGTCGTCCTCCAGCTGGTCAAACTTCCTTCGCTCTGCCTCGTCCAGCTCGCCGCTCAGCAGGATGTCCTGCGCAGTGGGCGCCGTGGCAACCCCCCCCTCACCATGCCCCCCCAGGTGCAGCGGCACATGTTGATTGGCCTTGTCAGTCAGGCCATCATGGGCGGAGCCCTCCTTGTATACGTAGATGGGGCTGTTGTTGTTGCCGCCCACCCCGTTGCCCCCGGCGCCAGCACCTGTCCCGTTCTTGCTCCCCTTCTTGCCGGCGCCGAAGAGACGCGACTTTATGTCGAAGGAGCTGTGGTTTGGGTTGCCACGGTAACCCTGCTGTTGCCGGCGGCTCCGGGTGACCAGGACGGCGATAAGGGCAGCGACGAGGAGGAGGGCCAGAAGGGAGCCAATCACAGCACCTGCCACCACGGCCGCGTTGGAGGGGACCACAGAGGGTTCTGTAGGAAGGAGGGAGGGAAGGGAGAGGAGAGAAGAAGAGGATGAGACCGGTGGAGGAAAGCAGATTGAGAGGGAAAATAAAGAAAGAGGACAAGAGGGAGGAGGGAGGGCGAGAAGGAGAGGCGGGGTTGGATGATGTCAGTAGTCTGCACTGTATTCCATGTGATGTGTTTTTGCATGTGGGAGTGAGGGTGCTGAGGCTTTAACAGCAGTGTTTAACGTCACTGGCATTTCCTACTCTCCCTCTGAGCTGCTCTTGTCCCCATTCCCTCACAAACGCCCTAATAACGTCAGAGCAACATTTCAACAAGGTCTCTGCAACATCAAGGCAACGTGCCAATGAAGTCTCCTCCTAAACAGTGTGAGGGCAGTGTGCAGGTTCTCTTTAGTCTCAGCCGCCTCACCCATAAAATAGCAGAACGACTGGAAATAAAAGGCATCCTCTGGAGTCCAGAGGGCAAGAACAGGTGGTGGCCATGCAGGAGGATGATAAATGGATGGAGGGATGCAGCCAGGGATGAAGGAGAAGAGGATGAGGAGTGGTGGTGACTGACAGAGCGAGACAGCAGAATGACAACTCCTGCTTCAAGCTACTATAATACAGAACAGGGGACAGTCCCTCTACCCTCTCTCTCCCCTAACTACTGAACACCCAATTGAGCTCTGTTGTATAAGCCCTGGACAGCGCACGTTTTCCCTCAGACCTAGTTTGGTCATATTACAAGGCTCATGACTCCAGACACACCGGCTGGCGAGATTGCTAGTTATTTGCTACGACTCTCTACCTCGTTCTTCTTAGCCATCTCTCCCATCCTCCTCCCCCACTATCTACTACACCTTCCTTTTCTTCCTCCCTCTCACGTCCCCCACCCCCCACACACACACACACTAGCTAAACCTTTCCATTGATACGTGACAGTGAGTCTTGGTCCTCCAATCCGTCCTATAATAAAAACACAGGAACTGCATTGACACCTGTCTCAGTCTCTGGAGGTGCTAAAGGATGGAGTAGGTACAGGGGTCCTCTAAAACCTGATACAGGGTCAGGGGCCACATTCATCAAGATTGTCTCCGAGTAAGAGTGCTGATCTAAGATCAGTCCCCCCTGTCCATGTAATCTATATCATTATGATTTATAAGTCAAAACTGATCCTTGGTCAGCAGTGAGACGCTTTATTAATACAGGCCCTGATATTTTCTAATCCTCCCAATGGTTAAAGGTTGGTTAATTAATCTGGTACTAGAAATGTGGTTCGGGGGAAAAAGGTTGGTGTGTGGTCTGGGTGATACAGTAGAGCGCTAGTAGAGGAACGTAGAGCGCTAGTAGAGGAAGGCAGAGAGCTAGTAGAGGACACTAGAGCGCTAGTAGAGGACACTAGAGCGCTAGTAGAGGACACTAGAGCGCTAGTAGAGGACGGCAGAGCGCTAGTAGAGGACGGCAGAGCGCTAGTAGAGGACGGCAGAGCGCTAGTAGAGGACACTAGTGCGCTAGTAGAGGACGGCAGAGCGCTAGTAGAGGACGGCAGAGCGCTAGTAGAGGACACTAGGGCGCTAGTAGAGGACACTAGGGCGCTAGTAGAGGACACTAGGGCGCTAGTAGAGGACAGCAGAGCGCTAGTAGAGGACGGCAGAGCGCTAGTAGAGGACGGCAGAGCGCTAGTAGAGGACGGCAGAGCGCTAGTAGAGGACACTAGAGCGCTAGTAGTGGACACTAGAGCGCTAGTAGTGGACGGCAGAGCGCTAGTAGAGGAGGGCAGAGCGCTAGTAGAGGAGGGCAGAGCGCTAGTAGAGGACACTAGAGCGCTAGTAGAGGAGGGCAGAGCGCTAGTAGAGGAGGGCAGAGCGCTAGTAGAGGAGGGCAGAGCGCTAGTAGAGGAGGGCAGAGCGCTAGTAGAGGAGGGCAGAGCGCTAGTAGAGGAGGGCAGAGCGCTAGTAGAGGACGGCAGAGCGCTAGTAGAGGACGGCAGAGCGCTAGAGGAGGGCAGAGCGCTAGTAGAGGAGGGCAGAGCGCTAGTAGAGGAGGGCAGAGCGCTAGTAGAGGACGGCAGAGAAGAGGACGGCAGACCGCTAGTAGAGGACGGCAGAGAGCTAGTAGAGGACACTAGAGCGCTAGTTGAGGACACTAGAGCGCTAGTAGAGGACGACAGAGCGCTAGTAGAGGAGGGCAGAGCGCTAGTAGAGGAGGGCAGAGCGCTAGTAGAGGAGGGCAGAGCGCTAGTAGAGGAGGGCAGAGCGCTAGTAGAGGAGGGCAGAGCGCTAGTAGAGGAGGGCAGAGCGCTAGTAGAGGAGGGCAGAGCGCTAGTAGAGGAGGGCAGAGCGCTAGTAGAGGACGGCAGAGCGCTAGTAGAAGACGGCAGAGCGCTAGTAGAGGACGGCAGAGCGCTAGTAGAGGACACTAGAGCGCCAGTAGAGGACAGCAGAACGCTAGTAGAGGACAGCAGAGCGCTAGTAGAGGACAGCAGAGCGCTAGTAGAGGACGGCAGAGCGCTAGTAGAGGACGGCAGAGCGCTAGTAGAGGACGGCAGAGCGCTAGTAGAGGACGGCAGAGCGCTAGTAGAGGACACCAGAGCGCTAGTAGAGGACACCAGAGCGCTAGTAGAGGACACTAGAGCGCTAGTAGAGTACGGCAGAGCGCTAGTAGAGGACGGCAGAGCGCTAGTAGAGGACGGCAGAGCGCTAGTAGAGGACAGCAGAGCGCTAGTAGAGGACACTAGAGCGCTAGTAGAGGACACTAGAGCGCTAGTAGAGGACGGCAGAGCGCTAGTAGAGGACACTAGAGCGCTAGTAGAGGAGGGCAGAGCGCTAGTAGAGGAGGGCAGAGCGCTAGTAGAGGAGGGCAGAGCGCTAGTAGAGGAGGGCAGAGCGCTAGTAGAGGAGGGCAGAGCGCTAGTAGAGGAGGGCAGAGCGCTAGTAGAGGAGGGCAGAGCGCTAGTAGAGGACGGCAGAGCGCTAGTAGAGGACGGCAGAGCGCTAGTAGAGGACGGCAGACCGCTAGTAGAGGACGGCAGAGCGCTAGTTGAGGACACTAGAGCGCTAGTTGAGGACACTAGAGCGCTAGTAGAGGACGACAGAGCGCTAGTAGAGGACGGCAGAGCGCTAGTAGAGGAGGGCAGAGCGCTAGTAGAGGAGGGCAGAGCGCTAGTAGAGGAGGGCAGAGCGCTAGTAGAGGACACTAGAGCGCTAGTAGAGGACGGCAGAGCGCTAGTAGAGGACGGCAGAGCGCTAGTAGAGGACAGCAGAGCGCTAGTAGAGGACACTAGAGCGCTAGTAGAGGACGGCAGAGCGCTAGTAGAGGACGGCAGAGCGCTAGTAGAGGACGGCAGAGCGCTAGTAGAGGACGGCAGAGCGCTAGTAGAGGACACTAGAGCGCTAGTAGAGGACACTAGAGCGCTAGTAGAGGACACTAGAGCGCTAGTAGAGGACACTAGAGCGCTAGTAGAGGACGGCAGAGCGCTAGTAGAGGACGGCAGAGCGCTAGTAGAGGACGGCAGAGCGCTAGTAGAGGACACTAGAGCGCTAGTAGAGGACGGCAGAGCGCTAGTAGAGGGCAATAGAGCGCTAGTAGAGGACACTAGAGCGCTAGTAGAGGACAGCAGAGCGCTAGTAGAGGACACTAGAGCGCTAGTAGAGGACAGCAGAGCGCTAGTAGAGGACGGCAGAGCGCTAGTAGAGGACACTAGAGCGCTAGTAGAGGACAGCAGAGCGCTAGTAGAGGACACTAGAGCGCTAGTAGAGGACGGCAGAGCGCTAGTAGAGGACACTAGAGCGCTAGTAGAGGACACTAGAGCGCTAGTAGAGGACACTAGAGCGCTAGTAGAGGACGGCAGAGCGCTAGTAGAGGACGGCAGAGCGCTAGTAGAGGACGGCAGAGCGCTAGTAGAGGACACTAGAGCGCTAGTAGAGGACGGCAGAGCGCTAGTAGAGGACGGCAGAGCGCTAGTAGAGACGGCAGACTAGTAGAGGACACTAGAGCGCTAGTAGAGGACGGCAGAGCGCTAGTAGAGGACACTAGAGCGCTAGTAGAGGACACTAGAACGCTAGTAGAGGACAGCAGAGCGCTAGTAGAGGACGGCAGAGCGCTAGTAGAGGACACTAGAGCGCTAGTAGAGGACACTAGAGCGCTAGTAGAGGACACTAGAGCGCTAGTAGAGGACGGCAGAGCGCTAGTAGAGGACGGCAGAGCGCTAGTAGAGGACGGCAGAGCGCTAGTAGAGGACACTAGAGCGCTAGTAGAGGACAGCAGAGCGCTAGTAGAGGACACTAGAGCGCTAGTAGAGGACAGCAGAGCGCTAGTAGAGGACGGCAGAGCGCTAGTAGAGGACACTAGACAGCTTCCTGTAAAGGAATACTTCCTCTCCCACGGTGTTTGGCCTTTAAAAAAGCATGGGACAAGCTCTCACCAGCATGATCACACACACCTTATGTTTTACTATCCATGTGGGGCCATAAAATGGATTTCCATTCAGAATCCTATTTTCCCTAACCCCTAAACTTAAAATAGCTATTGTCCTCATGGGGATGTGGGAAATCTCCCCAAGAGAGAGAATTTTGATCACACATACACATCTCCCAGTCAGGCAGTAAACACACTGAGCACAACGCCTTGGGAAGAACGGTACACAATCCTCTCAATGAAAAATGCACTCATATCTCCCTCACTCTCACTGGACTGGTGCAACGCAGTTTCTCTGGACCCCCGCAAGGTCAGCCCCCCCCCCCCCCCCCCTCAAATATAATCGAATGCGTCAGCCAGAGAGCCACTCACAAAGTATAGACAACCAATCACTGTCCAAGATGCTGAAAGGGTCTATGCAGCTGCCTATCAAAACCATCATAGGCTTTCTGTGGTGTCAGGAAATGTAGCCTATAGCTTTACTTAATGGATACATGTTTATTGAAGGCCATCATTTGGTCATCATTTTCTCATGTTAAACCAAACATTTCACAAAACTATACACATTGTCGTACGGCGTCCAGTTAGATTACACTCTTACCACAGCAATTACTTGTTCAGTAATTAAAAGTTGGAAATTCAAACATTGCAGATGGCCAAATACATGTTCAATACGACAGCATACTAAATCAGCAACCAATTGATGTATTATTTTGACACACAACTGTCCTGTATGTCCTACCTGAACGTGCATGAGCCATTCCTTGGGCTCTCTCCCAGCTTGGATAGAAAGTTGTTGTGCGTAATTCCAGTCTGTTAATGCCAATCTCTCTTTTTTTTCTATGTAGAGGCCTGTAGTAGCTACAGTATGCGGCTGCGTCTGCTTGCATTTTTGTGTGCATATGTTTAGCACGGACTGTAGGCCCAGGTTACAGGTCCGACTGTTTTCTATACTGAGTATTGACAACCCAGACAGTACATTGCGCTGCACACAATTTAAACTTAGTCTTGAATGACGCATGTCAAGATTTACCAGCGATAAGGGACCGTTGAAATTGCAATCACACAACTCAAATGCCGGTTCACCAGTATGAATAGAATCACAACATGCTTGTTTTGTTTGAGCTCTCAAGAACTGTTGTCCGCTGAAGATAATCTGTTTGCATCTGCCAATTTACTGGCTGTCCAGTATCCAGACGACCTGTCCCAGACCTTCCTATTCAGGTCATCTCTTAACCTGTTGAGTCCGGCAATTAAGGAGAATGAGAGGCTCAATTAATGAGATGTTAATGAGATGTTGCAGAACTGCTATATTTGAAGCACCACTCTCTTCTGCCCAGTTCCCCTCGTCTTGCTACGACAATCAAGCTGTTTATAACCATCCCTGTAACTGTCGCCTCTGCAGAGAGATGGTTTTCTAAACTAAAACTCATAAAGACCTACTTAAGAAGCATTAGGCTCTCGATCCGACATACGTTTTTTTAAACTCCTGAGTAAGCTCCACTCACTGCACTGGCGCCGTCGTAGCCTTGACAACGGCATTTGTTCACTGATATCCCCTTATACTTTCAATCAGTTCAGGCCTGAGGCACTTTGATCAGTCACATTCTTGAAGCCCAAGAAACAAATGCTTAGCTTCATAGTACATTAAAAAGATTCGTAATGGCTTTTTAGAGGGTTACTGTCACAAGTATTTATGTCAGACAGGTGCATGGGGCCAACGACAGAAACCACCCCAGAAAGAGGACTATGCATCGCTCCAGCACAAAACCCACTGGCTTTGTAAAATGATACTTTTTAGAAATTGCGTCATGCACGACCATAAGCTCCAAGTAACCGCAAATAATGCCTGCAGCAGCCCCCCCCCCCCACACACACACACACACACACACACACACACTGGTGCATGGGTATATATTACATTACATCATGGGAGAAGGCTGATTGGTTGGTTTCTTCACAGAGAGAGAGAGATGGTGAGTTAGCAGCAGTACTGAATGTGACTTATTGAATGGTCTGGATCAGACTATACATGTCTCTGGTCTTGATCATGGGTAGGAGGGATGGCAGAGGGCAGTCAGGCCTGGAGGCTGGAGAGGAACAGACTACATCCTCTCTGTAGCATGGCCAAAGACTGACAGCCCGGGAGGAAAACAGAACAAAGCAGATGCATCTTCTGAAGGGGGCTGACACCACTACATGGGAATATTTGAAATAGGAAGGATGCAGGTTAACTCATTAAGAGGGGCTGATTTTGTCGTGACCATTGCAGGGGAATAAGGGAAACGGAAATGAAAAAGGTTTGTCTTCTGAGCAAGTGGGGAAGGATTTTGATGTGACACCAGTGCAAGGCAATATTGGAGAAACCAGGCCTGGAGACAGTGGTGATGGCAGAAAATGGGTTAGCCAACTGTGGCGGAGCAGGATCCAGTACAGGATCAGGGGAGCTAAGCAGTGATTAAGAGAGCTGGTATTTAAGAGAAGGAGAGACCAGCTCTGCAAGATGAGAGACAGCGATAGGGGGAGAGAGCGACAGAGAGAGCGAGAGCGAGCGAGAAAGAGCGAGAGAAAGGAAGGGAGATAGAGAATGGGATGAGAGAGGGGGGGGGGGGGTGGACAGAGGAAGAGTGAGAGACGGGGTGAGAGGGAGATAGAGGGGAAGGAGACTGGCTCAGTTCTGTGGGCTGGTATTTGAGAGAGACAGAGAGAGGGGGTCTCAGAGAGGGCTAACGGCATATCTCTCCACTGAGCACAGATCAGTACAGTGTTGTAGGAGCCTGATAGAGGCCAGTTATAGAGGACCGGACCAGGGGCAGGGACACAGACAGACAAAGGAGACAGGTCCCAGGTCAGCTCGTAGCCCTGTGCAGGGATCTCTGCGTCAGTTGTCACACAGCTGGGGACAGGAGCCGCAGCAGGACAGGAGCCTGCTCTAGCCTGGTCCAGATGCTGGACATTTCACAGCCACGGCCCCTCTCATCCCTGGTTGGACACAGATCCACTGCATTAGCACTCCATCTGTATTCACACTACCTCTCTCTCCGTCTCAGTCTTTCTCTGTGTGGGCCTGCACTCAGTTCATTCATCCCCCTTTTTACTGTCTTACTCACTGAGGGGGAATGACAGGAGAAAAGAAGAGAGGGAGGAGATGACTGGACAGGACAAGGGAAGGGAGGACAAGAAACAATAAGGTCGTTCTGCCCCTGAGCAAGGCAGTTAAACCACTGCTCCCCGATGACGTGGATGTCGATTAAGGCAGCCCCCTGCACTTCTCTTCAGAGGGGTTGGGTTAAATGTGGAAGTCACATTTCAGTTGAATGCATTCAGTTGTACAACTGACTAGGCATCCCCCTTTCCCTTTAGCAGGAGAGAGTACAAGGAGTAGATGAAGGGGGAGGGAGGAAGAGGACAGAGGGAGTTAAGAGGGAAAGAATGTAGGGGTGGTGGACCAAAGAGGAGAGAGAGGGAGGACAGGAAATCATTCTTGGAGACAGGAAAGGAGAGCAGAGTTTATAGGAGACAGGATGATGAGGGCGAGGAAAGGGAGGACAGAACAGAGGGAGTTAAGAAGGAGAAGCAGCCAGGCGCTGAAGCAGCAGAGGCCGACTGATCCGCTCAGAGGATAGAGAGAGACTACAGCACTACATACTCACAGCACCGTCAGCCTGCTCGCTCTCACACTAATCAGAGAGAGCGAGAGAGAAAATGGAGGGGGTGATAGTGGTAGAGAGAAGAAGCAGTGCCATAGATTCCCATAGGGTTTTAAATGGAGGGGGTGATAGTGGTAGAGAGAAGAAGCAGTGCCATAGATTCCCATAGGGGTTTTAAATGCCATCAGCATCCTGTTCCCCTCTCACCCCCCTCTTTACTCTAAAAGCAGAAACTCTCTACCAACCCTTCCCCTTTCTCTCACTCACTCGTTCAATCACCCCTTTTTCTCCTCTCTACTTCCCTCCCTCCCCCCAGCCGCCAGCCCTGCACCCATAGCCAGCCCTGCACCCATAGCCAGCCCTGCACCCATAGCCAGCCCTGCACCCATAGCCAGCCCTGCGCCCATAGCCAGCCCTGCACCCATAGCCAGCCCTGCACCCATAGCCAGCCCTGCACCCATAGCCAGCCCTGTACCCATAGCCAGCCCTGTACCCATAGCCAGCCCTGTACCCATAGCCAGCCCTGTAATACCCTGTGGGCCTGCATGGGGACGTCCGTTATGTTCCAGAGAGATGCTAGTGGCCCATCAGAGAGAACACATTAGTAGCATGGGGAGGCGAGGGACGGAGCGAGGGAGGGAGGGAGGTGGCTTTTAAAACACATTCACCAGTGAATTGCACTTTTTCTCCATTTGTCCTGCATTCCCCCGTGTCAGCACAAAACAACTTCAGGTAAAGTGCAGATCAGGGGGGCAGATGTATTTTTTATAAGAGAGAGAGAGAGAGCAAGGTGGAACTCGTGGAGGGGAAGCTAAAGCTGTAGAGGGATATTTATTTAAACGGGCGCGGTCGACCGAACATCTCTTTCAAGTGGTGTAGTGGTTGTCGAGTCACAGTACACAACAAGGAGATAACAAGGTTGAGTTTCAGTCCAATGCAAACCGTACCCTCAAACAAACCCTGCCAGTGTGTGGAGACCTGAAACTGTCTCTGATGATGATTCAATCCATTCTACCAGGAGATGAACAGACTAGTAGAGCTCAAACATCACAGCTAGGATCCAGAGGTATGAACAGAAGGAGAGGATTGCATGCAAACAAGGAGGGATGGGTGATAAAGTTTTAAAGGGTAGAGGATGGATAGATGGAAAACCCAAACATAGGAATAGAGGCCCAGTAAACTGCCCCCCAACCACTAACCCCAGGGACAGAGCATGCTGCTCTCCCTGACTACAGGCAAGCATCACCACACCCTCTGTGTGTGTGTGTGTGTGTGTGTGTGTGTGTGTCCAGGTGTGTTTGTAGCATAGCATGCACATGTGTATGATTACAGTCCTTTCAGGTGTGTGTGGACTCACCTCTGACCATAACAGTGACCTGGTCCTTGCCGGTGCCCAGGCGGTTCTTGACCTCGCAGACGAAGGTTGTGTTGATCTGCTCGTCCACCTTTAGCACGGTCAGCACGTTTTCTTTTACCTGCACTGTGTCTGGCATCTGACCGGACATACTGGGGATAGAGGAGAGGAGAGGAGAGGAGGAGAGGGTGGAAAACATAAGTACTGGAACCTGGCCCAGATCTCCCTACTTTCAACTTTCACCTTTTCATACCTATAAAAACTTAATACAAGTAAGTGATTATGGAGGAGCAGGCTTGTTGTTTCTACTGGGGCTAAACTCCACTATGGAAAGTTACACTTCATTTCTCCATCATCAAGATAAGAGGCCAGTGGCTGTCGAGTTGATTATCATTATCATAATACTATCTGTGGTTTATAGTGGCCTGTGGATAGAGTGATAATTAAAGAAGGAGAGAGAGACCAGGATACAGACTGACAAAGAGACAGGCCGACGGACACACACTTACGTTTTCCATGCGATGGTGGTAGGGACGGGGTTGGCAGTAGCCTGACAGGTCAGAGCCACGTTGGTCCGACCCACGTACCAGTTATTATCATAGCCCACGATGGTCACCTGTGGGGGGTCTGAGAAGAGAGGTTAATTAGTGGGACTTCCCACACAGATAAAATAATTGTATTTGGATGTTATGCAACATTAAAAAAGGTCTGACTATACGGTCTGCATGAGTAAGTGTGTGCAGTGGCCTTACATTCGATGGCCAGGTTCATCAGGAAGCTCTCAGGCTTGGCCTGGGTTCGATGGGACACCAAACAGCTGATGTCTTTGCCGTTGTCTGCTGCTGTGGGAACCAGCATGTACTGGCTGGATACCGTCACGGTGTTGTCAGCACCCGCCGTAGAGGCGGAGGTAGCGTTGCCGTTGACAGCTGTCACCCATGCGATCTGGGCAGCAGGGCGACCGTCAGCCGACTCACAGCGGGCCACGACAACTGGCTGGGCTCCCGTGGCGACAGTGGAGGCTATCACTGTTACCCCGGAGGCAGAGTTCCTGGGTTTGGCTGATGAAGGGAATAGGGAGAATAATTAATGAATACCAATATTGATAAACGACTAGACCGGCGAAAACAAGACAGCCCCCCCCCCTTCTTCTCTCTCTCCCCATGGCTGCTGAATGTGAATAGAGCAATCAGAACAAGAGCCGACACCAAGCATGACAAGCAGCCGGATCAATAAACGCCCGAGGGGAGAGAGGGGAGAGCTGCGTCCAGGTTAGAGCAATGGTTCTAACCCATTAACAGAAACACAATTGATCTGACAATACCACTTATAATAGCAATTAAGCTGCATGGACAGAATTTTAACCTGCAGGGTAGAGGTCAGATGGGATGGGGGTAGAGGTCGGATGGGATGGGGGTAGAGGTCAGATGGGATGGGGGTAGAGGTCAGATGGGATGGGGGTAGAGGTCAGATGGGATGGGGGTAGAGGTCAGATGGGATGGGGGTAGATGTCGGATTGGATGGGGGTAGAGGTCGGATGGGATGGGGTTAGAGGTCGGATGGGATGGGGTTAGAGGTCGGATGGGATGGGGTTAGAGGTCGGATGGGATAGGTTAGAGGTCGGATGGGATAGAGGTCAGATGGGATGGGAGTAGAGGTCGGATGGGATGGGTTAGAGGTCGGATGGGATGGGTTAGAGGTCGGATGGGATGGGTTAGAGGTCGGATGGGATGGGTGTAGAGGTCGGATGGGATGGGGGTAGAGGTCGGATGGGATGGGGGTAGAGGTCGGATGGGATAGAGGTCAGATGGGATGGGGGTAGAGGTTGGATGGGATGGGTTAGAGGTCGGATGGGATAGAGGTCAGATGGGATAGAGGTCAGATGGGATGGGGGTAGAGGGAGACAAAAGAGTACTCACAGATACATGATAGAACATGGACACACACACACTAGGGAAACAGAAAACACACACACACATCCTAAAGACACACACACACACACGGTCCTACCTAGCATAACGAGGGAGGTGACACCCTGTTCGTTGCCGCTGGGGTAGGTGGCGTATTCACAGATGTATTTCCCCTCGTCAGTCATCTTGACGTCTGAGATCTGGATGGAGGGGTTGGCGAGGGAGGGGGGCTCCGTCGTGAAGCGGACCCGCCCCTTCAGGGGCGATGTGGGGTAACTTGCCCCAAAGTTAGGGTGGTACACGGCAATGTTGAGCCGCTCGCCCTCCTTCGGCTCATAGATCCAGGACACCTGCGTAGTAGAGTCAACTTCATTCATTCAAATATTACACAACCTGTCAAATGGAGAAAGGGGGTCAATAAATAACAGCCTCTCTTAATCTTTTCTTTGTGAACATGTATTACTATCTACCAGACGTATGGACTCGAGTCACAAATATGATGACTTTAACACCAATGACTCGTGACTCGACCTGACTGGATACCCTCCCAAAGCCCAAATATTTAAAATGATGCTGTTTAAAAAAGTGCAGCGCATCAACTCTTCATTTAACAGATTACAGTTAGAATCGGACAGCAGCCAATCAAATTGTGCCAGGTGAGAAAAAGTTGTGCGTGGCAGTGCAGAGGAACGTCAGCGGTTGAATTCAGATGGAGCCCTTGGAAAGATCCTACCCCAAATTATTATTTTCGGGTATAAAGACAACGCGGATTGCAACTTGTAAAACATGCGGGAAAAAATGACAGACGGAGGCACAACAACTTCCAATTTTGTTCCACATTTGAAGTAGCACAAGAAACGGTAAGTTGTGGCTAATATAGCCAACAGCTATATATTTATTACTTTGCTGGTGTATCATGTAGGCTAACGTAACGTTAAATCAATGTGCCTCCACACAGTCAGTCAGAGCGGGAACGTGATCATTGCACCCAAGATTGAGCTACAACTGGCTAGGCAGTTAGTAGCCTAAATCCTGCCTGATGTCACTGTTGTACCTAAAACCATTGACATACATTAGCCTACTGTAACCACACAGAGAGAGTGCGTGTGTGTGTGTGTTAAGGTTGGGCGATTGTGTACAAGCCTACATCGCCCGATTGTGCCATAGCGATCATCGATAGTCGATCACCATTGGGGGGGGGGGGGGGGGGGGTTCTCATGGCTACCCATGCATTTCCATGGAAATATAACGTTTATTTATATAGATAATAAATATAGATTTTTTTTAAAGCATTCATGATTTATGTAAATGTAGTATACTAACTATTACTCTGGTTAAAAATATGAAATGGTATTACATTTGGTGAAGAGCATATTATGACTTGTTTGGGACTCGAATCTCAAATTTTAGGACTTGATACTTGACGGTCTTGACTCGGACTTGCCTGTCTCGACTTGGGACTTGAGTGCTAAGACTTGAGACTTACTTGTGACTTGTAAAACAATGACTTGGTCCCACCTCTGCCATCTGCACTATGGTAGATAAAAGACAATCCATGTACAGTGCACATAAACTTGGATGATCAGGGACAAAGTGTCTTAATAATCATTTTATCTTGTTAATACTTCCGCTCAGTGTTTGAGATCAATTGACACCCTTTACCATGGCACTTGGAGATTTATTTTAAACTGCAAAACCCTTACGCACCACTGCACTTTGTATACCAGGGTTGGCTGGCCTTCTCTAGTCACTCGTAGGCTCAGTCACTGGTATACTTTTATTTACAAAGCCATTTTGGGTTTGCTACCTTTTTATTTGGGCATTTTTATTGTTCAGAAACATGGTGGGTACTCTTCGTTTGCTGGACTTTATCCTGCTAACTGTTCCAAATGTCTGAACTGAATTTGGTAAAAGGGCTTTTATGTACTCTGCGCCATCGTCTTGGAACACCTTACAAAATACTTTTAAACTGGAAGAACTTGTCCCGATTGGTGTTTTTAAATCACTGATGAAGGATTTTGAGACTGATTCCCTGACCTGTCAATGTTTTTAATTAGCTGTTTTTGAGTTTGTTATACTCTTGTGAATTCTATGGTTTTTACTAGATTACTTGTAGTGTTTCATGTTGTTTGTCTGTAATTTTTGTAATGACTTGGTGCTGCCTATCTTGGCCAGGACGCTCTTGAAAAAGAGATTTTAATCTCAATGAGCCCTTCCTGGTTAAATAAAGGTTTTTCAAAAAATGTGGATGGTCATGGACGTAAATTGTTATGATGGTAAAATCCACGAGTCCAGACATTAGTTCCTGTATGCGTGTCTGATCATTTAGGACTTTCTTCTCATGTTGTAAAAACATATCCATTTGTTTACATACGAGTTCCTGTCTGACACTGACCTGTGTGAGCTGTATCCCTCCAGCGTCTGTGAAGGCACACCTCAGGTTGACCGCCTGGCTGGGGTAGGACATCACTTCCGGTTCCACCTTCACCCGCTGAGACACCGCCCCTGGGAGGAAGAGGAGAGGACGTTAGTGCACCTTTCACCACGACTTCCTGTTTTCCCCTCCATGTTCTACGTCAGAGGCCATGAAGGAAAGGGGAGTAGGAGAGGAAGCTTGTTGAGACTATTGGGACCAGGCCCCAGCCCCAGTCTGCATGATGAGGAGAGGAAGCTTGTTGAGACTATTGGGACCAGGCCCTAGTCTGTCCAATGACAGATTGTAGTTCTGGTCTGGTATACCATTAAGACTACCTACAGTAAGCAAGTAGGTCAACGCTCCAGGAGTCTGCTAGAGGGGTGTGTGCGCCGCCCCCATTCTAGCGATGAGTGGAGGAAACAGGACATGTAGTGAAGAGGAAAAAGCCCAGTCCGCGCCACACCGGTCATAAATCATTTGGATGGCTTATGCTTTTCTAGAACCAGCCATTTACTCTGGGCGCACACACACACACACACACACACACACACACACACACACAGTACAGGGACATGTTTTCCTACATTATCAGGACCACAGCGTCCTGACAAGTCACCAGAAGGTGTCTTTCGTGCATGTCTGCGTGAGAATGTAATTAACTGTATGAATGAGTGTGCATCAGTGTGTCTGTCTGGTCTACCTGTTCTACGTAAAAACAAATGATCTGCTGCGACACACCTGTCAATGTTGACCAACATTTCAATCTCTCTCTGTGTGTGTGTGTGTGTTCCCATATTGTGTAGCCACATGCTTCTTAATATGATGCACACGCCGAACTGATTGATACTGAAATTAATTTTAGCATCATAACTGGTTCTACTGGTTTGTCCATCCGCTCTGAGTAGAGAAACAGAAACTAGAGAAGAAGGTGGGGTGGAAAACACACCATCCCTATAGAGACACGAGTCAAAGGCCCGGACTGACGGTCTTCTCTGGTGGTGGTTATGAGCAATCCACACAGCCTACCTCTGCTACCATGGTCTTTAAACAGGAAGAGCGACACAGAAGATAGAGCGAGACAGAAAGGGAGAGAGAAAGAAAGAGATACAGGGAGAGAGAAAGAAAGAGAGAGATACAGGGAGAGAGAAAGAAAGAGAGAGATACAGGGAGAGAGAGAGAAAGAAAGAGATACAGGGAGAGAGAGAGAAAGAAAGAGATACAGGGAGAGAGAGAGAAAGAAAGAGATACAGGGAGAGAGAAAGAAAGAGAGAGAGAAAGAAAGAAAGAGAGAGAAAGAAAGAGATACAGGGAGAGAGAAAGAAAGAAAGAGATACGGGGAGAGAGAAAGAAAGAAAGAGATACAGGGAGAGCGAGAGAAAGAAAGAGATACAGGGAGAGCGAGAGAAAGAAAGAGATACAGGGAGAGAGAAAGAAAGGGAGACAGGGAGAGAGGGAGAGAGAAAGAAAGAGAGACAGGGAGAGAGAAAGAAAGAGAGACAGGGAGAGAGAAAGAAAGAGAGACAGGGAGAGAGAAAGAAAGAGATACAGGGAGAGAGAAAGAAAGAGAGACAGGGAGAGAGAAAGAAAGAGAGACAGGGAGAGAGAAAGAAAGAGAGACAGGGAGAGAGAAAGAAAGAGACAGGGAGAGAGAAAGAAAGAGAGACAGGGAGAGAGAAAGAAAGAGACAGAAAGGGAGAGAGAGACAGAAAGAGAGAGAGAGACAGAAAGAGAGAGAGAGAAAGAGACAGAAAGAGAGAGAAAGAGACAGAAGAGAGAGAGAAAGAGACAGAAAGAGAGAGAAAGAGACAGAAAGAGAGAGACAGAAAGAGAGAGAGAGAAAGAGAGAGAGAGAGAGAGAGAGAGAGAGAGAGAGAGAGAGAGAGAGAGAGAGAGAGAGAGAAAGAGACAGAAAGGGAGAGAGAAAGAGACAGAAAGAGAGAGAGAAAGAGACAGAAAGAGAGAGAGAAAGAGACAGAAAGAGAGAGAGAAAGAGACAGAAAGAGAGAGATACAGGGAGAGAGAAAGAAAGAGATACGGGGAGAGAGAAAGAAAGAGATACGGGGAGAGAGAAATAAAGAGATACAGGGAGAGAGAAAGAAAGAGAGAGATACAGGGAGAGAGAAAGAAAGAGAGAGATACAGGGAGAGAGAAAGAAAGAGATACATACAGGGAGAGAGAAAGAAAGAGATACATACAGGGAGAGAGAAAAAAAGAGATACAGGGAGAAAGAAAGAAAGAGATACAGGGAGAGAGAAAGAAAGAGATACAGGGAGAGAGAAAGAAAGAGATACGGGGAGAGAGAAAGAAAGAGATACGGGGAGAGAGAAAAAAGAGATACGGGGAGAGAGAAAGAGAGATACGGAGAGAGAGAAAGAAAGAGATACATACAGGGAGAGAGAAAAAAAGAGATACAGGGAGAAAGAAAGAAAGAGATACAGGGAGAGAGAAAGAAAGAGATACAGGGAGAGAGAGAAAGAGACAGAAAGGGGGAGAGAGAAAGAGACAGAAAGGGAGAGAGAGACAGAAAGAGAGAGAGAGAGAGAGAAAGAGACAGAAAGAGAGAGAGAAAGAGACAGAAAGAGAGAGATACAGGGAGAGAGAAAGAAAGAGATACGGGGAGAGAGAAAGAAAGAGATACGGGGAGAGAGAAATAAAGAGATACAGGGAGAGAGAAAGAAAGAGAGATACAGGGAGAGAGAAAGAAAGAGAGAGATACAGGGAGAGAGAAAGAAAGAGAGAGATACAGGGAGAGAGAAAGAAAGAGAGAGATACAGGGAGAGAGAAAGAAAGAGATACATACAGGGAGAGAGAAAGAAAGAGATACATACAGGGAGAGAGAAAGAAAGAGATACAGGGAGAGAGAAAGAAAGAGATACAGGGAGAGAGAAAGAAAGAGATACGGGGAGAGAGAAAGAAAGAGATACGGGGAGAGAGAAAGAGAGATACGGGGAGAGAGAAAGAAAGAGATACATACAGGGAGAGAGAAAAAAAGAGATACAGGGAGAGAGAAAGAAAGAGATACAGGGAGAGAGAAAGAAAGAGATACAGGGAGAGAGAAAGGGGGAGAGAGAAAGAGACAGAAAGGGGGAGAGAGAGAGAGAGAGAAAGAGACAGAAAGGGAGAGAGAAAGAGAGAGAGAGAAAGAGACAGAAAGAGAGAGAGAAAGAGACAGAAAGAGAGAGATACAGGGAGAGAGAAAGAAAGAGATACGGGGAGAGAGAAAGAAAGAGATACGGGGAGAGAGAAAGAAAGAGATACGGGGAGAGAGAAAGAAAGAGATACGGGGAGAGAGAAAGAAAGAGATACGGGGAGAGAGAAAGAAAGAGATACAGGGAGACAGAAAGGGGGAGAGAGAAAGAGACAGAAAGGGGGAGAGAGAAAGAGACAGAAAGGGAGAGAGAGAGAGAAAGAGACAGAAGAGAGAGAGAGAAAGAGACAGAAAGAGAGAGAGAAAGAGACAGAAGAGAGAGAGAGAAGAGAGAGAGAAAGAGAGAGAGAGAGAAAGAGACAGAAAGAGAGAGAGAGGAGAGAGAGAGAAAGAAAGAGATAGAGGGGAGAGAGAAAGAAAGAGATACGGGGAGAGAGAAAGAAAGAGATACAGAAAGAGAGGGAGAGAGAAAGAAAGAGATACAGGGAGACAGAAAGAGGGGAGAGAGAAGAGAGACAGAAAGGGGGAGAGAGAAAGAGACAGAAAGGGAGAGAGAGAGACAGAAAGAGAGAGAGAAAGAGACAGAAAGAGAGAGAGAAAGAGACAGAAAGAGAG